>NW_020271454.1:96927-453345 GCF_002803265.2 Melanaphis sacchari
TATAAGTCCTCAATGAAATTGAAAGGTAAGCTCTATGGCCAAACTAAATATGGTGAATCTATTGGAAAACATTTTAAATTGATAAAGAAAAAATTGAAGATATGAATGCTAGTTAATATACCAATAACAACAAACCAGCATAATATAGAATAACTGGTGCTTATCAACTACCTACATTATTTAGAATTATATTTAATTTAACAAAAAGACACTTGAGTTTATTAAAATATATTCTACATGAATTGGGAAGTAATAATATCTAGTTAAAATTTGGTCAATTGAAATTTGTAAAATTCATAAGCAATCCAAAATTGTTAATTTGCATTTGAGTCAAAACCTTCATATAATATGAGCAATTTTTACAATAGGAATACTCCAAAAAGACTTCAAGGCATATGGAAGGCGACTCCCAAGACTAAAATGAACATGGTGAATCTATTGAAAAGGGTTCTGAATTGATCTGAGAAAAATTGAAGAAATGGTTAATATTTTAAAAAAACGAGAATAATATACTATACATATAGATCAACTACTTCATTACTGGGGATTAAAATTAATTTTCCAATAAGAGAACTGGGTTTGTTAATAAATGTTCTACATGACTTGGAGAGTATTTATATAAAGTTTCATACTGATCACATGAAAATTGTAGGTTTTATTAACAATTCAAAATTGGTAATTTCCATTCGAGTAAAAATATTCATAAACTAAATGTGTTTATTACTTGAGAGTATTTATATAAGTTTCATACAGATCACATGAAAATTAATGTTTTATTAACAATTCAAAATTGTTAATTTACATTCAGAAAATATTTCATATAATATAAGATATTATTAATAAGAAAATTCCAAAAAGACATAAGTAAACTAAGATCACAGGTGAACCATTAAAATGGTTTTGAATTGATCTAAGAAAATTGAGGTAATGGTAATATTTTATAAGAAATCAATAAACGGGTAATATACAATACTATAGTTCAAATACACTCATAGGGATAATAATATACCATCTAATGGGTTTGTTAATAAATGTTCTTCATTACTTGGAGAGTATTTATATAATTTCATACAGATACATGAAAATTAATGTTTATTAACAATTCAAATTGTTAATTTACTGAGAAAATATTTCTATAATAAGATATTATTACAATAAGAAAATTCCAAAAGACTTCAGCACATGAAGTAAATCAAGATCAAAAATATGGTGAATCATTAAAATGGTTTGAATTGATCTAAAAAATTAGAATGGTAATATTTTATAAACATTCAATAAACGGTGTATATACAACTATAGTTCAAATACTACATACAGTAATAATTACATCTAGAACTGGTTGTTAATAAATGTTCTTACATACTTGGAGAGTATTTATATAATTTCATACATGATCACATGAAAATTGATGTTTTATTACAATTCAAAATTGTTAATTTACATTCAGTAAAATATTTCATAATAAAGATATTATTACAATAAGAAAATTCCAAAAGACTGAGCACATGAGAGTAAACTCAAGACAAAAATATGGTGAATCATTAAAATGGTTTTGAATTGATCTGAAAATTGAGAATGGTAATATTTTATAGAACATTAAAAACGGAATAAATAATACTATAGTTCAAATACTCATTAGACTATAAATATAATACATCTAGACTGGGTTTGTTAATAAATGTTCTTCATGACTTGGAGAGTATTTATATAAGTTTCATACAGATCACATGAAAATTATGTTTTATTAATAATTCAAAATTTAATTTACATTCGTAAAATATTTCACATAATATAAGATATTATTACAATAAGAAAATTCCAAAAACTTTGCCATGAAGTAAACTCGATCAAAAATATGGTGAACATTAAAATGGTTTTGAATTGATCTAAGAAAATTGAGAATGGTAATATTTTATAAGAACATTCAATAAACGGTAATAATACTATAGTTCAAATACCGCATACTGGATATAACTAATATACATTAGAACTGGGTTTGTTAATAAATGTCTTCATTACTTGGAGTATTTATAGTAAGTTTCATACAGATCACATGAAAATTCAATGTTTTATTAACAATTCAAAATTGTTAATTTACATTCGAGCAAAATATTTCATAATATAAGATATTATTACAATAAGAAAATTCCAAAAAGACTTCAGGCACATGAAGTAAACTTCCAAGACAAAATATGGTGAACATTAAAATGGTTTTGAATTGATCTAAGAAAAATTGAGGTAATGGTAATATTTTATAAGGAACATTCAATAAACGGTTAATATACAATAGCTATAGTTCAAATACCTCATTACTAGGGACTATAACTAATATACATCTAGAACTGGGTTTGTTAATAAATGTCTTCATTACTTGGAGTATTTATATAATCAGATCACATGAAAATTAATGTTTTATTAACAATTCAAAATTGTTAATTTACATTCGAGCAAAATATTTCATATATATAAGATATTATTACAATAGAAAATTCCAAAAGACTTCCAGGCACATGAGAGTAAACTTCCAAGATCAAAAATATGGTGAATCCATTAAAATGGTTTTGAATTGATCTAAGAAAATTGAGGTAATGGTAAATATTTTATAAGGAACATTCAATAAACGGTGCTAATATACAATAGCTATAGTTCAAATACCTCATACTAGGGACTATAACTAATATACCACTAGAACTGGGTTGTTAATAAATGTTCTTCATTACTTGGAGTATTTATATGTTTTCATACAGATCAAATGAAAATGTTTTATTAAGAACTGGGTTTGTTAATAAATGTTCTACATGACTTGGAGAGTATTTATATAAAGTTTCATACTGATCACATGAAAATTGTAGGTTTTATTAACATTTCAAAATTGGTAATTTCCATTCGAGTAAAAATATTCATAAAATATGAGAGTTTTTTACAATAGGAACAATTCAATCCCATCTCAAAGCACATGAAGGGTAACTCCCAAGACCAAAATGAACATGGTGAATCTATTGAAAATGGTTCTGAATTGATCTGAGAAAAATTGAAGAAATGGTTAATATTTTATAAGAATCATTAAACAAACGAGAATAATATACTATACATATAGATCAACTACTTCATTACTGGGGATTAAAATTAATTTTCTATTAAGAGAACTGGGTTTGTTAATAAATGTTCTACATGACTTGGAGAGTATTTATATAAAGTTTCAAACTGATCACATGAAAATTGTAGGTTTAATTAACATTTCAAAATTGGTAATTACCATTCGAGTAAAAATATTCATAAACTAAGAGTGTTTATTACAGTAGGAACATTGCTATCTTACCTCAAGGCACATGAAGGGTAACTCCCAAGACCAAAATGAACATGGTGATTGGTGAATCTATTGAAAATAGTTCTGAACTGATCTGTGAAAAATTGAAGAATTGGTTAATATTTTATAAGAAACATTAAACAAACGAGAATTATATACTATACATATAGTTCAACTACTTCATTACTGGGGATTAAAATTAATTTTCTATTAAGAGAACTGGGTTTGTTTATAAAGTTGACGCAGCTTCGACGGGTGCTGTTGTGTCGGAATAACAAAAGAAATAACCTGTGGACAGCCGTTCACGTCCTATTTGCGTTTGGCGGTAGACACTCGACTAAACGTGTTGTCTTATTAAAAAAAAATACAGGAATAACAATAAAGAAATATTAAAACAACGTCAGTGATTACAGTTTTCATGAAAAAAAATCACTTTTAATTTTTTAGAATTGTAACAAAGAAGGACGTTGTTGTCAATTTGACGGTTTACCTATAAGTGTTTTGGTTTTTGCCGTTTTTGGAGTCGGTATCCAACACTTGACCAGTGCGATTTGTCTTCCCTTTCCGTCTAGTCCTATACAATTATTGTTGTAGGGTCCATAATATTGTGACTTTATCGGTGGTGGTGGTTGTGATAGTATAGACCGGTGACTGGGTTCCTGTTCATTGTACTGGCGACCGTTACGTACTGTGTCAAAATGTTCTACATGATTTGGGGACTAATTATTTGATACTGATCACGTGAAATCTATAAATTTTATTAGTATTTCTAAATTGTTAATTTACATTCGAATAAATATTTTCATATAATATGTGAGATTATTTAATAGGAATATTTCAATAAGAATTCAAGAAACATGGAATGTGACTTCAAAGACCAAACTGAACATGCTGAATATATTGAAAATGGTTCTGAATTGATTTGACAAAATCTATAGGAAATATATAAAAAAAAATAATTATTTAACCACGCGATGTATTAAATACCTACACAAATATATTTCAGATTTGATAAAAAAATAACTGCGATTGAAATTATTGTATATATTAATTATCAAAACACTTATGCACAATACACCTATACAATATACGTAATCCTATACTCCTGTGCTATTTAGATTTAGACGATATTACCTTCATCACGAGCATATTTTTAAATACTACTGTACTCTCATTTCTTAATAATTAGGATTTAACTCTGACGTCTACGCCATATTTCTCAAAATGTATTTCCTTTTTAAATATATAAAACTTGTTTTTGGTATTTTTAGCTCTGTTAAAGTTAATATTAAATAATATTCACTTATTAATATACATCACAGCCGTTAGCCGAGTACAACAGTTTCATACAACAGTGTGGCAAAGGGCTGCAGAAAAACGGTGGAAAATGTTGGTGATATCTGTCCATTATAGTTACCAGGGTACCATAGATAAATGCCGCTGTTCCATACGAACCACTCGATTCACGGTGTGGAATTTAAGTGAGAAAAACAGTTTCGAGTTTCATGCACACAGAAACTGAATCTACACCGAAAATTTTTTGTCGTGCATAACTCTCAAATAATTATCATTGCGTTTGTTATAAATTATTTTACTCAGATACCGCGTCTTCATTAAAGATTATTAAACAACAATATTTTTATAATTTTCCTAAGCTGGAAACATCTCATTGTCCATTGATCGAGTAAATATGAAATTTTAGCAACATAAAATGGGTGTAATCTGGCGATATTGTGTGTTATCTAACTTTACCATCTAATAACATCTTCTTCAATATCTCAAAATCTACTTAGAAACGAATACGTAGAATCGTAAAAATAATCAACTTGAATTCTTGTGCAAATAACAATATACATATTTTTTCCGATCTGTGATAGTGCAAATCACAATATTTTGTTGCAAAATTACAAACGCACATTTCAAAAATGTTGGTGCATAATATTACACGCCTTGTTTATATTTTAGTTCAATTTTGACAAAAATTGACTGCCTACACCTATATTAATCCATCTGCGCAATGCCCATTCACTATAAATAAAATTTTAATGACATATTAATAATTATTTCTATAACCCTATGGGCTATGAGACTATATGTACAATATGCTCTAGAAAGTCACTGTACTCCGGTGATCGGTAGGCTGCCCGAACAGGTTTTAAAGTGAAAATTGTAAATTTACAAGAGGCGTAGAATATAAAAGGTCGAGATTCATTAATATAGGTGATACAGTTAATGCACGGTAAAATTAGACACTAAGGAAATATAAATAAATGTAGAATGAACATTTTTATTTGAAAAATAGTATTTATTTAATTTTTAATTAACGAAAAACGAAGGAAAAACAATAATATTCATCAGTTTTCGACAAAATAATTAAAATTTTTTTCGTTGCAAATTGTAGTTAGAAATAACGTAACATAGCAAATTTACGTTCTGAAAATCACGTTTAGCTCCGTTAGTTTAAAAATTAGATTGATTCGACTTACTATGAAGCTTGAAGATAAGAACATTATTTGTGTTCGCAAGTTGGTTTTCTACGATTGCTCAGTTTTTTAGCAAGTTATGCGTATATAATATAGTGTAAATTAAAAATCCTCATAACTCACTTAAATACTAAATAATCGTAAAAAATCAACATATGAGCACACAGATAATGTGCTATTATAAAGTTTTATAATAGGTCGATTCGCTCCAATTTTTAAATTAACGGAGCTAAACGTGATCGCTGCTGAACGTAAATTTACATTGTTACTTACTTGTAAGACGGAGACAATACATGCGGATATGGTGACATAGCGTCCTCTTAATACTTAATAATAATAAAATTATAGAACGATAAAATATTATTTGTAGGGACTTAAGAGACACTTTTCGCCATTGCGTATATAAGTATTTAAAGTATTTACTATGTACACGTTTTTTTAAAGTATAAGTACAAATGAAAATTACACGACATCTACACATTGGAGTGACTTTCTGTTTTTTTTTTTTGACACATGTTATACGAATATTTGTTTTCCTTGCAGCGCCAAAACGTACTTAAGTTTTTTATTTTACACAGAAGATTTTTGTCGCATTTATATTTATACACACATAGATACGTACATTTATATACTAATATAGTATGCATAATATGGTAGTCATAAATTTAATAATATTACAATCATCAATTAGCAATATTAATCATTAAATTCTATCAGTTTTTATTCGAACGCGGCTGTCGGAACATTATGCGTGATATATGGTAGTGGCGAATCGCGTCGTTGTTTTATGAGATCCTGGTTGTTTCGGACGGAAAGAACAGTCAACTGGGTGTAACAATTTTATTGTGAATCTTTTTACAGGACGATTGCGGACGAATGTCGTGTAATCAAAGAAACTCTTATTAGCCAAAAAACGAACGATTGAAATAAGTTGTTTAGGTGGCGTTGTCAGATTTAAATAATATACTGTATATTTTTTACAATTTATACGCGAATTTAAGTCAACTAAATTCTCGTTACTCTGCTTGTCTACCTATTTACTTATTAGACCTATAAGGTCTTTAGGTATACCATGATAGCAATAGTAATACGTGTAAAATAATATGATTACAATGCCTAAACAAATGAAAATATGTAATAATTATAATGATGGGTTTTATCTTATTTTGAGTATTCTATTAAGAAAAATCGATTAAATATAAAAGATAAACAATTAAAATAGTCAAATTGTTTGATTAATCTAAATTTTCTCTTGATATAAATTTCTTATTTTTATTACGAAAAAAAAATATCTAAATCCTTTTCATTTCATATTATTTGTGACATTTGTTAGTTTATTCAATTTTAAAACGATCTTCGTTGGCCATAGATTTATGTATCCTGTTGACTGCTGCTTATAGAATTTATTATTATAAATGTTTGTGTTTGTTTTAAAACCGAAATCACTACATATGTTGGAGACGTTGGAGTATGCTTGTTGTAAAACTAAATGTCATACATCCAATGATAAACTCTCTGCTCCATTGGTAAATCTAAAAAAATGATTTTAATTGTTGGACAAAACCGTAATGGAGAATATAGGTACAATCTGAAAACTTTGCATAAAATGAGGCAGATAAAAACGATTATAATCGTGCTATGGGAAAAGGTATATTTGCAATCACTTAATTACATATCATTAAAATTTATATTTTAATCATATTTCATAATAAAAAATTGTGACCTGTTCGTGACTATTTAATAAGGTACCATTCAGGAAATTTGTACACTCGTTACCACCACCCAATACCTTCATAGTTTATAAATATTAGTGTAGTGTAAGTCAGTGGTCTCCAAACCATGGGTCGCGTAAGCTTTAAGATTGGGTCACGATAAGTCCGCTGTTTAAAATTTAAAAAAATCTATATACATAGGTATCTATTATATAATATTATAATGTTTGTGTATGTTAGGTATGACACAAAAAAAATGAAATATTACCTATTAAGAATTAAGCAATTTAAATCTATTTTAGCTAATAAAGCTGACATGGGCGGCAAAAAATGTATGGTAAGAAAATTGGGTCGCGAGTCAAAGTTTGAAGAAACACGCATTTTAGAAAAAACTTGCCTGACGCCTAGTAAATTAGTCCGATTTCAATATATTTTTTTCACAAAACTGTTTTATGGGCTGGGTACAGATATTTTGATTTTTTGACTCTAATCGATTATAGGTAATGCTAAATATCATTATTTATTATGATACTTTACCCATTAATTCTTTACAGTTAATGTAGTAATATCTCATGATAAATAATGATATACATTAAATTTTTGTTGTAATTTAAGATTTTAGGTATTTAACCTAACCTAAAATACTTATGTAATAAAACAACCACGATAAACCCAAAAACATAATATATATATATAAGTATAATTTATAAATTTTCCTCGAAGTGGAAAATTTCGAGTTTTTTTTTGTCAGAAAAAAAAAGATTTTTACAAGGTGAATTAGAATTTAATTTTTGACTATGTTGCTAAAAAAATAAAAATAACAAATTTAAAAACTAGTGAAAATTGGTTTAATTTAAAATTTCATTATAGGATTTAGAACTATAATTTTAAAAATAAAAATTTAATGTCTACGATAAAGATTGTTTCTTTAAAAAAAAAAAAATCGGATCATTTTATGAGGAATGAGAGTTTTTTTTTTCATAATATTACTTCATATATTTTAGATTTTTCGAATTGTTATGTGAGACTTGAAAAGTGGAGTAATTTAACTGCTGTGCCGCGACCACTCCTACAACTATGGCGGTTGTCGGCCTCGATACTCGAAGTTTCAGGATATAAGTTACCCACTGGTTTGTATAAATAATAACAATAATTTATAGCACCATGTGCACCAAATTATAATAGAGTATAAATGGAAATATTGTTATATATAAATAATAATAATAATGGGCGCCTGAGCGCCAGGGCCGGCGCAAGAAGTATTGGTGCCCTGGGTAAAACCATGTTTCGGCGCCCTTACAACCCTCCCTCTCCCGTCTAGTTTGAATAGTTGTAAAATTAAGTCTTTTAGTAAGTTAAATAAAATTAGTATGTATTTTGTAACATAACTTTAAACTTTATTACCTGATCATAAAATATTGTAATAAGGTTATACATATTATTTATTAAATTATAAAATTGCAGCATTTCGTAAAAAAAAAAATCATATATTAATGATATAAAAAATATAATATTATTATAAATAATCAATAGACCACACGAATATTGTGTGGTAGCAATCATCACAATACACTCTATAATATTATAGTATGTAACAACGGTCGTCGCTGCCGAAAGTATATTATGAGCTGCTAAAAAATATTAAATCAAATATATTATTTTACGCCACCACTGTCCATAATATAAATATAATATAATACTGTGTTTCACTAATTACTTATTAACTAAGACAATCAGAGAACGGAATTGATTGTAAATAAGAAATCACAATATTATGTACAAATTTACTAAACAAAGTATATAAATATTGATTACCTGTTGGCAGTTACTTGTTAGTTTTTACATTTGATATTACATAGCAGACCGTAAGGCGTACATAGCGAGAGCTTATCAAAAACAATAAATAATTGAGTGAGTGTACTAGTGTGTTTCAGACAAATGTGTCTTTTTGATTTACTCTACACTGTGGTATTTTCGCCGTAAGGTCTAAATGGATGTTATCGCCACGATTTTTCTAACAAATCTAGACGTAATCGTCTAGTTTTATGAATTTATTTATAAATGGTAAATATTATAGGTAAATGAAAATTATTATCACGGCCATCTACCCGCTGTATCGATGCACTGATATATTCCTATATTATACAAATATGAGAAAATTGCAGATGCATCTTCAATTAAAACGACATTAGATAATGAATAATTAAAAATTGCATAGATTGTTAATGCGCATTAAAAGATAAATTGAAAAAAAAACAATTTTCAGTTTGGTGCTCCTTCCGTGTTGGTGCCCTGGGCAGTCGCCGGCCCTGCCTAAGCCCCGAAATAAACACAATAGTATAAAAGGATTAATAAAAGAAAAACAAATGCTCCACCCGTATTATAGACGCTTACAATATAAAAAATATAAATTAACAAGTTACCAAAGACCACGACTGCAATGGTAACACGACGGTCGACGATTGCAGGAAAACGAGGCTGAGCCGCTGCTCCGGTCCTCCACGCTGGTATAAGGCGACAGTGGCTTGAAACGAACACGCCTAGTGACGATCACGTCTAGGGCGAAGGTAACACACGCAACAACAGCGGCCGGTTTACAATATCGGCGGATGACGGCGATGTGTATAATAATTTTCCGTCGGACAACAGGATTATAGGCGTTCGAGTATGCGTGAACGAGGTAGCACAGTTTTCCTTCGTGACACACTATTATTGATGCATTTAAAACGCACTGGTAACGGACCGCAAGCACACGGAAACACGTGGTTTTCACGATGTACGTATGTCGATGTCAATGATACGACAAATCGCTCGAACAGGACGCTGAAAGAAACGTCAAGCTCACTACAAGCGTAGCGATCACGCTGACGAATGCGCTTGACACAAAAACGTGTGTATACATCGCAACCTCGCGACTAAGAAAAACGTAAAATATCAAAACGTACGCGATGACGGCGGACGTGCGAATAAAGGTCCGCAAAGTCCGAACGTCGGAGAGTAAAAGCAACGAACAAAACGAAACGGTTAACCGTGTCGGCGTTAACGACTTCGCGAACTTTTTACAGTTACACCAATTTAAGGGAACCGCGGTTGGCTAACTCGATGGCGAGAAACTTATCCGCATTTGAATATTGAAAGTTTATTGATTGATATCTTGATAAAAGCAATTAATAGGTAACTGCAGGTATAAAATAAAAGGAATATCCGATTATTAGTAGGATATGTTTTGTGGTGTTTTATTACTATGGATCTTAGGTTTATTTTTTACAATAATGCGTGTGGGGCGAATGGTCGTTGAAGGTTGTGTATATGTATATTTGAAATGTGCATGTTTCCTACACTACTCCAACGAAAGATGTGTAATTTTTTCATACAATTATTTATCATAAATTGTATAATATAAATATAATCTTTAGTTACAACTTACAGAGAACATCATGATAACATTCTATGCGATTTCGGATTTTCCAGCATGACATTAAGCTATAATATACATTCTTCATTCTATATAAAACATAATATAATAGATAAATAGATATTATATATAGTTTGAAATTACTTTCACATTTCTTTATGACATGGAAAAAATAGCGCTATTAATGTATACATTGCCCATTTGCCCTAGCTGTATCCGGAACCAAATTTAATTTGCTACCTGTAGAAACCATCCTTAAAATTGAAAATCGAAGGAATTGCATCATTTCAAAATATGATAACAGACACAAAAATAAATAAATTAATTAAAAAATTTAAAAAAACCATATATTATAATATATTCAGAATCTTAAAAGTTAAAAATAAGATCGTTAAAATACAGAAAAATAAATATTGTCTTCTGTATCAAGTAAAAATTTGATTTATTTACTATGACTGCTGTTTTACAAACAATATGGGCGTGAGATATTCTTTGAAGTCACATTCAGGCACACTATCAAATAGTGTAATTATGATTATGTTTGAGTAATTCATAATCTTCAAGTATTGTTACACTTCAAGTTTTCATAGTTAAAGTATGTTAAGAATTGTAATTTAATCATACAAATGTAGAAATTTTTTTAACTAACATTAATAATAACACAATTAATTGAATTACTTTGATTTGTAATTTATATTTATAATTTATTACTAAGTTTGTTCCATACATTTATAAAATATTAAATTGTATCATAAGTTATGCATATGAAAGCGTGATTGATTTTTTTTATTTTAAAGGGAATTTAAAATATTTAAAAACTTGAGAAAATTAAAATATCAAATGCGTTATTATATATCAAGAATATATTGGAATCTTTGGTAGTGATTATATGTATACACTTACATAAACAATTTGTAAACCAAATCTTTAAAATCTAATTGGTGGCTAATATTGTTTTCTATAAAAATATCCTTAACGATTAATGACAATTATAAATAAACGTTTTTGTTAGTAACATTAATTTATTCGAACAATATTTTATTTTTTTAAATTTTAATAAGCTATTAACTTTGACGGACCGTTGTACTATTTGTGTTTACATTTTGATTTAAAAAATCTCTACAAGAAGCTAACTATTATGATTGGCCTAAATTTTTCGTCCAATTTCATGTACGTAAATAATTTTATTTAATTAGTTAAATACATTTTTATCGGACAATGATTTTAGATATTATCTTGGCTTATCTTTATACTTAAATACTATTACGTTTCCGATAAAATTGAATGGCTGTTTTAAAAGCTAGATTTTCATGTGATTTCAGAAAAATAAACCTATTAACGATTTTAAATTTAATTAAATTTGGTTGTTAAATATAATATGGTGGGCTTAATTCACAATTTAAAAAAACACACTGGCTATTATATTTCGAAAACAAACTTGCAAATTAAAAGCTTTTGCTAAGTATCAAATGTTGATAAAAATTGTTTTAGCTTACGAAAAAGCTTGACAATTTAATTGAAGATTCTTTTTAAGTAGGTAGGTATTTCATACTGAATTCAAAATTTTAAAAGTCAAATATTTTTATAGATGTTTGAAGTTTAAATTTTTACGAAATTAGATATTTCAATGAAGAATAACGATTTTAGTTATTTTGCCGTTACTCAAAAATATTATTCTTAAGAGCTTGACAATTTTTCGTATACTATTATATTCTTTATATACATATAATTACATTTTCAACAAAAATTAATTCAACTTACCATATTATTATAACAAATAGTGAAATTAATTATTTTATCGGTAGTTTATTTTACTCATGGTCAATGTTGAGTTGAACTTTTTCAGCGTTAAGTACAAAGATTATTTTGACGCCCCTCATGTGCCCTTCTAATTTTGGCGCTCTGCGCTGTCGCATGCCCTATTCGCGGCAAATTAACTTAATCGTATATATTGAACTCAAACAGGCTGGTTCCGAATAAATATATTTTTTATATATTTTTAGTTAATATTTTATATAAAGTCATATTTCATATGAAAATTATCTTTAACACGTGTAAGAAATCACAACGTTGGAAATCAACAATTATTAATGTTTTATCATAATACGGGTGTATAATATACATATATTAATATGCTTTGTTGGTCGTCTCAATGTTTTTATATTTTTTATGTCTAAACTTTTGTTGTATTCAATTAGTATTTTAGAAGTATAGAATATTATATTATTATGTTAATAGTATAGGAATATTTTGTTATCAATACTTGATAATAATGTGAGAACTTGCATAAGCATGATAAATAATTATTAATTGCTCGTCGTTTTATCCGCTGACTTATGACTTGCAAGAGTATACACGCCTTACGCCTAGTCGTACATTTTACACAAATAAATACGAAATTTTTTATACTTTATTACTAAAGAATATTAATTAGTTTTTGTTCCGTTTTAGGAAACCGATATGGTGAAAGAGGAAAACGAACTTGAAACGGAATCTAACCACCATCGTCAACGGAATGCTATTGGTGTCCTTGCTCCTGGCCCTAGCTCTGTTCACGTTGTACTTCAACCACAGATGTAATACAGGTAACACAAAAAAATGTTTAACGTTTAATTAATTAAACCTTGCAAATGTTGCGATGACACAACAAGTGTTTAAAATAAACCTACTCGAATTTTTAAGCACACACGAATTGCAGCCCATTGTTTAAAGTAGAATCTTCTGAAACATTTTTCAATATTTAAAAAAAATTAATAATAGATATAAAATGTATAAACGATGCAATTGATTTTACGTTTCTTTTAAATTTATACAACGACTGTCGACTAATTTTATACCTATATTAATTAGAACTTATAAATTAATGATAAAGTTCACATAGTTAGTTTTTATCAAATAAATATAAATATTATTCTTCTTAATAATTTTTTTAACTTGTCAAGATAAAAACTCTATAAATTTCAAACTTATAAACATAATGAGTATTTATTTAATCTGTAGTTCTAAAATGTTTCCCCATTTAGAATCACGATTATGGCTCTCTTGCTCTGCCCTGAATATGGCCCTAGTTATAGTTATTACTTATTTAGCTGTTTCGTAATTTTGTGATACAAACATATTGACAAATTTTAATACGAAGTAATAATATACAAGAAAATAAAAATTTAAAAAATCACCTACATTTAAGCAACGATAGACAACCGGAAGAGTTATATGAAAACGATTGTCATAAAATTTATAATTTTTGATTTCCAGGGTGAATATAATATTATAATTTACCTCATTTTCAAAGCGATTATAAATCACATACTTATATAATAAATAATGATATATTTTGTTGAGTAGGTTTATCCGTGAAATCTCAAGATATTTTCTTGTTTGTTTTTGTGAAGTGCGCGTGCGTTTTATCATAGGTAGTTGTACAGTTATTTTTTTACATGTGTAATCACTTCATAATTTTTTTTTTTTTTCTAATAAATCATCTGATGCTGCAATTTAATTATTATTTTGTAATATTATATAAATATAATCAGTTCATGAATGATTTACAACGTTAAATCAACTATCTAGTTACTCCAGTTTAATTATACTATTTACATCACGTATTCATTGTTTATTGTATAATGATCAATATCGTATTACATAAAAACTAGCTATTAGATATGGGATATGATAATTAAACTTGATTAAACAATTTTAAATTTTAATCAATCCTGTATATCTACAGAGAGCCTCCCATCGTTATCAGTTAAAAACAATGGTTTTATTAGCAAATTTCGAAGTAGACGGCTATTCCAGAATAAAAAATTCGCAGAAAATGTATTTTGTTTATCTTCTGGATGTGTGAAAGCTGGTAAGCATAATTTATTTGATAGGTAAACGACTCGATTAAATACCGATTTACAATAAATTTAATAAAATGTTATTTTATTTTATTTAAATAAATATATAATTTTCTGTGTATGGTTTATATGAAAATATGAATTGTACGGTACTAAAACTGTTTCACATTACAGCGGCTTCCGTAATCAATAATATGGATATATCAGTAGATCCTTGTGATGATTTCTACCAGTTCGCATGTGGTAATTTTATAAAATACACTATTATTGATGACGACAAACCGTCACAGACAACATTTAGCATTGCTGGTGATACACTGTTGAACAAACTGCGTATAATCATCACCGAACCCATTCAGCCGGATGAACAGAGACCTATCAAAATGGCGAAATTATTGTTTAAATCGTGCATGGACAAAGGTATAATGATCGAAGATTTATATTAGTTCATATTATACAGTCGTTTAAGTCATTTAACAAGTATCAATATAAATATATTGTTATATAATAATCATGGACTTTATGTTAACAGATAAAATCGAAAAGGATGGTTTGGGACCTATGAAGAAAATGTTGAAAAGCCTCGGTGGATGGCCGGTGTTGGAAGCCGAAAAATGGAACGATACGGAGTTCACGTGGAAGAACAGCGTTTACAAGATTAAACTGGTGGGCTACAGCGTTGATTACTTTATCCGATTTTCCATCAGTACAGATCTAAAAAATTCCACGCTAAGAGCAATTGAAGTGAGCTAATCTACATAATTAAATAATACTACTCAACATACGAAAAAAATAATATTTTTATTATTATTATGACAGATTAACTGGTAAAAGGTCAAAGAGACTAAGCAATATTTGAGGGTTAAGTTATATGGCATATACTACAAAATAATTGATACCTAGTTAAAGAATTTGATAACACAAGCGTTGTAGTACTCTTACGATCTTTTAGTAATTAGATAGGTACCTACTTATTTTCATTTTTAGTTTTCGGTATAAGTGACATTTGTTTAAAAAAATCTTGTAAAAGTAGAAATGAAGCCCTGTTTTTTAACGATTTATGATATTAATAAAATTCTATTTGCCAAACGACAAACAGAAACTTATTCGTCATCACATTTATAAAATTGATATGAAATACAGTTATTACAAACAAAATATATCAAATTTAATTTTTTTTTTTTATTATTATCTTTCTAATTTATTTATTTATAGTGACTAAACAATTTTACAGGGAAATAAAAACAATAAACATATTATATTACATTATACATTACCTAATCATTAGTGATGTAGTTTTGTACTTGAATTTATTTTACCTACATATTTCACATAGACTATATAACTTAATTAGACAATTCAACTATAGTAAATTAGCTATTATAAAAAATTAAAATATTGAGGCTATCCATATTTTGTGAGCTCAAAATGATAATTCAAATCTATAAATTTTTTGATTTAACTTATACTGTATAGTACCTAATATATTTATAAAATATAATATCATAATATCAATTAGACAAATCATAATCATGTAATGACATATTATAGAAATAAAATATATCAGTTAATACTTAATATTTATTCAAAATAAAAATATTATAACTAATATCTAAATTAGAGTAGGTACTAGGTACACACACACACAAGCGTTCTTTATCGTAAATAATAAAAAAAAATTAGACCTAAACGCCAAAAAATGGAAAGTTTTAATTTAATTCATTATGATAGAAAATTAATGTAACATTTCAATATGACCAGTATCGCCAAAGTTATGAAAATACTATTATTAAAATGTTTTACTTTGATGAAAAGTAGAACTTTCGCTTAACCTCTTTTGCTCTTTACCAGTCGAATTGTATAATGATATATCTGATGAATATAATTTGTGTTGGACCGACATTTCAGCTGGATCAAGCGTCCTTAGGGGTTATGGGCACCGACGAAAAAGTCGTGGATGGGTACTTCAGGTACATGGTGGACGTCGCAGTGCTGTTCGGCGCTGACCGGCGACGTGCCATCAAGGAGTTAAAAGAGTCGTTGAACTTCGAGATAAAATTGGCGAAGATATCACTACCAGCAGAAGAACGCCGGGATGCCACCAAACTGTACAACCCGATGAAAATCGCCGATCTACAAGAAAAGTTCCCGAGCATACCGTGGAAAGAGTACTTGAACCAACTGTTAAACCCGTTAGCTGTACGGCACGATGACATTATAATTGTAAACTCGCCGAAATACTTGTCGGACCTCGAAGTTCTACTCTGCAATACGCCCAAAAGGTAAATATACTGTTAGTACAAATAATTTTTATGGCTTTAGGTCGTTTACTCTTATTTTATACTGTTTTTATTATTGAACAGTGTAGTATTAAGTCATTAGGAAAACTTAATATGATCTTCAAATTTTTAGTGTAAAAACACTCGAATAAAAGTGATAACTGATAATTTGTTATATTAAATACATTGGTTTAAGAGGAAAGACACAATTACTTTAAGTGGTTAATTAACTTTTTGGTTAAAACAATAAATGTACCTGTTTTAAAAGTAACAACGGTTCATAATAAATAAATTTAAAAAAAAATAAAAACAAAAATCAATATTTTTATTAATAAAATTGTAAAATAAATACTTACCTATTAAATATTATTATAGTCAAAAACAAATGCGTAGTTTTTTCAGAATATTATCCTCGTTCAATTTTTATATTAACATCAGTAGGTACCTATAATAGTTGATGATCTATGTCAGTATATTTTTTAAACAATTATTTATGTATAATTTTTGTAATTGCGTATCAAATAATATGTTAATTTTTTTTCTAAATGTTATTAAAACTGTCTGCATAAATTTGAAAAAATTTTCTTAAAAGGTACGATTTTATTTTTTTGTCAGGATACAAGCGAATTATGTGATTTGGAGATTTATTTCGGAGTCTATAAATTATCTGACTGAAGAATTGAGAAAAAGACAGTTGGAGTTCATCACTGAACTAACCGGTAGGACTGAAAGAGAACCCAGATGGAAGGAATGCGTTGGTATTAGTTCTGAAAGATTTTCATTGGCCATTGGGTCGTTGTACATCAGACGATTTTTCGATAAAAACGCTAAAAAGAACGCTTTAGAAATGGTGAACGGTATTAGAGAGGAAATGTACAAAATATTATCAACAAATGATTGGATGGATGATGAAACAAGGTAAAATAGACGTTCGGTTTTTATACTCAACGCTTTTGACGGTAAAAATAATTATTAAAATTTTATTATTTTTGTTTTATTTATTACAGGAAAAACGCAATAGACAAAGTAAACTCGATGACCAGTCATATTGCATACCCAGATGAATTATTGGACAACTGCAAGTTGAATGCATTTTATGAAAATGTAATTAATTATATAAAACTTAACTAGAGCGAATAAGAGATATTATTATACGATACCTATATCTATGATTAAAACCTTTAAAAAAATTGTTTTTGTTATGAATTATGAGTATTTTAATAATAATTATTTATTGTGATTTTTTTCTTAGCTGGAAATCAATGAAAAAGACTTTTATACGTCAATATTAAATTTGACTAAATTTTTCACTGACTACAGCTTTTCGAATTTAAGACAACCTGTTAATAAATCGGATTGGATTACTCACAGTAAAACAGCGATTATAAATGCATTTTATAGTTATGATGAAAACAGTATCCGTAAGTAATATTGCTACTAGGTATACATATAGTTAATATTATTCAGTGTTGTTTTTTAATTAGTGAAAAATAATAGATATTCAACTTTTAATAAAAATCAGGCATACTAAAATATTAAAATGTTTTAAATAATATAAAAATATTTTTCAGTCATTAAACAGTTATTTTTTCAGCCTATCCACAATATTTTGAGTAACTTATCAGCAACAGATATAGATTAAATAAAACAGTTTTTTTTTTTAATTATATAAGAAACACTAAGGAGTGTATTCAATTTTCTCTCACTAAACACAATACTTGACGTACCTAAAATAAAAAATTCATTGTTTATAATATTAAATATGAAAATTTTTTAAAAACACGAAAAGTTGTAGATAAACTACTTGCTATGTTCTACAGTGAAAATCATAAAATCTCCTAGACATAATAACAGATAATCAATTAAAATTTTGTCAAGATAATAGATAAAAAAATAATTAAATTTATTTACATAAAAAACAAATAATATAGAACGATAAATATTTCTATTTAAATAATGTATTACACCGCCCACTTGAATAATTTTAAAAAGAGTTTTTCGCCAAGTTATAATACATACATTTAAATTACCATAATTTTATACAACATAAGTATCTACATAAAAATATAGTAATTATTACGATCGTAACAATATTATACAATAATATAAACGATTTTAATTGTTTTCAGAGTTACCCGCTGGTATTTTACAAGGCGCATTCTTCTCCGCCGATCGTCCCCGGTACATGAATTACGGTGCTATTGGGTTTGTGATTGGTCACGAAATCACCCATGGTTTTGATGACCAAGGCAGAAAGTACGACAAACAGGGCAACTTACTAGACTGGTGGGCGGAGAAGACGAAAAAACGCTTCTTGGAGAAGGTGATGTGCATCATCAGACAGTATGGAAATTACACGTCTCACGAAGTTGGTCTCAAGGTGTGTGTGTGTGTGTGTGTGTGTGTGTATTAAAATACAACGTTTTTACGCGGACAAATTTCGAGGCTGAATTTTTCATTGTTTGAAATTTAATATTTTTCATCGAATTTCGAATAGGTACGATTTGTTAGATTTTCAAAATTCTATAATCACTATTCACGTAGAAAACACTATGGTGTTCCATACGCGATCTGTAGACATTTTTTCAATTTGGATTCGAACACTTTTTTTCAGAACACAAGCTAACTTTAATTTCGTCAAAATTTTATAGGCTTCGGGGTCTCTTGAACTATAAAATCGACGATAATAGCGCCTGCAGGCCGCTTAAACCGTCCCGTTCGTGGACCGACTGCTTTTGCCTATACCTTATATGTACCTATATAAACGACCTAACCTAATGCGATTCGTCTATCACAGTTGAATGGCATAAGCACGCAGGGCGAGAACATCGCGGACAACGGAGGCTTGAAGCAGGCGTACAACGCGTACAAAACGTGGAGCAAACGACACGGCGCCGAACCACGACTGCCCGGGCTCCAGGACTATACGCCGCAGCAGATGTTCTGGGTAAGTGCCGCCAATGTGTGGTGCTCCAAATATCGGCCGGAAGCGCTCAAAAACGACATTACCACTAACTCGCACTCGCCCGACCGTTTCCGGGTCATTGGACCGTTCTCCAACCTAGTAGACTTCAGTAACGACTTCCGGTGCCCACTGGGCTCCAACATGAACCCGGTCAACAAGTGTCAGGTGTGGTGAAACTACCACCCACCGACCGTGATATTTTATCATTATTATTAGTACTAATATTATTATTATTATTATTATAAGTGGCACTTGTGCGAAATTACAATAGTACTAATTTTAATATATTGTGTGTGTGTGTGCATTAACAAAGTTAGTTACGCGTGTGCCTTATACATTATCATTATAGATAATCATTAATTGAGTAGGTTATACTACCTAGGTAATATTACCGATAATTATTAATCATTAGATTTTAATGAAATCATTGATGTTAGTAATAGGTAAGTAATTGTTTATATTATAGGATATAGGTTATTCATAATGAGTTATTAGGTTTTTAAAGTTTAGATTAAACGAATACCGTAATTACGAAAACTGATACTACTACAACTGACGGAGATTATAATGGAAAACACTTAGGTTAGATTATACTTAAAGATATCACGTAAGTACCTGTGTATTTTAGAAAGCTCTTAAGACAGTATTTCACTAATCCAGTAAAATAATATATTTCGTGCTCCACAGTATATCCTCGAGATAATTAAAAAAGATCTTTTAAAAAGGTTCCATAATAAAATATCGCGTACCTAAATAAAATACCAAAGTATAAATAAAAATATGCAATTTAATTGATAGATAAATTGATAGAAAAAGATAAATATTTTTAACAAAACAATTAAAAAATTAAACGATTACCTAATATTTGTGTAGTGAGTCATTGAAAGCGGGAGAGCTTTGGCGTTTATTTTATACCATTTCACAGACATATTTAATCCTCTCAGGCTTCAAATGACAGGAATACTTTTAGATTGGGAAACTGATATATTTGATCATATCTATGTAATAAGATTATTTTTGTGGCAAGTGCCATTTAGCAATAAAATTAATGAAATAAAAATTAAGTATAAAATTAGCCACATAAAGTTGATTTGTAGCTAATGCTAATAAATTGTACAATATTATACAAATTATAAATATTTATAAGTTATAATAATTGCAACTTTTTTATATAATTAAAAATACATTTTTAAGTGAATATGCGTATATATTTAAATAATTTTATTTTAGGGGAGAGGAAATATTAGATTTATATAATTCAATAAATTATAAAAATAAAATCATAATAAACATAATGTATACTGATGTGAAAACAAGTGAGTAGTATTCATATTTCCAATATAATAACTTAAAAATAATAGTTTTATATAATATATATATACATATATATTAAATGTAATATTTATGTAAAAATTACAAAATCAAAATAATGTAAGGCGCGCTCAAATCATTGCATGCTTAAATTCGATATCAATAAATCAAATAAAAAAATCACTCTACAAAGAAATTATAGCTTGTCATACAATAATGAAAAAAATAAAATAAAATAAATACATAATAAAATTACTCAATCCAAATTGACAATAATATTGAATCACAATATAACCATCGCAATGAATATACTATATTTACTATATTCAATATTTTTTAATAATTTCTTTTTTTTACAATTCATTAAAACATTGAAAACCATTTGGATAATAAAATAAGTACAACATAAAATAAAATATACATGAGAATTCAACTAGTTTACAACGATCAAATTTTAGATTGATAATTTGAAACAACAGAAAATATTTTCGATTAATAATACTACACAAAATGTTTGAATTGCGAAAAAAGGAAATTAAAAAAAAGGTTGAATTATCTAACAAATAGCTTAAAGATATAACAAAGTACAATAATTTTACAGTATTCAAAATAAACTAAATGTATCTTACTCACTATTTTTTTTTCTAACAATATCATACAATTAATATCATTATGCATATAATATATATTCACATCTATTGTGACTACCCACAAAGACAAAACACAACCAATACGAAACAGTAGTATAAGAATTAAGAGACAATCAAAACTTTAGTAAGTGCTTAAAGCTATTGATTATTTATGGATACATAAAACTAGTAAAATAGGTATAATTTAAAGAAAAATAATAATTATAATATGTTTGACAATAATAAGCACTTATTGCATGTAGGGTACAAATAAAAAAAATTCAAAAATAGAGAACTATGATGTTTGTGCTTGATAATAAGGATAAAACAAAAAATAGAAGAAGCTTTAATGCAATAATGATACAAGAATTGCGTTACATTGAAATTAATAATAAAACACTTAAGTACTGATATAAGTCCGCTAATGACGATCAATAAATAGAATATCATTAAAGTACATTTGTGCGCAACTAGGTGGTTACATAGAGAAAAAAAATTAGTTTAATACTTATTTAGTTAACTATAAATTTTCAAACAACAATGAATTGTTGTCTAATTAATTGGTTAGATTAACAAGTGACAACATCTTAGTAAAGGTATTATCAAATTATAATAATATTATACTTATATAATAGTTATTTAAGTGGAATTACATATAGACAATATTAGATTTCTATTTTCACTTAATACTTAAGTACTAAGCCCTTACATTTCTAAATTACATTAATTCGATATTCTTTAATGTGCTTTAGGAAAATGTTGTTTTCATAAAAATATTAAAAACAGCAAATAATCCATTGCAATCATTATGAATATTTGGACGAAATTCTGATACATTTTATTTCAAATTTATACTCTGACGATTTTAACGACAGAATAATAAATTATCTTATACTAATAAATAGATAAATCAACAAAACGATAACTAAAAAAAATCTACCAATACGCAAATATTTTTAAAACTAAAAATGTTTTCACTTACTATTTAGGTAAAGGAAATTCAAACAGCAATTATGGCTCAAAGTTTACATTAAATAAAATTCAATAATTATATCATAACCATATACATTATATGAATGTATAAAAAAAACTATAATTTAATGAGAGTACATTATACACTAGTATATAATGAACATAAAAATATAAATTTAAATATAACTAGACACCATAATTGCCTATTATGTATGTGTGCGTATAAACACATACACATACATAAACAAAAATATATATATATATAGTTACAACTAATGTATACAATATTTAACTCTAAACAGGAAGTGGTGGTGGGCCTAACAGAGGGTTTGGTGTTGGTGAAAGCAGTTCCTGGCGGTCACGATCACGTTCACGGCCTGGGCGGAATGCTTCCAACAAAGCTTCGACTCTGTCTTCGCTAGGGCTCCATCGCTGACACCCAGCATTATTTTGAAGCCATACCACTAATGTGCTTGTGGGAGAACGAATGTTTACATCTGTCCTAAAAAATCAACAAAAGTTATGAAATAAATAATATTTTAAAGATCTCGTGTAATGCATAATATTGAATATATACTTTGGTACACTGTACTGGAAACCATGTCTATAATAATGTTCATATGCTGGTATAACCACTTGACGTCTTTTGAACTGACTAGAGTCTAATTTTTGGACGAATGTTGTTTCACCATCAGCCAAAAATATGATGAAAGATAGAGGTTCGCTTGATTCAGATAACAATCGATCAATATGATTTAAAGCAGCTTCGATTAGATCATCACAGTGTATAGGAGGATTTACCACAAATGACCCACTTACTGCGTTTAAATCCAAAATAGATCTGAATATTAAAAAAAAGTAAATAATTAATAATTATTTATTTTTTTATCACCCACTAGAATAAAACATTTTTTGGCTAAATATCTTCAAATCATAAAAAAATAATAATTTGTAAAGGTTAAAAATTAAAAAAAATATTAAGTAAATATAATGTAGAATCATAATAATATACTTCTACAATGACTATAAATATCAGATTTATTTATTTTCAAAAAAATAACTACTACTAAAAGAAGCAAACTAACCCTCGGGATCCAAAATAGGCGTCGGTGTCTGGAAACGCTGAGCAATACTGACGGAAATAGCAATTCAGAGGTGATGCAAAACACTCAAATGTTACACCAAAATTTCTGTGCAGAGATTCTAAGATAGGCACTGGCACTGAAACTTGTGTATCAGGACTGTTAGAGCAGAAGACATTGTACCTTTTCAACAAACACCAAACTCTGGCCATGAAATTTTCCATTTTTTTGTCTTCATAGCAGCTGTAGCGATACAATTGTTCCTGTAAGTTATTTAACATATTTTAATTTTATATTATTATAGAAGTTTTATTGTGGATAATCAGTCACAAAATTACTAACCAACTTTTGGAGATACACAGTATTGATAAGTAATCTTTCTCCATTGAACCGAACATAAGTCTGTTCTTTGTCAGCCATATATTCAACAGGAGGAAGACGCGGAGAAGGTGTGACAAACTGTACAGGATAACACCACACCTTATGAAGTGTTAATACTGCAGGAGCTGGCACTATTTCTAAACACACATTATAATAAAAATAATATGATTAAAAATATTGTGATTTCCTGCCAATAAATTTTAAATTAAATAAATAATGAACTTAATTAACTACTTTATGTGTAGTTAAATTATACATAATGTGGAAACAAAAAAAAAAAGCGAATATTATACATAATGTTCACTGATTAATTTTTAACATAAAAAAAAAAGGGATTAACTAACCTGTAATTCCTTGAGCAATCAAAAGCTCACTATTTTTTTCTTTGACTTTACGAGCATATTCAACAGATAAATGATATACCTTCGAGCAAATGCCTTCCACAGAATCTTTGACAGTTTGGGCTATATGTGGTTGACATTGCATCTGTAAAATAAATTAAACATCATAATTTCTTTTTTAAGCATTTTTTGTGTGATTATTACCTTAAGATGGTTTAATCGTTCTTGAAAATCAACATATGTAGCACCCACTGTTTTTCTTAACCACTGCAATGTATCTTCAGTGTTCCATTTTACAACTTTTCTACTCTCTTGTAGTGTGTTTCTGTACAACCCACAAATGAATGAATTTATAACAATTAAATAATAGACAACTTTAAGCATTAAATTTATTTTAGTTTAAATAAACACATTACTTGCTTTATAATTATTATTGATTAAAATTAAACATATTAAAAAAAGTAAAAGAGTATTTTAAAAATATGTTTTTATGATAAAAATCAGTGAGAAAATAACCCCTCAATTATACCCGATTTCTAATGCTATTAAATTTGTCGAGAGCATTATAAATAATAATTGATGTAACAAACTTACCTTAAGAAAATCTTAGTTTAGCTACTAGCTACTCTATTTTTATGAAAAATTATTAATATTTAAAAAATAAAGAATGTGGTTACAAAAATAATTTTCTTTTTTTAATAACCTAATTATTATTCTGCTAGCTAGACTGGACACTTGAGAATTTCAAACTATGAAATTTTATCATAATTTTCAGACATTTAACAAAGTAATTAATAAATATTCCTAATTTATTTAGAATTTTTATTCGGGTGGTCGAATCTAAAAGTTTGGGAACTGATGGTTATTTGAATAAGAAAAATATATTAAAATTCATTAAAAATTTGTATAATATATCAAGGTAAATTTTTTAAATACAACTTATTACTAATATTATATTTCAGTGCTATAATTGTAGCACGAGCTAAATGAAAATATAGATAGTGGCAGAGATGTTAGAGAAAACATTTTTAACTGAGTGGAAGAGTTTCAGTGGTTATTCATGAAAAAGCGACTAAAAATGATAGAATTTAATTGATTATGTCTGAATTGAATTTTTTATTGTTGCACATAATAACTATATTATACATGGATACAAGACAAATGTTAAGTTAATAAAAAAAATTAACTTTATTTCTATATTTTAAAAAAAATATTCTTCCTAAGTGAATAGTTGAATAATTATTTAAGTATTCAGTATCAATATTTCCGGTTTACTTAAATCAATTACCATTTTAAAGCGTTAAACATTTTTTCTTCTTTTTTTTTAATACAGAATAACATGGAAATTATTTTAGTGACTATTAAATTAAATAATATACCTAGACTCAATGAGATTTTTTGCTGCTTCAGCATATATGGACAGTTGTTTCCGAGCATCTGCAGTATACTTAGGTTTTGCCAATCTCAATGGTATATCATTCATTATTTCGTTATACATTCTTAAAGACACTTCTGGATAACATTGTGAAGGTAATAACGGATCAGTACCAGTATCAACTACTTTTCTCTCAATAAGCCAACGGTTGAAAGATTCTTTTGGTGCATTGATATCTAGTTAAGAAAAAAATAAAAATATTTATGAACAGAACGTTATTTTAATTCACAAAATTAAATTGCAGTACTTACTTTCTCGGGACTGACACAATTCCTGATAACACTGTCTTAATTTTGCTACCAAATGTCCACGATAAAACTCAATATCTGGATGTGGCTGAGACATCATAGATGGTGATCGCTCAAATATAACAACATTTGTAGGTATTTCAAGTTCCCAAGGACCACTATAATAATAAATTAATTTAACTGGTAGGTAATTTATTAAATTTAAAAAATAAAATTTTGATTTACTATTTATATGTTGCGATGAATATAATTATTTGTATAAAAAAATATATTTATTATTTAAGTATATAGGAATATAATGTTATTATCAGTTTTTTACTTACAGATATGAGAATTATGATGAATGTTTAGTAAATAAAATGAAGAACAGTATAAAATGGGAAATTTTCAGATATATGTTGATAAATTATAATTAAATGAATGTTACTGAATGAGTCTAGGCTCTACTATTAGGTGTTTGAACATATTTGTTCAAAATTACCATAGTTGTGTCAAATAATTTATGAACATACATTTTAATATGAATAAGAAATCATGAAGTATATGTTGAGTGAACAATAAAAATTATTTTCATAATTAATGAACTTAAGATTTTAAAATAATGTTGAAAGACAAGGTTTAACGGAGGACTTAATGTAAATACTCACATAATTATTTATTTTTTTTTTTTTTATTATCTATTAATGTATTTTTTATAACATTTTAATGAACATAATCATAAAAAGTGTAACTTAAAATAAGTCAGGTTCAGGTAAACCACTAATTAAGATAGTTATTCAACAAATAATTGTAAGTTGATGATTAAATTACATTTTTAATTTTCTAAGTTAAATCCCAAATTTTATAATTGTTTATCTGAATTGAGTCCCAACTTTAATAATAATGTATATTAATTGAGTCCCATAAACTTTTATAGCTATACATGTTACTGGAAAAGATTATTATTTAGCAATTTTTTTCATCATTCCCTAGTGCCTAGTCATTATTGAATATTTCATGATTGTATCTATATTATTGTATTATTTAAGGCAATGTTGTATACTGATATGGCTGATCAAACATACTATGGATAATCTCAACTTGGTTTTATGTTATCGACTTCTTGAAATTTATTTTTATTGCTCATAATAATTGATTATTGTATATTAAACTCTGTGTATCGTATCATAACAGTCTATGAAAACAATGATAAAGATAGTGGTGTTTATGCAATATTAAGAAATGTTTATTTAAAATTTTCAAAAACAAATTTAAATAAAATGCAACTAAGATTTGACAATACAATTTTATTATTAATTGAAAAATGACGTAATGACAATAACTTTTTTTTTTCATAACGAATATTGTTAATGAATTGAAGAAATAAAGCAGTCTAAAATAACGATATCCACAGCAAGAAAAAAGAAGTGTACAAAAGATTATAGGAATACAAGTATGACATTATTTTTATCAATCAGCTGACTTTAACAGCATTTCTGGATCATAAGATTTTACGAGATGCAACTGTAAAACTAATAGATGTGCATAACGTGCCTCTAAAAAATTATGTAACTCCAAGTGCCATAATAGTTTACCTTGCTGTATTAAATATTAATATTATTTCAATATTTAGCACCATTGCCTTCTTTTTTTAGAAACTAATGTTAATTACTAGTCATTGTCGACATTAACTGATAATCAACTTTTCTGGGAACATATTATATACGATTAACCAAGTTCTGACATTTATAATGGTATATACTAGTTGAGTCCTGCTAACTCTCATAACAAAATATGTTAGTTGAGTGCCACTAAATTTTATAATTTAACAGTGTGATTACGATCTAAGGTACCACTAAATATCTTAGGTGAATAACCTTGTATTAAAGTGAAGATTTTAGAGGGCCTAGTGAGTTTTTTAATGCACATTTATTTATGATTTTCAAATTTTTTACATTATTGGTGTGCATATGCCCAATATAACTTACATTTTTTTAAACAAAACACTATTTTTTTGTATATTCAGATAAATTATTTTTTTTAAATGTTGTTTGTATCAAAAGTTTTTTTCTATTTACAAAACTGACCAAGTTAGAGAAGTCAAGTTTACACATAATTCGTACTTAACTCTTTCACTTAAAACTACTGGAAATAATAAAATAAATGCTAAATAAATGTTTAATTTACTTTATTTATTGACAAATAATAATTTAATATTGTACGTTGTCCAGATGAATATCTCGAGTATGTGATAATTTTTATTTAGTTGACTGCTATAATATAATTACGATTTTTATAGTGAAATTTTAATTTATTTTTCAATAGTTTTAATAACGATAAAATAATCAGATAATGTAATTTATTTATTATTAAGAAATAATGAAATAAATTTGAAGCAATTAAACATTATTTTTCGTTTACAATATTGTTATTTTTTTATATCGTTAACTGTAATAATTAAATTTACTTATAAAAAATATAGTTATAACCTACTAATAATAGTAATATTAATATTATAATACAAAATAAAATGTATTAAATAAATTTATCTTATAAATTGTTCAAAATTTTCACCATAATGTTCTAAACATGATTCAAGTAGCCTCAAAAATTTAGTAGTGTTGCTGCCTTGATCAACATAGTCCACTAAATAAAAATTATCACATATATGAGATATTCATCCAGATAATGTATAACATTATTAAATCATTACTTTTAAACAGATAAGGTAAATTGAACATTTATTTTATTATTTCCAGTGGTTTTAAGTGAAAATTTTGCTAAACACAAATTATGCATAAACTCAAATGTTAACTTCTCTAACTTGGTAAGTTTTGTAAATAGAAAAAACTTTTTACACAATAAACAAAAAAAAAAAAAAATTAGAAAATTTGAATATCATAAATAAATATTCATTAAAGTACCCCATAGGCCCTCTAAAATATTCACTTCAATACAAGGGAATCCAGCTGAGATATTTAGTGTACCTTAAATTGTGATTACACTGTATAATGTATATATTAATCAAGTCCTGACTTTTATAATTATGTATAACTAATTGAGTCTTGATATTTATTATGGTATATTATACTAGTTAAGTCCCATCAAATTTTCTAATGATATATATTAATTGTATACCGATTTTTATGACAAAATATGCTAGTTGATTCCCACCAATTTTTATGATATATACTAATTGAGTCCTGAAATTTATAATGATATAATATACTAGTCGAGTCCTATGGATATTCATGACAAAATATACAAGTTGAGTCTCACCAAATTTTATAATAATATAAACTATTTGAGTTCTGGCTTATCAGACAATAAGTATCACATAATTGCATAAAATTAATAGGGGTATATATTTTTTTAACATTAATTTTATGTAATTGTCAAGGCCATTTGTAATATTAAATTTTAATAAAAAAAAACAAAAAAAACAATATATTAATTTCTATTGTTTGTAATAAAACACTAGAATTACAATATGATAATGTAGTGTGATGTACACAAGTATATAGAGATTGATTCTACAAATTTAATGTGTTAAGCAAATTATAAAACGTTAATATTAAAAAATATGTTATGAGTTTTTTTCATCAAGTTACTTAAAAACAAAATTGAGATAAAAGATGAGGTGTATGAAAAACAGTTGTTAAGGTATCTTTAAAATGGATAAGATTTTTTGATACTAAATATATTAAATAATAAATTAAATACTAACTAGATTTCGTATCACTCGTGGTAAAAAAATTAATGTTATTATTGAAAATTTAATTTCATCATATTTTGTAAGGCTGTAGTTATATAATAGTAAATGTCTCAACATTACTACTTGTAAAAAAAGTTGATGATATTATTAATAAAGTTTTAGATTTAAAAAATATTAACATTATGACTCATATATTTGGTCAATAAAATTAATAAACGATAAATAATATTCTGTTTTATTTATCATAACATATACGGAGTGTTCAATTTAAGTTAACAGGAAATATTTCTAACACATGATCTTGAGTTTGATTTGGCCATTTTTTTTTTACTGCATACAGGACATATACATACATTTGGTTTTGATAAATTTTAATTTTTTACTATTATGATTGATTCATGTGCAATAAAATAAACATTTCTTAAATAGGAACCACTATTTTTAAGACTGGATGTGGATTTGTTTATTTTTACTGAGCAAACTTGATCTTTACAAATTTTTGATACCTTCAAAATTTACATTTTTTGGACAGTCAAAAGTTTTAAATTAGGTAATTCGTAATTATGCATTTTTTAATGCTTTATCTTGATCAGACATTTATATATATATAATTTATTTTTATTAAAACTAAAATAGTATTTATTATTACATAAAAATTATAAAAAAAAAATCAATAAAATTTATTTATTATTTAACGAAATGTTCAAAGTTATTGTCATTATTTTCAAAGCATGCTTCCATTTGTTTTAGTAGTTCTTTTTGTGTAGCTGTTATTATTAACTACTATTTTTGGACGTCCTGATAAAAAATAGTCTAACAGTGTTATGTGAGGTGATCTAGGGAGCTATTGTACTTAATCATATGTCCTCATCCATTTATGGTTAAAAGTTTGGTTAAGGTATTATCAAACAACTATTGCATTATAGGTGAGAGCCTCATACTATTGGAAAAATAAACTTATGTAGGTATCTAAGTTGAATTCATCCAAAAATTTAAATAGTGTTTGACAAAAGTCTTGGTACCTCCTATTAGTCAAAGTACACATAGTATAGAAATATATACATGTGGAAAATATAAGCATGGTACTAAATTTATTAATATATATTTATGATACTCATGAAAGACTGGTATACGATTCTACTAATTTTTAAAACCAAAAACTTACGTTAGTATCATTTTTTTTGTTGCAGGGCCTAAGACTATTTCTTCTGCAGGTCTTTTTTTCAATAACATTGGATTTGCTCCATTATGTTGACCATCACTGGTTATCCCCAGAGGATCTGATGTAACGTCAAACTAAAATTTTTGGTTATATATTATAACACAATGCTAAGACTAATGATTGAATTCATACACACCTGTCTCAAAGGTGGAAACTCCCAAAGAGATTCACCAGTCAACTTATTCCAAAAATAAGGTCGATTTTCACGTTTACTCCAAAATTTTTTCCATCCTTGTTGTAACAGCTCTAGTGGTAATTCAGGTTCAATATATGTATTTATTGGCAAGCCCTAAAAAATTGTTATGTTATATTTAAATATATAAAACTTGTTAGTACGTTAAATAAGTTACTGACATGTGGTGTCTGTGGGCTTGTGTGTATGACGCTTGGATGTGGACTAGAATTATTTATTTGGATGTTATTTTGGTCCAAAATACCAAGTGAAGGTTGAATTTTTATTGGAACTGGTATCATAATATCATGTGACGGTATTGAGTTCCATCCTTGTACATTGTTTAGGATTTCTTGTTGGTCATTCATTTCATTTATTTTGTAATCTATAATACACAATATAACACAATATATTAGGTAGTTAAAATTATTTGTCCTCAAATATATTATTTATAAATAATTAAATGATTCATTTTAATTTTGGACAAAATTAAATTTCTAAGATTATAATAATAATAATAATAGCTTTAAGAATTTTGATGTTAAATTAAAAATGTAAATTTACAACAAAATGAAACATAAAATTTCAAAATTGAATTTGTTTTTAAAAATTAGAAAAAATTACTAGATTACATTGATCTGAATCATTTATTAAACTAAAAACATTTCTTTAGATTAGGCTAAGTTGTAAAAAAAATTATCAGATTTCTTATAATTTAAAAAGATATCAGTAGCCAGATCAGTGCCCATATGAGTATAAGTTTTACAATGTCGTTTGTTCACATTAGCTGTAATGCTAAATATTGGTAAATTTAAAAAGAAAACTATTGTGTTGAAACATTGTATCATACAAAATTAAAAAAAAAAACCTTTGACTATACAATTTTAAAAATGTTTATGTTTTAGGTAGATAACATTACATTTACAATCTAATAACTTAAATACTTAAGTCTCGACTTAAGTTTTAAAATTAAATATTTTTAATAAATATGTCAACTATATCTGTCTAATTATAATAACTATAATATTTATAATAAAACATTTCTAGTTTCATATTGTACTGATATAATACTGTCAATCTAGTGGTAACTATCATACTGTTAAAAACATTTAACAAACAAAAATACACATTTAATATTAATAGAATTATATTATATTTTGATTTCATAATATCATAATATAGGTATCTAAGATACCTAAATTTGACAATACTTAATATAGAATATAAAACCTATTGACATACCATTTTTCATAGAAGGTAAACAGTTTTGGAGCTCCATGATTTGTTTAGTTATTTCATAGGTTCATATAAAACATTATTAAGGTGTTCAATGTTATTTTGGCACAAATAATCTGAAAAACATATGTATAAGTAGTTGAAAAAATTTAACCAACCTACCTAATTAGGTTTTACTTAAGGATAATATCTAAGATTAAGATTTATAACTATATAATTTAAAATAAATTGAAAAGAGCTTAGGTAAAGTAATATATTCTTTTCAAAGTATATTTATATAGTATTATTAAAATATAATTACCGTAAAATTTAACTATTAAGAAAAACTAGATTAACGCTGTCAAGCTATTGACTAACTCGTTACCATTGGAAATACTTTAGAGCACAAACTTCAGGGTAAAAAACCAATAGACCGGTAACAAAGTGAACGCTGTAGAGTAGCTCGAGTCCAGGGGCAAACGATAATGTGAAGAGGAGCCGAGATCGAATGAGAAAACGACACAAGGGATGACGGTGCAAGAATGTTTAGCGTTCCGAAGTCAAGGGCCAAGGTTTAAAGAGACAAAGAACGGAAAAAAAAATAAAGGACAGTACGTCTCGCAATAATGGATAGCATACGACGGCTGTAGTGCTCGTGCATCCAAACACTAAGGATGGTTGAAAGGAACAAAGATGATTGCCAACGCGCTCAAAACGACGGTCAGACCGAAACGCATGAGCGATGCGTACGCGCTGCGGCAGCGAACGGGACGCGCGCGGCGGCGGATTTTTGTTGACTATGTCTACACTTACCTTTGGTTGAGATCCATGGGAAAGAGCCTCACAACGTCAGAGTCGTGGTCCCGCCATAACTGATCTGACAACGACGACGTAAATAAAATAACGCACGGGACGTTCACAGAGACGACCAGCCGAACGACAACGAAAAGTAAACTAAATTTGATAATGATAAAAAGTCCTTTCCATTGCGTTGCGTCGTCACCACCAGCCCGCCGCCACCGTCGCCGCGACCACCACCACGGTCACCCCGCACCACTTCACCGCCACACCACCCACAGGTAGTGCGAGTGCGCGCCACCGAGACAATAGCGGTCTATGGTTGTAGTTGTAACAGCCGCCGCCTCCGTTCCCGCAGCGCGGACACGGCCTCCATGCGCGCGCGCTCTCTGGTGATTGGTGCGACCCGCTGGACCGTTTGGTGGATATGGCGGTGGTGATGGAGGTAGCGGCGGCGGCGGCGGCGGCGGCGATGAGCGTTCTTTCGAAACTGCGCAATTAAATTTTAAAAACCGATTATTCCGGAAAATGCGTTTTCGAAAATTATTATTGTTAAATACGCACGAAAGATGAGCGCAGTTTAAGAAGAAGGGCTAAGAGGTGACTCGGATGTCGACGAAAGACAGAACACTAGCAGACAGAGGTGACAATGATAATCGCGCAGCAATTAATGGAATTCCCATTGGTTGCACTCTAGACTACACGCGTTGGTAACGTTTTTCGCACGAAATAATACGATTACTGCAAACTCGCTGCTCATCTAGGTACCTGTATAATATTATAATATTATTAATTATTATGTACGGGTAAAATACACACACACACATATTATTAATTTAATATTATAATGCCGCAACGTCTTATGATTTTGTTAATTAATAACTATGGGTCGAAAGGATCCACGATCCACGTGAAATTATAAAGTGCTATCAATATAGGTACATAGTTAGGTATGCTATATAGTATATAGGTACCTGATTTACCGTCGCATCATCATATCCGACCGAGTAGGTAGGTACCTATGTACATATTATATGGTACCTATAAATACGATTTACATTTCCTAAGCGTCCATGTTCCGTGATTACTGCACTCGTTTGTAGTATTGTGGCGAACTTTCCATTTTTCTGCAGGTCTATCTTTAATATTGGTCTTGTAAATTATGATATTCTTCCAGCTCACCCAACCACCTAAAACGTAATAATACCTATCGTAGTAAGTAATAAGTAATTAAATACTTGTGCCTAGTTAATACTAAATTATTATCTGTTGGCAAATACCTACTCATTCACCAGATCCTCTAAAAAGCAATTCTGAGCTGACCACCTCTCGATTATCCCTTTACCTAACTTCACCTTTGTCACTTCGTTTGAAATATGCATATCATAGTATTAGCTACTTAAGTATCCATCTTGAAGTGGTGTCGAGTTAGGGTAAGAAATGTATATAATATGGGCAGTACAGCACATTATTTGATTTATGCATTATTATAGCTTATACTATATATAAACGAAATTGAAATGGTAATCATATTTAATGATTCAATGATACTATTCAGAAATTAGAATCATTTGGCAAGTTAATTTATACACTTCTATAGTTATATTTTGATTAAAAATTAGTAATTTATAAAAATATAAATTTATAAAATTTATTGTTATCAGTATGTAGGTATGTATGTTTAGAATTTATCCTCGTGTCATATAAGTACTATATTTTGTACTTTAACATATTTTATTATAGCTATTTAATAACTTTTTTTTTGTTTTTCTGAAATTAAATTATTTAAGCATTGATAAAATTTCACAAATGAAACTTCAAACTTATAAGTTATAACTATAAATTATAATACTAATTATAATAAGAGTATTCACTCAAATGATTTAAAATCAATGCTTAATAGACTACAATTATTTTACTCATAGTTGAAATTAATATTTATAAGTGTTAATAAATAGGTATTTAAGTACAATATTTTTTTGTTGTATTTTTTAAACATTTATATTGTTTACAATAGGTTACATAGGGCTAGTAATTGGTCAATAGTCTCGAAAAAAAAATTCATTCAGTGAGGGAAAAGTATAATAATTTAAAATCTAGACTTTTATTATTATACGTAATAAATAATATTATGTATAATAATTACGTATTATAAAATAGAGTATAGAAATATGTATGAAAATAATAAATAATAATAATTAATAATTATTTTTATATCCTATTTTACAAATTTTATTTTTCCGTTATCATGATGACAGTCAAAGTGACAAAACGATGAGTACGTTGACAAATTACATTTGAATTCCTATGAATGTAGTGAATGCTATAGACAGTATACGTTTTGAAATTTAGTTTGTCAAAACAACTTTCTAGAATCCGAGTAATCAGAAGAATACTTTTTTTTGTTCAACTTACAAAGAATATGCACATTTTTTGTTTCTAAATTATATAGAATTTGTTTAACTAATATTATTATGTTTGAAATCAATTTTTGATCTAACAATTATTATTGTATACATAATAAATTTAAATACATTAATTTGTAATACCAATAAATATAGTTGTACAGATATTTATTGTCTAATTTCTTATTCCCTACTTTATTTATTAAGTATTTGTATGAATTGAGAATATTAATATATTTCTGAACTATTTGTATACGAAGAAACTTAAACGTTGTCAAACAACAAAGTTTAAAACATGTTTATTAAGATAACCACACCATAACTCATTAATTATATTTATTACATATTATATGAATGTACAACTATATACATTCATATTTTTATGTATAATTTATTTATACTATTGATACATTATGGGTGATTTATTCCCTCCCCCAGAAACATATAGCACTTTTTTAATAAACAAATTTAAATTACAATTTTTTTTTTTCATTACTAACTCAATAAATATTAATTAATACAAACAGCCAAAATATACTATATAGGTATTATGATATTTAAATATATATTAATCAATAAAAAATTTAATTTTATGATAATACATTTTTTGATTGGATGACCTTTCACGCAAAAAATTATAGTTACACCACTGCAGGCCATACACGTATAGATACTAGAGAGTAATTCACCAAAGATGCTCATCATAATTTTTCTTTAATAGTGGGTTTATAAAAATTCTGGTTTATTAATATTTAAATATACTTAACGTCCGAATTTGCTAGTTCTTAGATTTTTATATAATTTAATGTTAATGTTCAGAGGCGATAACATTTTATTTTCAAATCGTTTTATAATCGTTTTTCTTACTAATTGTTGAATTGATAAATGTCTTAAGATTTTTGATGTATTCAAATCGAAATTTGAATAAATAGTTTAAAAGTTATTAAAGATGTATCAATTATTAATTAGGCACAATATTAAAGGTATAATGTATAAAAATTATAGGTCTATGAAAGTATAGGGCTTAAAGATATTTAACCTATGATAATTTGTAAATTATTATATTAAATTAATATTTTAAAATTTGTAAAAAATGACTGATTGAGTTTAATGAATAGATACTAGATTAAACATAACATTTAATATTTATTTATTATTTTTATGTAATAATTTCTAAGGATTAGTACAAAGGATAAAATTTGTTTTATCACAAGAAATTTTTAAATAACACGATAAATCTATAAATAATTGATAATATGATGCTTAAGTAAGTAGAGTTACAAACTACGAAACTAAGAATAATAAAATATTATATGTAAGTAGATATATATTACATTGCATGCATCGAAATTTTCTGATAATTTTATTTAAAACATATACTTGATATGTTTATATCATGTCTGATGTTTCTTTTAATAACTTATAATAATATATGATAATTCGTTTGGAATGATTTTAGGTCATATACAATATTAAATATTCTTTACCCTAGTATTGAGATTAAAGCGCTAGAATGAATTGTATTGGCTGATACAATATTATACCAGTTGGATTATAAATTTCAGTTTAAAATGTGATGCCCATTGTAATTAGTTCTAAAATATATAATATTTTTATATTTCAAAAATAAAAGTGATGGAGTATATAGTTGATATTATTAGTGTTAGTATATCGTATTTTACAAATTTAAAAAAATTCCAAATTGGACTACTTTAAGATTGTGGATTTTAAATTTTAAGTTTAATTTTAAGGTACCCATTATAAATATACTTACTATACTTTTAAATTTAAAATAACTCAATATTTTAATTTTAACTTTTTTTTTTTAACTCATATAAAATACACTTAAATTTTTTAAAATTTATTTGCACTTATTAGTTGTTAAAAAGGTACTTATTTTTTGGACTTATGGTATATTTATTTTTACATTTTTGAGTTGTTTTGGGGTCATAGTTTGCGCTTATGGACTATAGCCTCTTTAGCATTGAAATGTATAATGGCAACTATCGAATTAGTTTCAACCTTACTTCTACATCCACGAGTGTAAGCAAACGAAAGTATAGAACGTATAATTAATATATATTACAAATAGTCTTTGTGCTAGCAAACATCAATAAACCATAATATACTTCTATTTATACGCGACTGTCTGACTGTGTACAAAGCTACGCATTTATATATATATATGTATAAATGTTTCACATAATAATATAAGAGGAACACAAGTTTCCAGGAATTGTAAGTAAATACAATACACCTACTCATCTATGTATATTATCGTGTATAAATTTTGTACTCTGAAAACGTCTGCTTTAGCTCTATCAAATTATAAACGAAATTGAAAATAAACGCTTTTATGTACAGTATTAGTCTAACGACTGTGTAAAATAAAGTATGGTATATACAATGAGATCAAAAATTATACCAAGTATTGTAATTATTAGGGATGTACATTTTTAGGAAAGTGTATTCTTTTTAGTTAATATTGTAAAACCACTGCAACACGATTGTGCACCATGAAATATAGGTGTTGGTCTTTTTTACCAATTTTCTTTTTAAATTGTACAAGGTTAGGATAGCAAAAGTGCTTGATGAAGCTTGATAAGGACGATGATAGTCAGAGCCATGCAGTGGGGGGCCTAGGGGGCATGCGCCTCGGGCGCATGGTTTAAAGCAGGGGTCGGCAATCCACGGCCCGTACAAAGGTGGTTAATTTTTGTTCAATGACATTTTTCATATAATTTTCAATATTATATAATTATTTTTCCTTTATAAATAAAATCTAATCTAACTAATATATGTTTGTAAATTTTTCGTATTGTCAATTTAGCGAAGTGATAAAAAATTTACGTGAAATATCTACTAATCCAATTTTTGGCGACGGGGTTGCTAATGCAGAAAGTATATTGGAACAGTTTAATTTGCAATCTGTTTATTTTTTAGTTATATGGGATAAAATATTGAATCAAATATATCGTGTAAATAAATTATTACAAAGCTCAAATATTTTAATAGATTAGGCTTCAAAAATGATAAATTTATTAAATGTTTCTCTACAAGAAATGTGTGATAGTGGAAATGAACAAATTAAAACTGAAGCTATTAGTATTTGTGATAAAGTTGGAATAAAATCAGAATTAAAAATTAAAAGGAAAATAAAAAGGAAAGTTATGAGTGGAGAAAAGTCATCGGGTTATAGATTTAGTTGTTGCGTCGAGAGGTAAAGGTAAAATGTCACAGTATTTTTTTAAATAACTGAGAAAAACAAAAAAAAAAAGATTAAAAACTTAAATTTTGTTTTTTTTTTTTTTTAAATAATTTATAAACAAAATACATAGATATTTGAAATTTTCAATAAATATGTTAGTTTATATCAGCATTTTACATGATAAAATTTTTAAAATATTTTGTCAAGTTTTTTAATACACGATTTTTCATTTATAAACTAAACATAGTCACAATATATTTATTTTTATAAACTTTAATGTTAAAATCTAATAAAAATCACGAAAATTTGCAAATTATCTTATAGTTAGAAATTTATAAAAATTTTCAATTTATATAGCTGAGAGTTAAAATTTATAAAAATATTTCTTATAATCCATAAACTGTAGCCATAAAATTTCAAACATATAAAATATAATGCAGTTTTTTTTATACATATTTAAATTTTACAATTATTGCATAAAATTAGATATTTAAATAAAAAACAAATAATTTTACTTATTTTGTTGAAATTTAAAAATATTAATCGTGGGTACTTAAAATGTTTAATTAAGATAATGTTTAATTATTATATTTTAAACACATGACACTTTCAAATGCAATATTTTTGAAAAATTAATTCAACCTATATACCTACTAAATAAATTACATGCACAAATTTAAAAAATCGAACATCTACTCAGTTGCCGGTATACTTTATAAATAATAATATTTTTACAATAAATTATTTAATATAGTTCGTTAATTTTTTTAACTCCATACAAATTGGAGATATAAAATATGTGAAATTTGATGATTTTGTAATATTTAAATAATCAGAGGACATTTCTAAGAGAAGAATTCTTATATCTCTTGAGAAGAGGAAATTTTTAAAATAAACAAACAGTTGTATTTCAAACTGTCGTCTGTCATAGACGTGATAACGGAAATTTACTGTAAAAAATAATACTTAGGCGTACACTAAATATATGCGAGTAAGACAAACAAAACAAAAAAATTATTTGGCGAGCTCCCTCGACATTATATTATATTGTATAAAATTCCATCCTAAGAGAGACATGCCACTGAAAGCTTTGCACCGTTGTTCCGGTTATTATATTCGCCGCGTATGAAAACGATCATGTTTGTATACATTATAGTATGTAGAAACGTCACACATAGTGCGCTCCCATTTATATTATGTAAAATTATTATTATATTGTGTTGTGTATGCATTATATCTAGGGCAGATAGACAGACTTCCCGGCGAAGAGCTTATAAAACGATCGTGCGTTTTAATACGGATTTACTTTATTTATACACATAAAAAGCGAAGTGCAGAAACATTGCACCGCAAGCACAAGCATATTATTATGTATTATAATCATATTATAACGGGATATGGTATAGGTAGTAGGTATTTATATACAAATATCTGTGCGCACGCGCACACATAGGTACATATGGTGTGTCGGAAAATTCTTCAGGTTTATCATATTAAAATATAATATATATTAATATTATATATATACTCGTACTATATATAATATATTATATATTTTTTAATAGTTTTGTTAAATATACTTCATGATATAATTTTAAAAAACTCGGAAATGTTGGTTTGGTCAAACACAGTTTTTGGCTTTACACTTCTTTGCGAACAAAAAATCACCAGGCGACATAACACAGGTGGATTGTAAAGTCAGTTATTGATTTTCCGTGTACTTATACGACTAATAATTAGATATTAAAATTCGACTTTCGATTTTTCGTTTTAAGTTAAACAGGATTCCGTCTTAACAAGGGTTCGTATAAGATAGATTATACTGTATATTTAATTTGTCTTCAAACTATCGTAAATATAATAATATACTAATTGACAATTCGATAGTGCAGAGACCGAATGGTTGAATAAACGTGAAATTAATATCATGTGATAACGAGTTTTCAATTATAAATCCCACACGATATAAATATATCGTATTCATATTAGATGTTGAATTCAAAACGCGTATTATTACATTTTCGTCCTATGAGTGTTTTATAAGTTTTGCGTATAATATAAAACTACGCGTCATACTTAAACATTTTTTTTATTTTAAAATATTTAATTTTTTAATTTTTATACACAAATTTATACTGGACGCACCCGTATGTGTGTGTATATGTGTGCATGTGCGTATGAAGATAAAACTATAAAATATCAGCGATTATTTTACGTGGCACATTGTCGTTTTGTCTAGTGATTTAAGTATGGTGGCTACTTACGCTATTACATTATGTACATTGTACACGTGTTACACTGATAATCGCGTTATGAAGACCAGTACATAGAGACGTATTAAATAGAAAAATTATAAACTAATAATAAATATACAGTTTCATCATTGCCGATATTATTGCATTATTATTATAGATATAGCGTGCAAACCAATGCTGCGACCACCGTGATTAAGATGTTTTCACGTGTTACACCTAACGAAAACGACACTTCAAAGACGTCAGCTGACAAAGAATTATTACGTAAATTTTAAGACTGATCTTAACCTAAGTATTCCCGGTATGGGCTGCTGCGTCTCAAAGTAGAAATTACATAACTATAAACTATCCAAAATAAATTCCTGAGAATAGAACTTTAAGTCCTGTATGGTTCATGCATTATAGCAGTCTCACGACACCACGTGATTACCCTACTTATAAATATGAATAAAATATCAATTTAAAAATTTTTACAAAAAACTGAAAAAATTTAAGGAGCTTTTCAATTCAAAATGGGCAAAATACTTCAAACTAGGATTAAAACTATGTTTACCTCACTTTCTGCTTGAAAACTAAACAAAACTAATAAAATAGATATTTCTATATTATATGTACCTATTATAATATTATATCTTATAAAATTCTTATTGGTAACGTTGTAAAATTATCAAATATGTATTCACATTTGATACAGTCGATTAAATATTAAAGAAAAACTTATACAAATGAAAATAAAAACAAAAGTTGGGGACTCAAAAACGTACGACTTTTTAATATAGTCAAACTTGGTTATCTCAAACTTTTTTAACTCAAAATTGTCGATACCTCGGACTTTTTCTCCGGTCCTTAGAATTTCCTATTTAAAAATCTTGTTTTACTAAAATATTTTCGTGGATAACTCGAAGTTTCGAGTTTTATTAATATTATAAAATTGTGATATTTCTCTCATGTACTTGTGTATATACTTTAATATCGAAAATAAGGTTACTCACTAGTGTTATCGTTGCTGATAAGTGGTTTAGAACGGTTCACTACAAACGTTGCGATCAACAGCAAAACTCAAACAAAAATAAATACCTTTTTAAAATAATTTTTTAACCTCATATTTGTTTATAAAAAAATACCTTTTTAAAATTACACATACCTATATAATTCATATATAAATACATAGTAAATATTTTTTATTACATTACTTTATTTATAATAAATACATAGAAATTAATACATTTTATACTGTTTTAAAAATTTTTAATTTTGATAACTCAAATTCTTGGATAACTCGAACTTTTTTCTGGTCCTTTCAATTTTGAGTTAACCAAGTTCGACTGTAATATGTATTTACCATTTATATATTTTTTTTAATAAACATATCGATATAGTTTAAACGCTCGATATTTTAGTGAAATCAACGATTAAATTCATGAAAAGTATTCATTATAATAGCATTTCTATTTTCTATCGTCAGCGGAACAAGTGTATGTATTATAGGTACTTATTATATTGTATCTTTTTGATGAATATTTTTCTAAAATACTTACTCAGAGAAATATTACTAAAAGGGGTTTCGTAACTTTCTATGAAAAATACAAAATTTATATTCAACGCTAAAGTTAGTTTTCTAGATTGTATAAAAACATTGAGGTGTTTATTTTGAACTTTTTTTATAGAATTTCATAAATATTTGAGCATAAAATATGCTGCCGTTATATAAATTAAAAATAAGTCAGAAAATGGTCAAATAACCATCGAACTACTAAACTGACAGACCCACGGTATTCACATTATATATATCTTTTAAAACCATTTTAAAAAATGCTGCCTCAATTGTAAGACATTTTTTTCAACTGCACAAACAGAATTTATGTTATAGTGACTTAAAAGAGCTTAGTATAACATCTACAGTCTCTCGTATATTTTATCCTATGTATATTTTATTTTAAATTAAAAAAAAAAAAATTTAAGGTGAATTATTTAAATTATGTATTTCGTAGTATTATAAATTATATTCTATTTTCGTCTTCAAGTTATGAGCATATAAGTTTCAGGTAATCTGGTCCGGAATACTAAAATTATAATGATAATATATATTTGATATTATTTAAAATAATACATTTTACATTTTTACTTGTATGACTAATAACAAGCCCAATGAGAATAACTAATCTTTAAGTAATAAAATAGAAGTAAAAAAATAAAAACAAATACATTATGCTTACAAAATTTGGAAATTATTGAAATAGATTTTTAAATTTAAATTTAATGATATATCATGGTTTACGAAAAACGATTTTGAGTAAAGATGATCGGTCAGTTTCTATTACTAACTAGGTACTTAAATAAATTCATATGCTTTTTGATATTTCTATAAAAGTTATTTTACTATTGGTATTTTATGGTAGGTTAATTTAATTTTTTTCGAAAAAATGACATTTACTATGATAAATCATATATTATTTTAATATTTTAAATTAAAAAAATCAATTGATCATTAATCAATAGTTTTCAATCGAAAATATACACTTTTTAAATACGCGGTCTCTTGTCATCCTATAGCATAACGATTGGTAAAATAAAGTATTCTGTGTACATCTCAGTATAATACAGGTAAGTTTTATATCTTATAAAATAAATACATTTAATCGTAATAATATATTATTATTATCGTTACCTGTATTAAACTAATACAATTATTCCACTTCATGCTCTAATGCACTAAATGTACGATTGTCGATTGTACAGTGGTATTATATTATATTATAATTGCAACGCATTCGACGCTGCAGTTAAAACGTTATACATATATATACATGCGTACGTTTATTCGCTTATGTTAAAATAATATTATGATAATGTGTATAACATGTAATATGCGTATATTGGGTGCCGTGTTCGTCGAAAACTGCATTATCCGCACTACGCTGCGGCGTATAATGCATAATGTATGTTATAAACACATAATACTACACGGACGTTTATCAATTAGGTATAAACGTATAATATGTGTATCATACTGCAGTTTTCCTATTATACCTATGCGCAAATTCAACTTTGCTATACACGCAGTGGCGTAATTATATGGTGTGGGGGGGGGGAATATGGGGATAGATTCCTTCCCCAGAACATTGTTTTTTTTTTCGTTACCTGTGTTTAATGCATTTACTTATACTCAATATAAGATTTTAAAATTACCCACATTACATGTTATAATCAAGGATATAATATGCAGTATAGGGCTATGAGGGCATGATGGTTATATGTATAAGCCCTCCCACTTAATGTTTATCCAATAAATTATACTATATCCTCCCCCTCAGAACAAAATCATAACTACGCCGCTGCATACGCATTACAACGCGTGTACGCAGTAAAGGCGATGTGTATACAGTATACACGTCGTATTAGTTTTATTATATTGTTACATATTATTATATGTATTAGAAAACTTGTACAAAAATAGTTTTTTATTTATTGCGCAACTATACGGGCGCGCGTGTACATATACGATAATAATATACTGGAATAACAAGAAAAACAGCGTCGAAGTAGCAATCGTTAATAAATTCAGCATTCGCCCGACTCTCGACTAATTTTATTTGTATACACTTCAGAGCACACTTCGGATTTCTATTCGTTCAATCGCTCAAGCGAGATGAAAGTTTCGTCCGGCGTAAAAAAGTTTACATTCGCACCACTCGTTTTTATTCTCTCTCTCGAGTTCTGATAAAAATCCTATATTATATTCGTTATATTTTTAGGTCGATTGGATAATATAATATTTTAACACTATCATAATTTACACGATGCACCTACTTCGGTACGCGTTTATATAGATAAATGATAATACGCGTATGTTAGGTATATCGGAACTGAATCTAAAAGTCCTAATATTTCTTCGTTGTCATAACATATGTGTCAAGTATTTAGTGATTCTATAAAACATATGATTGCGAAGGAAATATGCATTGGGTTTTAATAGCGTAGGTTTTGATTTGCAAGCTGTTACAGGTAGCACAAAAAGTGGGTCAACTTTTTAAACGCGTCTAGACTGTAATTATACACTATAATATTATATACTAATATACTAATATACTATGAAATATTTACAAAGTAACTAAACCTGTGTATACATATAATTTTTTATTTTAGTGGGAAGTATATTTTTATATCAACTGTATAATATTTTTTACTTGAACTCACATTCGACTATAGTTGGTACATAAGAATAGATATACAAATAATCAGTAGCAGACGCTATATTATTATATTATGCTTATATTTATTAAATTCTAGAAAAAATGTATATGAAGTTGCTAGATATTTCAACTCATGCAAAATATACGATTTGCACATGCATTTTGATCTTGTATCGTCTGTATGGATTGATCCAATGGAAAATTTAGAAACGGTATAGGTGTTATACAGAAACATTATACAGAGATATATAAACAACTGCTATATTATTCATCAAGCATATTCACCCTCTTTTTTATTTTACTAGTACAATTTTAGACCATATTTTTAAATACTTGAGATTTTTGTGTCACTTAATGAGTATACTGAGGCATTAAAAACTTTTGTTTTTCAAGTGAAAACCATCTTTAATTTTATTTAAATTATTCAATGAATGATTTTTTTTTTAATTTTAACGTATCTAAATCAAAATTCAAAATGAGTACCTAGTTTATGAATAATTTAATGAAAAAAAAGAGTGGTTTTAATTTGAAAACAACATTTTGTATTCCCACAGCACACTCCTTTATCTAAATGGTAAAAATATTCCCAAATTCTCAAGCATCAAAAATACGGTATAAAAGTTTATTTAAAAATTTAAAAATTCAGATTATGAATAACTACATTGTTAAATAAAAATAGTTTGTTGATCATGCTTGGTAAATCGTAGTGAATCTATTTATAATAATATGCGTTTATTTTATAATTATACTATGCATAAAATGTTTCATTGGAATACGAATCTGACCGAAGAGGAATTATGATTAAAGTTTAGTTTCTGTATTTAAATACTTACAATAGATAAAAATGTTGAAAGTATACATGCGTAATTCTATTTTATATGTATGTAAGTTATTATTGTATCAAACGTGTCTGTATATATGTGTCAGTTAATGTGAGGTATATAATATACAGGACAATTTACTAAACATGCACACCTTTATTATATTTCATTTTATTATACATTTATTCAAACTTGAATTTTTAGAATTTCTAAGTATATATATATATTTTTATATCATTTAAAAAGTTGTTCTTAAATGAAACTATTTTATTTATTTTATTTTTTTTTTTTTTTTTGATGAGGATAACTATTTTACCTATGAGATAAAATAATCTTATAAAGATAGTTTTTGAGTAATTTTTACGATGTGTATAATAATTTTATAGGCTCTACAGTAATAAGTTTGGAAGGCATGGTAGCAGCTATTATAATATGAACAATTTAATAATTATTATAATCTATCGACATTTTATAATTTGTTATTTAATATTTTTCGAGAATAATAAATACTAAATTTAAAATAATTGCATCTATTTTATATTTTTAAGAACTATTATTCTTAGTATATAATATTTTTTAATAACTCGGATACTACTAATTTAAATATTAGTTTAGGTAATAATATATCAAAGTTTTCAAAAATATCACCTGCTTAATAATTTGCAGTAAAACCGTGTCGGTTGTCATTTGTAAAAGCAAGTTTAGATCGACACTACTTCCATCAACAATATACTCATTAAATTGTATAAAATGGTGTATAATAATAATTCAAAAAATCAGAATTCATTATATTTAAGGAAATAATGGAGGTGAGCATGCTTGATGATTCACTCAGTATATAAAATAATAACACACATATTATATTATAGATAAATGGTTCACAGAAAGCCAAAATCTATGAATCAGCAGCATATAAATTATATGAAAATAATCAAAACTAGCACAGTTGTTGCAATCCAAGTAATAACATTATACCGCGTACACTTTTAGACCCATTTTCTGTAGTTAATAGAAATAGTGACCTAAATAGGTACCTTATACTAATTTTATAGGAAGAATATATAATACATGTATTTGCTATCTTAAAATTCAACAATTTTTGTATTATTTCAATGTGCATTACTGTAATAAATCATTCTATGTTTAACTATTACAAATTTGTGTTAAATCTATTTATTTAAATTACAATGCTTAGTCATGTAAATACGCTGACTACGTCGTTAAAAGAAAAGTAACGTACAGAGAGAAAGAGAGAACACGTAATAAGTAATAATTTTATTCCTTGTTGATTTCATAATTTTATAAATTCCGAGATATAAAATATGAAATTTGAAATTAAATTTACATTCCATCGTTTTTACAGATTTCAACTTCAGCGACTATCTTGTATAAATAAATGGGTTCAAGTTAAAAAAAATAATAATAAAAAAAAATAATGATCGCTATAATGTATATAACAGAACTTGAATTATAGTATAAAAATAATTGTTTTTAATCGGGCCAGACAATTTATAGGGCTCCGAGTCTAAAGATAATATATATTGTTTTTGTTTCTGATAATATATATATATATATGAAATATAAGGTATATACAAAATAGAAAGAACTGACAAAAGAATAATATCTTTTGTTCTAATCAATATTTTTAAATTATTTTTTTTTTGACATATAATTTGATACATATATTTTTATAAAAAAATATACTAAAAGATAATTTTTTTTGAGTTTAAAACGTTTTTTACATTCACTGGATTAACAATTAATATAAAAACATGTTAATTTTTTTAAAAGTTTTTATCATAAACCACTTACTCAAATAAATATTTTTACTGTCAACATTTTACTAATAAAATGTTTTACTAGTTGACTATTTAAAACAAATTTAATTAAATTAAAATTTTCAATTTTTTTTGTCAGTTAAAAAAAAAAAATGTACTACTAAGTCAGTGCAAGTGTCTATGTATTAAATATATTATATGTATAAATTAAAAATATAGATTGGAATAAAAATTATTTTATTTCGTCAGTTTTTTTTTTTTTTTATTACACTTTGTTTATTATAACATAATATAATAGTAACTCTCACCAGCACTTGTAATAGGTAGGTGATTGAGATAAGTCAACAACTTTTAAATTCCAGTTTAAGAGAGCGGGTGAGTATCAAGTGGGGTGTATGAAAATAATAATTTTATCTTCGTTTTAAATGTTTCAACACGCTTACTGTGATCACATGGTTCATAGATTACTGCAGTGATAAGTGGAGTCTATTGGTCCCGTGGGACTGTTATAGGTTGGGTTGTTAACTCTGACACTAAACATTTATGTCAACGGATGATTATAATAATTATAACAACGCCGCAATATAATTTCACGTTGATGATGTTTTTTAAACAGTGGACACGACGTCATAATTGGATTTTGAAATACCAATAAAGAACAATAATAATAAATAAAATAATGTAAAACTAAAAATGTAAATAGCTTACGTGTTGGAACGAATATTAAATCGAAAATATTTAGCAAATCGTTGTTGGAGTCCCTCGATGGCGTTTATGGGTTACTATTATAATATAGGTAGTTGTGTTTATTGCTGAAGTGAAAGAATAAACATTTTTAATTTCGTACGGTGCCTTTAACGGCCTTAACGGTTCCACCCACATCTACCGTTTTAATGCTGTAAAACCTGTTGGTGAGAGGGGGAATGAAAAGTTTAGTATTTTTTTGCGAGAATATCACGAAAATCATGTATTACATGTCTTCGGTGGCGGCGAGAAAGAGGACTGAGGAGACTGAAAATCTGATTTCGTCCCGTTTCATTGTTATCCATTGTAATACACTTACAAAAAAATATATTTTATTACAAAAAGCGTGTTATTTTTAATTTTGATTTTCGGTTAATTGCACATTTATATAATAATAACATTATAAACAAGCGATAATTAGTTTTCAACCAAATTAATGTTGTAAACGACCATGTACACTTGCACTAAAAGCTCTCGCTAAACGTCTCTCACCGACTCTGTCTGTCTCTTTCTTCAATGTTTCATCAGCGGTTTATGGCGTTTGTGCGTGTTTTTGTGTTCGTTTCGGCACATTACATAAACGAAACGTTATTAAAATGTCGTCGACGACGTGATCAAGACATGGCGTGGTATATAACCTAATAATATATATATATATATATATATATAGTCATATAGGTACCCACATGGATTTTCACGTCTCGCCGTAAAACCGGAAAACAGGACATCACGGTTTTATGCTGTGTCGACACTTAACTCGCGTAATATCGTTGGTATTTTATGATTTTTATTTAGTGTTTCTGATTTCGTCCGTTCTCGAGAACGTTAAATTACTATAAACACGATGTATATGTCTACGTATACCTATAATGCACACGCAGATACGCCGTCACACTATTCACGTATGGAATTTATTTCACAGCGGCCTAGCTGAATCGACGACGATAATTTTCGAGTAATAGTATTTCGGCCAAGTCGTTTCATGTATATTGTGCTATTATTTATACGTGAATACTGCACCGGGGGCAAAACTTGGATTCTTTTATAGAGCAAGTAGCGATCCCTTTATACAGTGGTTCAAACTTAAAAACCATTTTTTTTTATTCACTATTTTATGATACTTGTGATTTAAATATGAAAATCAATGTAGACTGATAGGAGAGAGTAGGGAGATTAAGGCCTTTGTAGCACTGACTCTATAAGTTCGAACCCGATATTTAGCTACACAGTTATACACGTTGTGGCGAGCGATTTGTAATTCACGTGCTTGCGAATAAAAAATAATAAATATGATAATAATATAGTAGGTAAGTATATAGGTATAAGGTTTGCGTGTGTGTAATATAATAGGTAAGCACCTACTTACGCGTGTTCAAAATGTTTAAATCTGATTTTAATGTAATTTCATCCGGTACCGAACGAACCGTTCGTGGAATTTTTGTTTTTAATTCATTACAAAACAATATTTAATGCTTATATATACATATGCACTCATATACGTATAATAGCATTATAGTAGTTATTTGTTGTTTTTTTTTTTTAATGAGATCTTGTAAGTTGTAATATTTTCATTTTAACTTTTGAGAAATAATAAATTATATTATGATAAAGATTATTATACTATGTTATCAAGTAGGTACAGGTAGCCAAAGCGTTTTGATACTGGTTATAAAAGTTTTGCAATATTTAATTTTATTAAAAACTCAAAAGATTTTTTCCAAAGTTACAATTTGACCAATTATATGAGTATCTATTTTTTGAATGTTTAAAGAAATAAATATTTTTTTTTTTTTATATAAAGAACTTACTAGAAGAAAGTAAGTAGCTTATCATAGAGATTTGTTGAATATTTGTTGCCAAAACTCTTCCCACTTATTTTGAGCTATTCCGACCACTGTGTGTAAATTATACAATTAACATATGAAGTGAGTAATAATACTATAGCGGTACACAAATAGTGCACATAAAATATATATTAATATATTATATTTAAACAAATTTTTATGAGGTTTGCATATGCACATAGGCTGATATTTATGATCTATATACCTAATCTATTTTGTTTTTTTTAAAGTTAAGACATGGTATTTTGGTCTTAACTTTATAGTACAATACATTTAAGTAATTGAACTACAACGGATCAACTATATAGAAACACTTTATTGGAACTGATGTATTCACTATTCATAACATCAAACAATTTGTAAGAATTTTTCGACAACTTAATGGATAATTTGGATAGAAATGTTGTTAACTTTGCAACTTACGTATATTAAATCAACGTACGAGCATATTCCTGAAAATCAGTTCTAAATTTCCTTCAGAAATTTGAAATATACATGAAATTGTATTAAAATGAAAAAAAGAATACCATTGTATTAATAATATTGTAGAAAGTTTCCATTCAAAATTAAGAAAAATCTTATTAATTAAACATTTTAATACTCGAAAATTTTCAGAAAATATAAAACATATTCTAGAAGAAATAGAAAATACTATTATTTAATATTTTAATTTATATAAAAGACAGTCATAGACTTATTAAACCTCTATTCCTTAAATAATTTACTGCCAATCAAGAACGTATTAAAAATATAGCAACTACATGTAAAGGAAATAATAAAATCAACGGACATATTACAGCATTAACTTATCACTAAAAAGTGATCCAAATAGTGATGTAATAAATCAAGCCAATGTTCTATGATATACCTAGTCTTTTAAATAAATTTATAGTAAATATTTTATTAATATTATTTTGGTTTTTTTAAAACAAATTTTTATGAAATAATAAATAAAAGTACATTGGATTTAAAAAATAATAGACTAATTTACATTGGACAAATATGTATGTTGAACTTAACTGATTGTTAGACTTTACAATATTTTTGAATCTTCTGTTTGGTAAAAATATTCTTGTAGCCCTAAAAAAATTCCAAAAAAATAATTTTATGTCTATAAACTTCAAAATAAATGTACCCATAAAACGTACCAATTATTTTTAATTTTAAACAAATTTTGAACTAAAAAAAAAAAAAATAAATTAAAAAATATTTTTAAGGATAAATTTATGTTTTTTACGTACACTTTTAATTTAAAAAAAAGATTTATTTTCATCTAATTTTCGATTGCCATTTGTCATACAGTCGAACTTAGTTATTTCGAACTTCTTTAACTCGAAATCATCGATACCTCGAATTTTTTCTCCAGTCTTTAGAATTTTCTATTTAAAAAATCTAGTTTAACTCGAATATTTTCGTGGATAACTCTAAGTTTTGAGTTTTATTATTATTATAAAATCGTGATAATCCATTTATGTGCCTGTGTTTATATTTTAATATCGAAAATAAGGTTACTTATTAGTGTTATCGTTACCAATTAGTGGTTTAGAACGATCCACTACAAACACTGCGATCAACAGCAAAACTCAAATAAAAATAAATATCTTTTTTAAATAATTTTTTAACCTTATATTTTTTAATAAAAAAATACTTTTTTAAAATTACACATACCTATATAATTCATATATAAATACATAATAAATATTTTTATTACATTATTTTATTTATAATAATAATTTATATAGGAATTGATATATTTTGTACTCTTTTAAAAATTTTTAATTTGGATAATTCAAATTTTTTTCCGATCGCTTCAATTTTGAGTTAACCAAGTTCGACTGTATTAATATTTAAGTCGTATAGATCTGTTCGAAAAATTATGGTCAATAATATTTAATTAAGTAAAATCTTTTGTTAAGTGACGTCCTATAACGTTATATTATCTTTTGAATTAAAAATTTTAAAATACAATTTTAATTTTAAATGCCTTGAACACACTAAAATAATTTGATAGATGAAAAATACAAGATACATTTTTTTATTCAGAATTAAAAATACTTGAAACGTATAGATATAGTATATTATATAGTTCTATGTTATAAAATAAACATCTTGTAGTTAAATGAAAAACAATACAAAGTGAATAGATATTCTAATCTTAATTATTATTGTTTATTTCCCAAATAGATAATATATATGATAGGGTGAACAAACATGTTTAAAATATTAATAGAAGGTGTGATTATGTGTATATATTTTTTTTTAATGTTTAAATATAATATTCATTTAAAGATAATTAAGCTAATCATAAAATTTGACTGATTTCCGCCAGTCCACTTAAGTGTGTAATTTGCAAATATATTATCGTTAGTCGACTTAGTTGTGTATTAATAATAATTGCGTATTATATTTTTTGTGGGATGAACCGAGGGCACTCCGTCGTACATTTGCTTAATATAGATACAACTTTAAATAATTTATAATATTTTGATGATTTAGCCTCAATGTTATCAATTTACCACCTGCTGCTTGCTATCCGACAGGTAATTTGTCTGTTATTATATTTTTGAAAAAACCATTAAAATGCTAACGTTTTATTTCTTATTGTTACCTTATAAATATGTTATCTCGTGATAGAATTTTAAATTATCATTCTAAACACTTTGCGAACATTTGTGGCAATTTCCTCAACAACAGCCAATATTTCGAGTTTTCCTAAAAAAAAAGAATATTCAGCAGAATTGATTTTATGTCGTTGGTTTTATTACTAAACTTAATAATAAGAACATTATTTGTTCTATCTCATCAATCTTTAATGATATTTTAATTTTCAAACAAGTTGTGAGCATTTTTATATTTTAGTATTTTACATACTCATAACTCACATAAAAACTTAAAACATTGTAAAAACCAACGAAAAATAAGAAATAATGTTTTTATCTTTAAATTTGATCATAGGTAAATTCACCTAACATTGAAGACAATAATGTAAAATCGGTTTTACCGAACGAAAATTAGCTTTGTTGTACTTTATAAGACGGTGATTACATCTTATGAGTTTGTGAGTGTAGCGTCTTCTTGATTTCATCAGTTTAAGTAAAAAATTAACTATTTTTCAAATAAATAATAACAAGGGTAACGTCTATAAAAATATATAATGGAAAATTTGGCATATCAAATTTATGAGCTCATTTAATACTATTTATAGAGAAAAAACATATCTTTTAGATATTTAACTAAGATAATTTCAATTCGTAATAAATAACACTATTATACAAATATATTTTATTGTATTATTTTGTCGATAATAAAACAATAAACCATTGAATTTTTGAGTATTAAATTATCGCGGAGCGATGGTGCACATTATTAACGCCGCATAATGTATTAATTGTATGTAAATATTTAAATATTATATGAATTTATACATTATAATGCGTATTATCACAGTGGTTGTATCGAAAGTTACTTATGATATATGCAAACATATTATTTTTTTTTTTTTTTTTGGGGGGGGGGGAGAATGATAGGTAAAAATTTTTGCTCCCTAACCCTATTGAAACATGACCAAATATTAAACATAATAACTAATAAATAAACAAATGCAGGAAATATATCATTTATGTATGTATACCACAACGATATGGGTACCGGTTTTCGTATTTCACGTCACACCATGATGTATGCATGTATGCGCATGCATAATAATATATTATTTATTTCGATATTTTATACAGGACACATTGTTTGAAATCGATTAATTCAGGTACTGTACAAGCCACACCTACAAATCATCTCAACGGTGCATAGTGATATAATGATAATATGATATCATGGTAAATATATAAAATATAATTTTTAAGCTGAAAACAACTGATAACTGATGAAAGACTCATCATTAATAACTTATAACATAATATAATATAGCATACAACTTATACGGTAGAGTGCGATGATATATTACATTTATTACTTACGTCCATTATTTTTAAGATCTTATCGACTTATTTTTATAATATGTATTCGGGTATTCTGTCCTAGCACAGTACAGTATATTAGTTAGTAGATCGTTATTGATTTATAAAAGTAGTATCCTTCACTCTTTCCTTAAAAGCCAAACGTCAAATGATCGAAGGAAAAGTTTGACACAATTGTTTATGGTGAGAAACACCTTTATTTAGTACATTAAAAATGAACGTATAAAAATTTACTGAGTTCCGTGTGATAGCCATTAGTCTTTTCACGTACGACTGCTACAAAAATTCGATATTGTCGAACTTTACGACTGTGTAGCAGCGTTAATTAATAAAATTGTCTTAGAACAATTTAACAATTTGATGTTCAAGTCCTATCTATGTTAGTGATTTATACGCTAAAATATATATTATAATACAATATTCCTGTGCTGCATACATATATATTTTTTTATAATGTTAATACATAATGGTCGTTTACATAATAATATACGATAAATATAAAATTGTTTACCTATATACATTTTTAAAATATATTTTTTTATTGTTTTTGTAATTATTATTATGGAAATAATAATAAAAATCACACTCTTATAAAACATTGTCATGAAAAAAATTACATATATATTTAATAATTTAATTTTAATATTTTTTTTTAAATTTTGATATATTATCTTATCCTTTGAATATTTTGTCTTTAAATATTTTGACCTAGATTCATGGGAAATATTTTTTGTTAATACGAAAATATCGTTACCTACCAAAAATAATATAAAATGTATGTTTTAAATTTAAATACGTGATGTATATGATTTTTTGATATTCAGAATCAGTATTCACAATTAAATTTCCTTGGAAATCAATAGAAATGTCACATTTGTGAAACATGAATACACCGAAGATGTACACACAAGCTTACACCTACATACCAACATGTAATACTGAATCATATTTTAATAGTTATCATACTAAATGATTAATTCTATGGTATCGGTAGGAAAATGTTATTTACTTTTACTTGTATAATATGTACATCTATATTTGTACAACCCACATAGCTATTATCAATATGGCTATGTGTGCATGAGCTGTCAAAAAACTAATAACGTTTACATTCAGTAAGGAATCTCTCTAAACCTACATCTTACATATTATGTATATATATCTTCATAAAGTAATAGCTTATAATATATACGTATATTATATAATATATCCATATATTATGTGTATAATAAATCAATATTATATTATTTACATTGATATTATGTGTAGTACTTACTTATTTTACTGTACATATACTAAATAGAGTTTGCTATTATACTCGTTAAAAATACCTTTTAAAATTTTTTAAAATATATTTTCCAATACGTTGTATAATTAAATAATATAAATATAAATATATTTCAATACCATTTGTCGCAATATTAACGATACACTTCTGAAATAATTAAAATAAAATACAATCTTTTTTCCAGACCAAATGCAAATTATTATGATATTGAGACTATATGATATAATTTTTATTAATTTGTTTTTTTTTTTTATCTATTTTTTCTAATTGTTATAAACTCAAGTATTATTAAACTTCTCGAAACCCAATATAAATAAATATTATATTACATACGTCGTATGATGTATAAAATGGACGGTGGCGTTGCCTTTACATATTACATGGTTATAGACAATGTAGAGAAATATATAACGTCTGTTTTATTAAAGTTCCACTTCATCGTTACTAATCCCGTAGCTGTTATACATCTAATCCCATTAAAATAATTTCACAAAAATCTCATTCCATCTATGTCATTATGTAATAATTATTTTGAATTAGGTTTTTTCTCTAATATAATAAATATAATTATTTAACGCCATTTAAAGTTTTAATACATTATAATATTGTCTCCTATAATTTTATTATTATATTAACTGTTCACTGAACACACTATTAATTATTAAAAATTACCTTATGTAGTTTTCTTTTTTTTTTATTTTGTTTATTAACTTGGTAGGTTTAATTTAAATTTATTATCTGTTATTACGAATTGGAATTCTGCCCGTTTTGCTCATATGAAAAAATATACTATTATTATTACTATTTAGGGTTAAGACTACCCCCATATATATTGTATATAAAAAAAAAAAATACTAAACTACGCATACTTTTTTTAGATTTTTATCAAGAGAGTTGTGTGTATAATAACAATTTATACTGTAGTATTCTACAGTAATAAAATGTACGAGAATTTCTTTTCTATCTTAAAACTCTATTTTAAATTAAAAATAATTGAAATGGTTTCGATAACGTTTCACGAGTCTTTTATTTTAAATATATATATATATAAACTTTTGTGTTAATATGGCGCATACGAATAATTGTAATTTGAACACATATGCAGATCATATTTTAAAGAGCTTGTTTCTTGATTTCCCTAGTGGGTTTAAAACATAATTGAAAAAAAAAAACTGTAAAAAAAAAAAACGGTGACGTTAACCTCATGTTTACCTCTATTTATTTGTTGTTTCAGCCAAAATAAACTTTTTCAAAAACAGTAATAAGAATGCAATGACTTTTCTGCACTTTGAAATTTTAAAATAATATACAAATACTTCAAGCGCATTCCGAATTTCCGAGTGATGAAGATGAGTGAAATTAGACAAAAACTTGCAGTTCTTTGTTTAGTTCTAGAAGACAATAAAAATTTCAACTGAAAATAAATTTTTACTACATAGCTCTAGTTCTTACCAACATATTTCAGACATAACTAGTTTTAACTAAAAAAAGTAAGTTGTCGAGGATCTTGTTTAATTCTAGTTTTAACTTCATATCAATTTTGACAAAAGGAGTTAGTGAAACTATAATAATAAATATTAGATATAAAACTAATTTTCATGAATGTTGGGTATTAACTGTAACATAATATATATATCATATTATTTATGCATATAATTTTGGATAATTTATTATTAAATCTACATTGCAAAACAGATTATAATACAGTATAGTGAATTTACAATAATGAACTAATTAATTTTCGAACGATTATAATGATTATAATTTAAACAAAAGATTGTATAGTTTTGTATTAAATAGGTACCTACTTATCGTGCATTTAATCCACTACTACGATCCAGTATTTCGGCAAATTGGATTGTTTTTAACCACTTATAAACAAAATACTGATATTTTTTTTGCGCGAGTTATTATCCGATTTAAATGACTTAACAAAAACAATACTAGTCTACCCACATTTTTTTATTCCTCCGTATACTACAAGAACATGTTAATGAGCTTAACTCTCCACCCATTTATTTCATTCACTATGCAACTTGCCAATTTAGACACAAATTTTTCTTCTTTGTTATATTATAATTAGTAACTATATTATTGTATTATTTTTTATATTTTATAGTGTTTTTAATAATATTGTATTACTATTTTTTTTTTAATTGGACTATACCTGTTTTATATACATAAATAAATAATGAATATTATTAAAGACAATAAATATTAATAAGTCTTAAACAATGTTGTACATTTTTTTTTTTAAATATTTTATGCGACCTTATATACTTAGTTATTTAGAGTGAAAAAATTGGAGTGGAAACGTATAACTACGTATTTGCAGTGATTTATAAGAAATTACTTTTCTATTTTCACAGTACTCTGCATCTCTGTACGTGTAATATAAAGAAAAATTGTACAATAAAATATAGTGAAATTACTGAAATTTATATGTGGAAAATGTCGTTATTGTTAGCAAAATGTGTAGAAGTTAAAAAGGAATCATTTTTAAAGCTTAAATGAAGGAACTACTCATCGTTTACTGTAGGTACAGCAAAGTGATATCGTCAGTTTTTTTTTTTTAATAATAAGTAATTTTAACACAAGAAATATAATATAAATTATATACTCGTATATTACTAGCTGAATTACCTGGCTTCACGTGTGTGTAGTTTGTGCTTTCCCAAAACAACTGTAATGACAAATAAAATTAAATTGTGGATAATAGATCACTCGTACAACTCTGTGAAAAAAAAAATTTGAAAAATGTTAAATAGTGTCGTTACAACATGGGAACATAAAAAGGCCTGTTCTTTTTTGTATATATAAGGATTTAATTGCATAATTTCACACAAGAAATATATATCTTGAATATTTTACAACCATCGCAGAAAAAATGTTAAATAGCAAGTGCCGAATCTAAGTTAAAATATCTTGAAGATATTAAAATTAAAATGGATTTTTTTTTTTATTTTACTTTGATTTTATTTAAAGTTTTTTTTTTAAATGTATAACTTTAGATAGGTATTCAATTAAAAAAAATTTAAGTTGCGATTATTACACTTACTATTTATAAATTATAATTACATCATATTATTACAACAAAGACATTATTCAATAGATATCAAAAATTATTTTTATGAGCACTTATCACTTATGCATACTTTATACCTACATATTAAACTCTTGGGTAGGTAATATGGACGTATACATGATATGTATTACATTATACTAATACCATCTTTGTAAATAGTATATTTTGATGTTATAATGGTTTATTGATTTTATATTTAAAACAAAAAAAAAAAATAATAATAATTACTACCACTATCCATTGTCAAGATGAACATATTGTGATGATAACTTTTTTATTATAATAATAATTACTATTATTAAATATATTAATTTTTTTATAATATATACAATATTTAAACATATTGAATAAGTAGAGAATATATAAATATAAATATAATATTTATTCTGTTATATTTGATACGAGGCTCCTAATAAGTTGTTCATTAATCAATTAAAAATATACTAAAAAATATAGAATTAATATTTTTTTATAAATTTTAAAAGTTAAAATTTTGACGGAACTCGTCAAAATCTCGAAAATTTATAAATCACTAATTAGTAATTTGTGGTTAGAAATTCATAAAATGAAATTTCTTTTTGAAGATTTAATACAAGATTCCTAATTAGTATTTTTACATAGCTTATCGGAAAGTTAGTATATTATTATATTTTATTACCTGTATAATATATAATGATATTTTTAAATGCAATATTACAGAAAAAATTTATTCAACAATAACTATATTACTAATAGTAAAATAAATGACTTTAAATATTAGAAATATCAAAAACATGACGTAATATAATTAGAGTATAGACTAATCTAGAAATCGTTTTACACAATAGGTATACAATGTGATAAATTATCATTAAATTAAAAATTAACACAGCCATCATAGTGACCATCATCTCTCGACATCTACTATATACATCAAACTCTATTGATAAGAGTGGTACCTACATTATTTATTACGTACTCTACTTGTTTACATAGTAAATACGAATATTTAAAGTCGGGTGGAATGAAAAGAAGCCGCTAATGCGAACATTCCCGGTGGTGAATTTCTAAAATTATTTCCCAAAATAATGAAAAAAAAGCACACATATTTTGAGTTATGAATATATTTAAATTTTATAGTAATCTACTATGTAATACGAATAAATAATGCTTTGATCAAAATATAATTATCTATATAATATAATTATTTAATACAAAATGCATTCTAATGTACTCGTATGTACAAGTCATATGATATAAATGTTGTACACCGATTACGCTTCGCATTATTCAGATTAAGTAGGTACCCCTGTTTTTCGAAAAAAAAAATCGTTTCTATCATATTTTCCAGCAACAACTTTTAATTTTTTTCCGTTTATAACTTTCTTATGAATATCATGACTGTGCATAAAAATTTTAAATCGTGCATTCGTGCGATCCTATTCAATTAAAATATGAGTGACAGTGACAATAAAATTGCCATAAAGAAAATACGAATAAATAACTTTGATGAAAATATAATTATTAGAAATCATAGAAAATACGAGTTCACCAAATAATATTTCTAAAATATTTGTGTAGGTAAGTTTATATTTTGTATACATTTATGTTATAATAATAATAATAATACGAATAATTAACAAAACTTTATATTGTTACTTATTCATTAGTAATTTATCAATTATCATTAATATTGTAAATACTTTCAATATCCATTAATTTCAATGTTTCACATCTACCAGACGTTCCGCGACGGCTCTCTTTTTGAATAATATATTTTTATTCAATATTTAAGATTTTGTGTGAACATGATTTTAATCTCATCCCTAAAACTGTGTACGTTAATTGTGTAACCATTTAACAAATAGTTTTAGTGAACCATGAGCACCTTTTCATAAATATTATCTTTAAAGTTTAGATAGTCATACGTAATTAACTGATCTGATTTATTTTCTGTGTCTAGATAAATATTATTAAGTAGTTTTTTTTCTAATATTAGAGAATCAGTAATTTAGTATTCTTATCAATTAAAACTGAATTTTGATGATTTAGATTAATGTTATACTCATAATATGCAATATTCGCCTCCGATAATTCATATTTTGCAATAATTTATAAATAATAAAATAACTGTACAATCTGTATGATAACAAAATAATTAGGATTACAAAAAATTACATAAAATAAAGTTATTATAGTTATGAACTCCAAAAAATGTATGCTTGTGGCTTCTGGCCATAATCTTCTCAAAATGAGATTTGTTCTCAAAATAGTTTTTTTTTCAATAAAATAGAATTGAATCGATGATTGCAAAAACGACATGAGTCACATTTTTTGTGAAACGTCATGAGTCAGAAAACTTTGAAAGTCAGTAAAAAAAAAAACATCATATTATTTATATACACAAATTATGTATAATTAATGCATAATATATTTTTACAAGTATTCATTTTTAAATATGAATTTTTTTCAGAATTATTTAAATTATATACTTTTTATCAATTATCCAAGTTTTAAAAAATTGACTCATGTCATTTCTGCAATCATGGATTCAATTACAATAATGGTTATAAGTATTTATAACATTATATCGTTTTTAGGGACTCCAAATTCATGTTTCACTTGGCGCATACAATATTTAATTAGCCACTGATAACATCTAATTTATAAAAAATAAATCTTTAAATAATTATTATTTCTTAATTAATATTTCTTCTAAATATTTACTGTATAAAATGATCATATAACGTATAGTATAATTTAATTTATTGTAACTGTACAACTATTTGTATTTAATTATTATTTTATTATGAATTTTCAATCATAAAATAATTTAATAATTTTCATAATTATAACGAAATCCTTTAAAGAATAACTTCAAAGGTTTAAAAGTTTTTTGTAGTTTTACCCTCAACTGACCAAAACAAATTGTATTGACAATTATAATAATAATAAAAAAATTACAATCATTTATAAATAGCTCAAAAACAAAAAAAAATAAATATTTAGAAAATATTATCATTTATAGAAAATAATAATGTTAACATTTTGTGCAGTCACTTTTTAGTTTCTACGATTATTTCATATTGAATTATGATCAATAAATGTTGTAAAAAACAGGTTTAGATTATTATTTTCACTTTTTCTTAGTTTTATTTTTGTTTTTCCTGATTATTAAGAAATGTACTTAGAAACTTTTAATTTTTATCTCTTTAAAGTACCAACTTAATCTAATTTTCATCATACAGATCCCTAAAATTGAAATTGAAGAATTTTTATTGTCTTAAAGTAGATGACAGACAAACACACATTCATTTTAAAATTGAACATTTTATAATTTTATTATTCTATAAAACATGAAAATTGAATACATGGTTACATTGTTTTCCTTAAACTTAATATTTAAACTATTTAGAATAAATATCGATAGTTTATTCTTATAGATATTTGAATTTAAAATATTGACAAAATTCATAAGATTACGAAAATTTACAAATTATCTTGAATTTAAAAGTATATATAATGATCGGTTTATATAGCTAAGGCTTATAAATTTAATAAAAAGTTATTCATAAGTAGTTTACATTGAAATTAAAAAAAAAAAAAAAAAACGTAAAAATTATTATTTTTTGTTAACATTAATTAAGTTCAAATTTGGACGAGATTACTTATTTAAAGATGAAGAATGCTATTTATTGTTTTATTATAAATTTAAAACATTATTCATGGGAAATTAAAACTTTCACGTGTACTATACATTTTACTTTATGCAATGACGTTATTAAAGTATGTAGATTAATTTTTAGATAATATCTATTACCATTTTAACCTATTTACAATGTTTTACAGTAAAGTGATATTGGCTCAAAAATTAATAATATAATATGGTATAATTATATTATATTATTATAATAACATGATATAATTAATATACTATATTATTATAATAATTAAATATTAATAGTACCTATTTATAAACGTGACGATTAAATTAAACAACCATAATATTTATTAAAAAATACCTTTATGGTTACATCTGCCAAAAACATAATATTATGAAATATACAATTAATGATATAGGTTGAAAAATTGTTTCCGCTCAAAATCATTTTTCATATATAATGATATATCATGGAATTCAAATTAAAGTGAGATAACTCGAAAGCTGCTAAACAGCAGAGTGAAACGAATGTACCTATTTTATTTGTTCATTTATTTTTATTTTTCTTAAAATGGCAAATTACTAAAATGCAATTATATTAATTTACACAGTTTTATACATTTTTTTTAAGCGTGTTGATTATTGCCATTTATTTAAATATAAGTTAGGGTGCTGTGAAAATACGTTAAAAATCACTGCTATGTACTATGTATTTAAGAAATTAAATTTTGTTTTCTTTTACAAATATACATATATAATATGTATAAACCAAATACTCTTTTATACATCGATTTTTCTATAAACTTTTTGGAATTGGAAATAGTAAAATCTCTTAAACAAAGATGATTATATTTATATATTTTAATTGCTATATTTATACGATATAATTAAACGGCAGTGTAAATATTTGGTAAAGCCTTTTTTTCCGAGGTATAGGATTAGATATCATTAACTTAAGAGTGGCATATTGATATCTATGCATTAACATTATTATTTATACTGTATAACTTTATAGGCTTATAAAATGTCGTGGGATAAAAATTATAATTTTAATGTCCTCGATTCACTTTGAATAATGCACAAACATTAACGCGTGCACACAAATACATACACACAGGTATAATAGATATACCTAATGTTAATGTTACCGATAATGTCTTAACATTAGAAAAACTAAGAATAAATCCTAACCATTTTCAATAAAGGCTGAAAAGCTAAATTTTGTTTGACTTTTCATTAAAAGCATTTTACACAACCTAGAACGTAAAAATCATGGCAGTAAAAGTTGATATTTTAAATTTATAGGTAACTATATAATTTGTAATTTTTGTGATTTTGACAATTTTTTTAAAAATAATAATATATATATAAAAAAAACTACGCTGATATATTTTTAACGGGGTTTTGTATTAAATTTTTAATAATTTTGACATGGTGAATAATTATTAATCAAATTTAAAAAAATTTAAATTAAATCAACCGTATTATTAATAGTAAAATAAATAGCTTTTATAACAATAACAAAAAACTAATCATGAAAATATGAAATATACTTAGTGATATGAGTTGACAGATCGTCTTCGTTCAGAATCGTTTTTCGTATCTAATGTTTATACATAATTACTTTCAAATTTATTATATTAATTTAAATGACTGACTCGAAATTTGCAATACTGCAAAGGGGTACAAAATTGCCCACGTTTTTTTAGTCATAATTTTTCTGATATAGCATTTCAAAAATTCTTACCCAACCCGACAATGAAAGTTGCGAGCAACCGCTGAATGTGCGTTTGTTGTTGTAGTTGAATTTTAAACACATGATATAGAAACACATTAAGAAAATGAATTATTCGTATCAATTATAATAATCATGTTATAGTAAATTTTAATATGTTATACAAATAAATTATTAAATAATTAATTTTTTTTAAGAATTTTTTATTTAAATAAATAATTTAAACAAAAATCAATAATTTAAAAAATGTATAAATATATGTATAGCTACAAAAAATTCAAACAAATAAATAGACGCATGTGAAAAATGCAATATAATACACAATTTAAGAACATCATATTATAATCGTTAAACTGTACTTATTAAATATCTAGGTACCTACATTAAATGATTTCGGTCCTTCACCTGTAGTTCATTCATTGATCATACCCTACTGTTTATTTATTTTAAACGGTAATTATTCAATGTGATATCACAATGATGGATAATAATATTATAGTATCTATAATATGAATAATGTGTTTATAGTGATGACTTATACAGTCATAAATTTTTAAAATGATAAACGCTTAAAAGTTAGTATACATTTAATTTTATCTCAATTTTTTTTGAGACAATGGTTAGAAAATATAATTGGTATATTATTAAACACTATAATATTTTATCTTTCTTTCCACGTTCAATGTCTTTTATAAAAAGTTTATAAATTTAAAATATCATGAAAATAATTTTCTTTATAAACATAAGGAATATTTATTTTTTTAGTGTTTTGGTAAAAATATAAAAATTATGGGCTTCTATCAAACTCTTTGATGAACTCGTTAAAAGTTGTTAACGTTCGCATAAAATATAACTGGTTTGTTGATTAATATAATGAATGATATTTTATTATACAATTACGATAATACAGTTATAGGCGCGTGGTTTTTGTCCATTAATTTTTTTAAGTTGAAATAATATCGAATCATTTGAATTAAATTGTGTAATAATCTATATTTTTCATAATTTCATTGAAATATTAACGAAGAGCGAAATTTTCAATTTTAAAATATCAAGTGAAATACTTCAAATTCAAAACCCTTTTTAAAATACTCGTGAAGTCATAAGCATAAATTTAATTTTAATGCTTATACCGTACATTATACATTAACATTTATGTCATAATAATACATAATGTTTTAATTTTTGTACACATCACGCATATAATATTATATGTACGATAAGTACCTACTCGAATAGGTATTATCATAATAGGTAGGAACATGTAGATTGCATCATTTTATGGTCACTTAAATATTTAAATTGCATCCTTGGCGACGGGCCGAAAACGTAAACAGTTTTACAATGATAGTACTCCATTATATCACTAAAATAATTAATTATTATTATTAATTTATTGTAATACACTAATTGTAGCATTTTTGTACTACGTAAATGTTTGTCTCGTCTAAAGTTAATTACCGTCTAATGCATTTTCGAAAATTTGACATATCTCATAACATTTTAAGTAGGTATAGGTATGTATTTTTAGATTTACCTGAATAAGAATCAAAATAATAATTGTTTTCTTATCGAGTAGTACTTATTAATTCAAAAACGCCACTTTATTTACGTCACAATTTATGCAAACGTTTTACAATTAGAATTAGCGAGTTTTCCATTAAGTATTATTCATGCATATTAATATATTTTATGACTTTGGAAGTTTTGTAGTATTATTAGACACAGTAGCAGTTATATCCTATGATAAAGGTCTTGTTCAATCAATACTTTCAATATGGGATGGGTCATCACCCATTATCCAATTAATATATATTTTATTTTATGATATAAAAACATTTCTATGAAAACTTAATTTTTCAATTTTTTACAACAAATGTGTATAAGTTTTCATAAAACTTACAATTTACAATTTTACAAGTCTCATTTGTATAAACACTTGGCAATTATGGTTCCAAAAGAAACTCAAGTTGAAACAATGATAAAAATTCGGTTAGTTGAAACTAACAGTATTTAACTAAATGTGAGTTATATTAAAAGGCAAAACGATTTTTCAATTATTATAATATGTTACGATAAATATTTAATAAATGAACATTCTAATGACTTACTAAAAAATTAATTAAAAGTAGAAAATAAATATACAGGGATATCACTTTATAATGTAAGATTTTTATAATATATTTATAACTTTTTTTATAAGATTTACAAATAATTTCATATAATTTTTAAAGACAAATCAAATAATGCTATATAAAATATATGATAATTTGGAAATAAGTATTTATTAAGTAAAAAAAAAATATTGATATAATTATTTATAAATAATAAAAACTGCAACGTAGTACATATTTCTATGCTCAATCGTAAAACAATTTGATATTTTTTAGATTCTTATTGTTTGATCTGTGCTCAATTGGGTTATGAAAAAGGTAAACTATCCTCAATCTGATTACAGCCTTTCTTCTAAAAAAGTTGCAATGACTGAAGAAAGGTTGAAAAATCTTATGACTATTAGTTTTAAAATATGATATTTAAATTTTGTATGATGATTTCATGCTAAGTTTTTTTTAATAAAGTAAAATACTAACTAAATATTTATAAGCATTTAAGCATTTAAAAATGATGTTTTAATTTTTTTTACTAAATTTATTACACATTGATTTTTATTCCGTGGGGAGGAGTAGATTTCGTTTTCAGTAGTTTAGTGGGTTACTTTTTATGTTTCACTAAACCTTTATTTTTTAAGATAGCCACCTCTAGTCTGATATTTTTTCAGTTTGATATTATTTATTTCGATATATTACTTTTTTGATATTTTAGTGACGATTTTTTGGTTACGTGATATTTGCATGCAAAGTAAGATACCTATATGCGTGTGTAACAAGAAACAATTTTTACAAATTTCGTCGATTATTTTTTTCATAATTTATTTTTTCTTTTCTTAAAATAATAAAATATTAACATGTGAGGTTTACTCAGGTTTATATATATATATATATTTTAAATATATTTTTGTTTTAAATGTGCACCAATCGCCATTGATTTAGATTTAAGTTTATATATTTAACTTAACCTAACCTGGAAGTTTTATAATATAATTAGAAGGTATTCAGAGAATAACAAACACATTGAACACAAATACGGTGAGACATAGGTAGCCACTAGCCACCACTAATGTCCTGGGCGCGGCGACAAGATAACGTTTTTATTTTTATTTATATACACATTCCGAACAGTCTATTTAGAGGTATGGTCATGTCTTTGGATATTTTTTGGCGCTTCGTTTATGTTCTGCTGTTAATAGCTAATTATCGATCAATTAATATTAGTTTATATCGTTAATTATAATAATTAACAAAATCAGCAACTTAAAATTGGACGGATTTAAAATACTAGATAAACAAAAAATAATAATATGAATATGTAAAAGTACCTATGATTTCGGCAAAAATCAATTTCAACTTCCGCGTTTAAATTATAGTAAAATAAATACATCATAAAATAAATTTACAAGTTGTACCTATTCTTCGTTAAGATTTTTTTAATTTTTATATGTAATGAATTATCATTGAGTTTAAATTTAATACATTAATTATTGCAATGAAATACTCAATGTTGAAGTATACATGACACGCGTGTTAGATTGTAGCGTGATTAGGTTAGGTATCTACTATAGCTCGCGTTTAATACTTGACCTTTCAAAGTATCTACTAAATTTGATTTTCTTTCACTCTGAAAAATGTTAAGAAGTTGAAGATTAAAAAATTAATTAAATAAATTAAAAAAACCTTGCCTCAAAAGGTGATAATTAGACCTGGATTTCAATACAAAATGCATTATTTTTTGAGTACTTTATAACATTGTATTTTGAAATACATAATTCGTTTCACGTAACAGACATGGACTTCAAAGGTGACATCTTAATTTTTCACCTTTTCAAGAATATGTTTTCAGTATTTATAGCAATTTTGAATACATATAATTATTATAAAATTATACGAATTTGTTCTGTAAATTAAAATGTTCAAAATATTTTATTAAAAGATTTTGTTTTTATAATATTGAGTTTAATAGTTTTCAGGGGTTTTTCATTTGTACCAAATGTCAATCGCTCTATTTATATATATGATAACTATTTGCAGTGATTATCGCACTACGATATCTTACAGGGTCTTAAACAAATAATAATTACTAATTGGTCAATTAGAATTGTATTTTATACACCAATTGCATTTATTTAAAATATGATTGCTGTTTATTAATTGTGCATTTTTAAATTCTATTTTGCTTTGTATTAAATATTGTTAGTTAAAATAAGAAGTATTGAAAAAATCGAAAGTTAAACCATTATTTACTTCTTATACTTTGCAATTTATCAAAAAAAATTTGAGAATTTTTTTAAAGGCGTTATTGCGTTCAAAATGTATTTTATAGAATTATTTTTTAAATCGTTTTCGATAGTTTTTATGGCATTTAAATTCGAACTTTAGGAATGACCAACACACATACACACACATACGCACGTAATAAAAACTTAAATAAATCAAAATCTGCGCAGAATTTAAAATATATATTAATATTTTAAAACTTTCCGTGACCCATTAAAAATATAACCATGATTTACATTTTGGGGACCTTTGCTTTTAAGTCACCATATTATAAACGTATACAAAAATGTGTAGTTGTGGCGAATTTTCAGCAACATAATTCGTATATTAGTATAATGCTATACTAACTTGCTACCTACCGTGTGACGAATGAAAATTAAATGCTATGTGCTGATTTTCATAACTTTTTTCTGAATATTATAGTTGCAGACAAAAATTTGTAATATTTTAGAAATAATCAAGAATCTACAAAAAAGTGTAAAAACATTGTTTTTATAGTATACAATTGTCTATAATAAGGCAAATGGTTTAATTGATCTTTTTTTTTTTTTTTGATAAATTCCATTCTCTAAAGATGATATCTATTCTATCCATAGTGATGTGTCGTCAAATAACTTATTTACAATAACAAAACGTGTTGTCTGTAGTAAAGTATAGTAATTACTACTTATTAATCATTGTTATTATAGATACATTAACAGGCGTCTCCGCGGCGGATGACTCACCGTTGAGCGATTTTCAATGTTATTTGATAACATTTTTAGATTTAAAATATATACAAATGTAGAACATAAAATAAAGGTACCATCCATTAAATAATAAAAGCCATTAGTGTAATACATACCAAAAATAATTTTAATTTTCGATTAAAAGTATTTTCTTGCGATAAAATAGTCACATTCTTCACAACGCACTCGTGTATTTGTTTTTATAAAATAGTATAATACTCGTAATATTATGTAATATGGTGTGAATGCGTGGTAATTTTATTGTGATTACACTTTTTGCACTTTAACATCGAGCAAGACGTTTAAACTCGATCATCTGAAAACAAAGATTTTTGATTTACTATACCTACACTATATGTAATGGTGCTAATAGGTACTGCTATTTATAATAATAATAATATTGTTGTTTACACAGGCGCGTAGCTAGAAATTTCTAAGGGGGGGGGGGGTGTTATTCAAAATTAATTGAAAAAATTAAACACACAAAATTGATTACTTTACGTATATTTAAATTTTTCACATATATATTATTATAATTAATACAAAAAAAAAAAATTATTTTTAATTAAACTAATTTAATGCGTCTACTTTTTAAAGCTAGAGTATCAATCATTTTGTCTGTGGTTATGACTAAATCCCGATGAATATTCATAACTGCTAAGCCGTTCAACCGATTTTCACCAGTTGTGTTCCTCAAATATGTTTTTAAGCGCCGTAATGAGAAAAAGATCTTTCATTGCTTGCAGTGGTTACTGGTAAAGTAATCAATATTTTTAAAAGTCGGTGAACAGTAGGAAATATTTCTTCATTGCAATTATTAATGAAAGCTTCCGTAGCATTTTTAGGGTTTTTGTTTTTCACCTGTTGATGCCATATTGTAAACTCGTCAATTGCAGATACTTCATCAGCTTCAATATCTGCAGAATATGACATTGTCTTTAAAGCTCTTTAAATTCGGTTTCATTTTTTTTCGTTAGCATTTATTAAACAAGTAAATTGTTTTAATTATGACTTATGGTTCAAAAATCTGTCATTTAGTTGTTCACAAAAATTATTATATAACACTTATGAACATATTTTATTGATTTGTTTTATTTGTTATCACAGAACTGATAAGTGAAATAACATTAGGATATTTCATAGATATCTGTGTTTACGATAGTTCATCATAATAATTAAAAAATCAATAATGATGAAGTTGTAAACGTTTACTCTTACACGCTGCATGAAAAGATATATTAAATCGTGCATAAAACGAGTAATCGATAAAACGTCATAGAACGGTCTAAAATAGTAATTAATGCCGGGTTCCGGCTTTAGTGCTTTACATTATTGTTATCGTAATATATATTTAATTTTGATAAATAAGTGTAAATTACGATTAAAGATAAATTGTGCTTAATATGATGCATCTTTATCTTAATAAAACATATTAAGTATACCATGGCTGAGGGGGAGGGGGGTGTTACTTCACTTGTAACACCACTCTCCCCTGGCTACGCGCCTGTGTTTACATATTTCAGTGTCATACTATTGGGTTTTTTATTTTGGGTTGACTTAAACATTTTTTTTTTTTTTGCACGTAAATTCCATCCAATATATGTATGAATATAACGTTGTATTTGTTGGGGACGCGTTCACGTTGCAGCAGGTGTCATAATAATAATAATGTTTGAATCTTATAATATGACGACTGCAGAGTGCAGATTGCATTTATTTTACTCCTGTACGTGATTGGAACTAAAAATATTTTATTTACGGTCAAATAAACCAGTGTAGACGTTGTAAATACTTCATAAGTTTCACGTGTAGGTGATTTTTTTTTTAAAAGTATTTATAACATAAAAAATTACGAAAATTCGTAAAATTAATTGTTTTTAACCAAATATATTTTAATTATACACTATACTGTCGTTACTTATCATTTAGTGGCACACCTCTACTTAACCTTGATAATTCAAACGGCCATTAATTTATTGATTATAGAATTGTTCTCAAAGTGTTAGTATAGGACTATTATACTTCACCTTATAGACCTTGTCCTTAACGGTCATAAATTAATCGGTAACAGATCAGACTCAAATTAAGGTCAAGTATTCGTAGTTACTCAAAATAAAAAGATAATTCACCCTACTGAACTACTTTATCATTATAAAAACAAGTATAAACAAATACGGGTCTCTAGGAATCGCTTCAATCACATACTCATACGTGTCCCGATCGAAAACCTTTATTCCCCAGCTGTTATCGAGGTGTTTGAGTCCTAAAATATTATTTAAAATATGCTGCCTTGGCTCATTCGCTTTATTGGCCTATATTACGAATATGATGTATATATATATATATATTTTATTTTATTTTGTATGCACCGAATTGGTTGACGCATACAACACTATCTATAATACCTATGTAAAATACGTATAGTGTCGATGTGTTGTATTGGTATACTAATAAAATACAATGTGGTTGTGACCCTTTATGTGCATATTTTATCTATGGATTATAGTTATTCAAATTCAAAATCATTTAATCGAGATAATATTCAATTATATATTTGAATACTCTAATCATTAATTATAACTTATATATTCTGATCAACGTAGTATAACATATTATTTGTTTTTGTATCATTTCTTTAATACATTTATTATTATTTTTTTTTTTTAATAAGAAGGGTGAAATAATAAATACATATCAATAAATCATAGGTGAAAATTGTATACAATTATTTTTAGAAGGAAAGAGTGACAATACTTAAAAATGAAAAATTACATTTCGCATAAAATATTAGTTACTTTTTAAGTCACTAAGGTTACCACTATTCATGACCACTGATTTCTTTATATTTTACCAACGATATCACCGAATCGTTAACATTTTCTTTTTAAAAACAATAGTAAAATAATAATTATAAAATTATTATGGATTAAATTTTAATGATCTGTAAGTTTTCAAAATTACTACAAATAAATAAATAATTAATTTGAGGCTATTCAATTTTGTAAAACACATAAACTTTTTTTAATAAATCAGTTTGGATTTAGTTCATGCTTATTAATTTTGAATTAAAGATCCATTAAATAGTGTTTCCGAATATAAACAGAGTAATTACCTATCATCTTCGTTTTTTATTTTAATAATGAATAATTTAGATTCTAGTTTTTGGAATTTTTATGTTGTCCTAACTATCATATTTTCAAATACTTGGATTATTTTTTCTATTTGAGAAGTCATATGGTGATATAAACTTCCTTTTTTTTTTGAGAACCAAACTTTTTACTATAAATTCTTATGCTGATATATTTTTTTAAACATTTTGATGTACATCTATTTAAATTAAAACATGACTGAGTAGTTTTGATTTGTTAAAATATATACTTTACTAAGAATAATAATTAATAATTCTTAAAATAGAAGAAATCCTATGTTACTATAACCAGTTATGATGCAGCTATTGAACAAAAATATCATCAACTTCTTAAAAGAAATAAAATTATACAATTTATTATTTTAAGTTGAGCTTATATTATATTTTAAATATTATAAAACAAGATGCTATTTAAACTAATAAATAATAAAAAAAAAAACTCTTAATAAAAATTGCTAAGAAAAAAATTAAAAATTATTTTATCTTTAATGTACCAAATGCTGATTTTACTTAGACAATATTCACAAATAATAATATAATTTTAATAATTTGACTAAAATTTAAAAAACTTTCATAGTCTTTATATCTTCTAAACCTATTAAATCGTAGACTATAATCTTTATGGTATTTAAAGTCAAGTAACTTAACTACTATCGTTTGAATTGAGATTAAAATACCATCTATATTAAAATTTTAAAAGAAATTCTTTTGCTTAAATAAACTATGAAAAAAGGACAATTGACATTAAAAAAATAAATAAGTTTGTATCTCTACAGTGGATTTCTCAGATGGTATAAAATCTGATCCTCTAGTAAACTTAAAGATTTTAATAAATTTATTATTGAAAGAAAACAACGAAGGCAATTATGTTTGGTACAATAAACTCTGATACACAAAACGCTAGATATCTACTATTGTAAATAAATAATAGCAATTTTTCTGGATTTTTCCAAAACATTTGATGCAGCTAACTATAAAGTAAATACTTTAGGACATAAATAACTTAGTTTTGGAATAATCAATAAAAATTATAAATATTTTTTTGTTATTTGAATAATAGAACTCAAGTGGTGATATTAAATAGTATTATGTATAGGATAATAAACAAAAACTGATTTATGGCGGTGTATCATAAGAGTGTGTATAATGGATGATTTCATTTATGATATAAATAAACAGTATTTGTGGTTTGGTAGTTAGTGGTTCAATATTCACATAATATACACGAAGTATGGACGTTAATCGTATATTTTTTCCAGATAAATCATAGAATTCTGTATAAAATAAAGTTTAAAATATATAACTCTAAAATTAAATAAAAAAATAGTATTTCATTTTGATAAAAGTATAAAATCGTCTTTTATAGATATTTATATTTATAATTGAAAGGTATATTACTTAACGGGCATATAATATTTTACTGTACACTGTACACTCTTACTTGTTAGATTTAATTTTTTCAATTGCTATTTAGTCGCCAGTATTAAAAAATAAATACATTTTATGTGCATTTGCATTCGATAGTCACATTGCTCTTGTTAATAGATGTAAGAATTAATTTAGTTAATAAGTATATAGTATAGTAATATATTTACATATGTAAATGATCATGTGTTAAATGAATATTTAAATTGGCAGCCTAATTTATTAAATGGATTTGTATCGAGCTATAACATATTAATATAACATAATACCTTAAACTTTAGAGGGTTCTTCTTGATAAGTTCAAATATACAGTGATCCAACTACGAGATACATTCAATTCTTTAACTATACAGCAGAATAAGTTTTCCGTTTTTTCTTCGTTTTCTAGGCGTGCACATAAAGGATAACGGGCTGCTGCAGGTGGTCCCAGGCGTAGGAAGTCACTGAATTTTGTTTTTTAGAAATATAATCTATAAAAAAATTATCCATCACTTAATTTGGCAAATAAAAATTTCTTTTCAATATTTTCTAAATATCGTCTTCATGCATCATGATACATTTTTTTTTCTAATTTTTTTTGAACATGGTATACTTAATAATAATTAATGATAGTTGATTTTTAATAACATGTTGTAGAAGAAAACTTGTATATAATAAATAGTAAGATGGTACTAAAATAATTGTTTACATATGTATATTTTAACATATCTGTAAAAAAAAGTATTTGTGTAGAGTGTATTATTGAAATAAATATATAATGTTATAAAATTAAAAGTACATAATAATATGTTCATCAAATTCATTCCATTATTTGTTTTTGAGTCTGCTTTTAAGCATTTTTCCAACAACAAAAAAAAGTACCATCCATCCACGTATACGTAATATAATCAAAGGCGAACAATGAAAAAAAATTAATTCAAGTTACGTTTAGTGAACACAAAATCGTTATGTTATTAGAAGTTAATAATAAAATTATTAAAATAATAAATTTAACATTCTCAGCTAATATTATTAAAAAAAAAATAATTTAACAAAAAAGAGTTAATCTCTTTTTTTAATTAGGTAATATGTGGATCATATAAATTTTAAATATTAATAGTAAACAATAATTTATTCTTATCTATGTGTATAATTATTTTATCAGGAAACATAACTGAAATAAATTATAGTGTTGTAGAATTATTTTTATTTGAAACTGTCTAGGTAGACGATATTTAATAATAATTAATGTGTAAAACAATTGTTAAAATCAACAATTTTAAAAAACATTTAATTTGACGGATTATTTTTAAATCAATTGAAAATTTCTAAGTTATTTCAACAACCACTTAAACTATTTAATTCCTACATTTATATAATATATAATAATAATATGTAGTACGTATGTGCACACGAGAATTCATCAAAGCAGCAACGAATATATGCTATTATAACAATGACGTCTTGTAAACCAGCACGTGCGTGTAATTATAAATTATATTATTATTCAGTATAGTGTTATAAATGTTAACACAGACGCAGATAAAACAATAGTCGCATACTATTGCATAAGATCATATTCAATATCGTAATATTATACCTGAAATCGAATTTGGGCTTTGAATATAATAATATGTGGGTATGTAATTTATAGTGGTTCATATAAATATTATAATAATATTAATATTAATATTATTATAATATAAGGTATCGATTTATTTTTGTACTCAAATAATTATGAAATAAAATTATTATTGTCTGCATCTCGTAACAGAAAATATAATCTTTTTAAAATTTTGATTTGGGTCCGTCTGTTTTTATGTATAAACATTTACGGTAATGATTTTCAAATTTAATAAACATTTCATGTTATTTATGAAGATAATGCAGATAATCATTATAATTTTGAAATGATTTTTTCGTTTAAACGTGGAGACAATCATATTTCATAGAAAATTGTATGTTTTTCATACGCATGTGGCCGTTTAAAAGATAAACACTGCATCCCTTCACATGTGTAACCAACTAGTAAGAATATTATGTAGATTCTGAAAAAGGTTATTGATTTACAATGTGTTACATTGAATTAATATGTGTATTTTTTTCAAATGTTTTTTTTTATTGATCTTAGATAGGTACATTGGTGACTAAGACATTAGTATTTGTTATATTAGTATATATACTACATTGTGTATGTCATCGTCTTTTAAAATAGTTATAATGCAATAATTTTCACCTTTAAAGGTTATTCTAAAACGAAATAATGAATTATATCAAGTCAATAGTTTTTTATTTTATTTTTGTAGGGAGGGGAGTAATAATCGAGAAAAAATATATTAAATAATGGGAATTTTTACGCAAAATTAATTTTTTTTTTTTTTTTGTGTAACTTGAAATCTGATTTTCTCTTGGTTAGAATTATTCAACTATGCGACGTTTAGATTATATCAATGTTGATAATTGACCCTATAAATACCTAACTTTGTAATCTTATAGTTCATGTCACTCATTTTATTGTTGTTATATCTATTTGTATATACTATTTTGTACTTCAAACAGTTCAAACTAGTTATACTATCCGGCGTATTGATTAAATCCTGAGATGACCGAAATGTATCTGATGACTTTTCCTTGCGCATATGCGTCAATTAGATATAATCCGACAAATAAGTAATAATACTTGTATTTACAAACTATCTATCGTTTTCATTTTGCTTCAATTGAAACATTATCAATTATTATTATTATTATTATTTTTTTTTTTGTCAACATTTTAATAAATATATAAACTTCGACCATATTTTTTGTCTTGTCTTTTATATAACGTAAAAGCTGTTATTTATCTTTATAATTATATAGAATAGATTTATTAGCCTAAATTACGAAATATAATTTATCGCAAAAAATGATATACAATCATAACAATTATTTTGTATTCTATTTTATTATCTGTAACCAATGGAAATCATTTACGATATATAAAATATGTATAAATGAATGTTTCTTTGTTTGTCCCCCATAAACTCAAGAACTACTGGACCGTGTTCAATAAAATTTATATCAATATAGATTCTTCGAGACTAGGAAAGGGTTTGTATTAAACTCTATAAGTTTTTATAGGATAGCTCATGTACATGAACTTAGTATTTTTCTCATGAAAATCGAGCACGTCTTTGTACATTTAAACGGTTACCATTATTTGTTATAGATTACATTACTATTATAATAAATCGAAAAAAAAAATCAACCAATAAATGGGTTGAAAACAAAACTGCAAGCTCTCTCCGAGTATTGAGAATATCTATTGATATGACTTATATTGAAAACAGTTTTGTAGTTTTTGAGTTTATAGAGGGCAAGCTAAGAGAGAAATATTAATTTACGTATATAAATTTAAATATTATTACACTATAGATTTGTAAAAGCCAATTATATCAATCAATAAATAAACAACTTTGATAGCAATTTAAATTTAAGATGAAATATGCATAGTAATAGCGCATAGGCCAACGTACCGTCTTCGCCTGTCTTTTTCAAAAACGTTTTTCGCATGTAATACAATATGCATTATAGACTACAGACAGTGCCTACTTAAAGACGAGGTACACACTCAACACCTACAACTGCTGTACAGCAGAGCAGTAAAATCTAGTTCCCCATTTTTTTCTTTTATCAGTGATCGATTTATCATTGATATTATAATATTATATAGGTGAGAATACAATATTTATAGCGGTTTTGTTTCTCTAATATATAATCTTCATACGCTATATTTATATAAATACATTAATATTCGCACAGCGGTGTTCATTTTAATACTGTTAACATGTATTAATAATGCATATAACATATAATATATCTATATTATATTAATAAATATGGTAATATTTCCATCGAAGGTGTTTAAATATATATCTTACGAGCAATATGGAATATTCGACACTTAGGAATTGTCTGGAAAATTGGAATCACAAATACAAATAAATTAATATTTTTCTTCAAAATTTTTTATTATTATTAATTATTATACTAACGTAGTAACTTACGAAATATTATTGATGAAAAAAAAACAATAAAAAAATTAATATATTAATAATTATAAAAAGTAACGTATCAAAATTATTTAAAATGTTATCATTTATTTATACACGGTTTACTATAGAATAGAGAAATTCATCTGCTTTTTATCTATTTGTTTTTGTTATGCTAAAAATATGTGTTTGTGTACAGTGATTTGTTCATCTATAACTAAAATTATTAGTAATAAAAAAGACTACACATAAAATCATTTTTTTCGTATTTGTGATTTAAATTGACTAGGTAGGATCAAATTGTCCGGTATTATACGTCGCCTGTAACACACACACACCCACACATATACAATACCTCCGTGTCACCATGTTATTAAGTCCGCCTCGGTCATATTGTAGCACTCCATCCATAATATATTGTATATTTGCGTGTATATAAATATTTTATACTTCAGCACCGATTTAACGAACGACGACCATAAACATTCTCGTCTGATCCCCACATACTAACAAAACCGAAGCGGCACGCTACCGCAACAGAGACTGAGCGCAATACGCAAATATGCGTTCTTAATTTATTATATTTTCAGGGTGGTTCTCTAAACACGGTGGTTCTCTAAACACGCTCACTCTCATTTTTTTAAAATCTTTTGAAGAATAATTTAAACGAATTTTCAAACACACTCATTTGAAAACTCTATTTTCAATCATTTGGATTTTTATACTGTGATACAAGGAATTTTGGTCATTCGTGGAGCTTGTGATTGGCTTAGAAGAGTTAAGACTTCGTAAATATAAATAGCGTATATATTATGTGTAACCTAATTGTAACTATTATTATTATTATTATTATTATATTATTATTACCTACGTCATTGCCTTTCAGTCGGTGTATGTGTGTGAGTGTGTTTATCTCGTTAAAAATGGTTTATGACGCCGCCGTCTTTAAGAATCGTCACGACACATGCGTAGGTATACGGAGAAAACAATGAGAGTGAACGAAGAATAAATTATTATATGATCTGTGAACTTAACGGTGTCGCGAGCACAAGCACACGACGACTCATACTATCGCAGCTTTTTCCACGAACTTATAACCGTGATATACTGCCGGGAGCTTCAAATTACGATGCAAACGTTTAATTTTTTTATTTTTTCATTTATATATAAATATAAATATATATATATTATATCAATGTAATCTCCGTATACGAATTATTCATTTCTCTTGATCTTTCGTCATAATAAAAAATTATTATTATTTATTAATTTATTATTATTATTTGTTTTCATGAATCAAGATCGATTGTTTTGTTTTTTGTACCGTATTATAAAACACATAAATGCTATTTTTTTCTTTATTTTTCTCTGCCTCCCCTCCTCTTACACCCTTGTAAGATATTACGGAATTGTTCCAAGAAAATATGTCGACTGTTGACGACGACCTTTAAAAGTCTCCAGGATTATTCATGTTTCATATAAATAATAAAATATATATAAACGTTTCTTAAGTTGCAATTAATCGAGTATTTTACGCGTATAAAGTCCTGTATAACACTATAGTGTATCGTCTGTTGTTGAATGCGTGTGTTTTTTAATAATATGATTATCGATCGATGTACTGTTTTATAATATTAAATAGGCATTTATTATAAGATTTAAACTTTTATGAGCAAGTAATAAAGTTACTAATTGGGAAAAGTATAATAAATCATTTTCTTACAATAATGAATAAAGAAATACCAACATAGTTTATTATAGTAATTGATTAATAACTACCTACAATAATCTCTCGTTAGCCGCGAAGGTATTACGTTTCAGCAAAGTTGCGCAGATATAGAAACCGTGGATAACAAGACCATAAATAGCAATGTAAAAAGTGAGGTTAGGATTTATTTACATATTTAATTTTAAAAATCACAATAAGTTAATTATTTTTTACAACTATTTGAATAATTATTCCTTTTTATTATACGTAATTTATCTATACTTAATGAGGAAGGATGTAAAAAACTTAATGATAGATGTTTGTGTTTTTTTTTTTGTTTTCTACGTCTTTGCAAACTTATTTGTATGGCACCACCAGCAATCCTTGGATTCCTCTTTTAAACTTAAATGCTCTTTCAGTGAACGGATCTGTCTCTAGAACTCGTTCAGTTAGTTGGTTTGCTAAAAAAACTTCATTGATTGATTTAGAGGCTTTACAAGTTCTTCCTTTTCATTCTGCTTAAATTGTTTTGATTTGTTTGGAGTTGTGGTAATTTATTCTAGCTTCTCTAATGCAAGCTCCCGATCATAGATCACCATTACTTCTTCTATGCCGTGTCTATTTATCTCATTAAAATCTTCTATATCCCAAGAAATTGCTACGATTTGATTCACCGTTTGTGTAATAACGATAAAATTTTATGGCATTAATAAAATTTTATCGCCGACATAACTGTGGATAAACAATTCACGGAAAACGAGGGATTACTGTGTTATTTAAAAATAATTAACTATACTAAGGTCACCAACCGTTTTGTAGATATCTATACCGAAAGTAAAAGAAATATATTTTTATTTTTGTACATTTTATTAAATTATTTTTATTTTACCTTATAAAAATTTACAAAGCAATCGCAATGAAATTAAGTGAAAAAAAAATTGGTTATAGAATCGTCTTCACGCTATTGTTTATAGTATATGTGAATATTGGTCAATATATCCTGTAATAATAATGTTAAGTCTAATAATTATTCAAAAGATAAATTAATATTCGGGGTTAAAATTATCAATGGATAGAAGAAAATATCCAAATTAAAATAAAAGTTTAAAGTAAAAAATAAAAATATTTTTAATACTTTTTTTCATAACATTGATATATTCACTGTGATTGTTGATAATATGATATTAAAAAATAAGAATTATAAAAATAATGAAAAAAAATGTATATTAAAAGTGTATATAAACAAATATATGTTTTTTATAAAACATTTATTGATCAAATGTTTGCTGTTTTATTTTTTCATGTAACTAAACAATGAACAATTTAATTATTATAAATGTTTTATATTAAACAGGCCATTTTCAATTTGTTTTTAACTTCAACATTGTATCCTTTTCGTTGTTTAAATTTTAATCTTGAATATTTTGTCTTCGGATATCTTATCCCACTCAACACTATGATACGTATCGAAAATGACTAAAAAAAATCATTTTAAAAATAGAAAATTTTAGCAGTTTTACTGTTTCAAATGATGACAGAACTAGCACACATAAAAAAAATCACATATTATTATAAAACCAATAAATTCATTCCTCCCCTCAATAATACAATTAAATTTTGCGCTGGTAAATTCAATTTATAAAAATTATTTCAGTTAAAACTTTTAATGAGTTATTAAATTTTGAATGGTAACATATATAATTCATAATAGTTTATAAAGTAAGTTAGGTTTAGTAAACTAAAATTAATTATTCGATCTGCAACAATGACAGAAAAAAATTATTACCAGAATGTATTAAAAAAATATATAGTCATGTTACCATTTAAAAAAACTAAATTTGATTTCGCTAAGGCTGATTTAGTTTCTGCAGCGTACTTAATAATTTCAAATGTATTATTTCGCTAGTTAAAAACGTGTATTTTTTTAAAAATTTCGATATCATCGATCTATCATTATCATTCTAAAAAAACACGCTAGGTTAGGAATACCCGCGGAATATCCATTCGATTTATCTTATACATAAGAAGTATTCGATGGTTGAAGTTTATTTTAAATATTAATTTGCTTTAATGGACAACTAAGAAAATCTATAAAGCAGTAATAATATGTATGTCATACATTTGCATTCCGTAAAATTAAAACTGTAAAATAAACAAAAACACATCCTTGAAAATTTATATGACGTTAAGGGAAGAGAAAAAAGTACCATACATATATTATTACATGGTTGGACCCGTCACTCGTGTCCTGCAATAACCCCCGATCCACGCCCTTGTCCGAGGTCATGTTATACCTATGCCTCAAAATAATTAATGTCATAAATATTATACATACATATACAGTCGAGTGACGTGCAACCGTCATTTTTACATAAAACTACGTGCTAAAGTTTAAAATATTCAACGCCAACGTCAACTATACTACGTATATATTATATAACTATTATACTTTATTATATGTATACATCCTTTCTCTATTCAAACTCTATTATATTCGTGTCGTTTAGTTTTCCGTTGGCACAATCGTCTGAGGAATCTTGATCGATATCGTCAACCGTTACATCCCGTGCCGCATTTAAGTAGATAACAATAATTGAAACGATTTTCAGCTAACTGGCAGTGGTATTATGTACCTACCGTTAAAAGAATTGACGACGAATTACAAATATAATATCGCATTGTATACCTACTGCAAAGAAAAATTTAATAAAATATACACTACAATGATGTTTTTACATTTAGTCGTCACAGCTTTTCTAGTGTATGTCGATTTTAGTTAATATTTTATATAAAAATGTTGACTTCTAACCTCTTAGTGAAGTTTTTTTTTTTAAATATTTTTGTTTTGTGGTTATTATTATTTTTTGGACCAATAAAAATATTCAACAACTTTGAAATTAGTTTTTGGTAGACAAATTAGATCTAGTCCGGTACTTTGAGGGAATGAGTATAAAAACTTCCAAGTAACGAAGAAAAACTAAAAAATAACTTTCTAAAACTAGACATTTACACAAAACCAATTTTTGACAATACATATTGATTGTATTTTGTTATAGTTAACTTATAAATATAAATTAATGTAAATACTTGAAAATTTCACCGAATATTTATAATATAACTATATAAAAATTTACTTAACATGGAATAGTTTTAAAATATTTTGGCTCTTTTTGCTATAAATAGGCATTTTTATTTTTTAACTTTTTTAAATTTATGTATACCTATGCAATGTTTTGGGTTTAAAAAGCTTTTAAGTTCAATAAAAAGTTTCTCATCAGTTGTAATTCATATATAAACATGTTGAGTTATAAAGGTTACGAAATTCTTTAAAATCGCTAACATTTGAAAATTATTTTGTAGTACCCATTATACAATTCTTGAAATTTATAATATTCATACCTACTTTAAGTTTAAAAATGTAATATAATGTCCCTTTTATGTTTTGCTACCTAGAATTATAAAAAAAACTGAAATTATACAAGTAGTCATGATGAGCGTTTAAAGTTAAAATTTATTTTGTTATATTTACGCGTAAAATTTCAATTTTTCATCAAACTATTTTAGTTTTATAAATACTATTTAAAACGTTTTAACTGTAGAAATTTGAAAATTTCCAGTGTTACTTAAATTATTATTTTTTATACTCAATTAAATTTTTAAAATATTTAGAATAATTTTAAGTGTTAATAAAAAATATAGATTAAATCAAAACGCGCGTATATTTATTGTACCTATATAATAAGATCCTAAATATATCTTTCTTTAGAATTTAAATTTTTTTTTAATATATGAGTGCAATATTGTTTTATAAGCGTTTTAAGTTTAAACAAAATTCGTTAAAATCACAAATTATCTTTCAGTTAAAAATTTATAAAACGTTCAAGCTTATTATTTGGTGGGTAATATAATATACTAAGCATACAAGGTAAATTTATCTTTAGTTTTTTTTTTTTTTTTTACCATAAAGTAATCATTCTAGTGATATTCATTGTTGCATGAACAAAAAGTTTCTTAGTTTTCGAGAACACTATTATAATATATTCAGTATGAAAAACGTCCCAACCGCCAATACATATGAGTTCAAAACAAACATTCAGCTATAGATTACACATCATTACATATATTATTATAATATGTATATACGTTTATTGAAATGTCTGTACAAATATTATACGATGTAGACGCGTAATATAATCTATTATTAAATACACATTAAAGTTGTGAATTTACAGTATTATGTTCAATATACTCAATATATATATTTATTTAAATTATTTAAATTTTTTATAATATTCTTGAATATTTATACGTCGCAACATATAAAATCGTATTGACATTTTGTATTTTTTCTACTGTAACGAATAGTTTTACCAGCTGCACTTGTCAGATATCATACAGGCGTCAGGCATACGGAATTACAATACTATACTTATACCGGAAATCCAATTTATATAAACAATAAATATTATATGTTTTACGTATGTAAAACGTTTGACAAATATTTGTTTGCTAGATTGCATTATATCATAATTTTCTAATTCTGTTGAATGTATTCTATTTATGTGCTATAAGTATTGATTTATTGTTTTATATAACTGCAGCAATCGCAATCGAAAGGTTCTTCGTTCTTGTATGCACATAGTACCTAGATAAAGATAACTAAATTTGTGTGAAGTTTTAAAGATAGTGTGAATAATTATTTATTTATAAATTAGTTATTGCATTATGATACTTTTATAATATTTAATAATATAACCTTTAGATATATGAATTCCTTCGTATTTTAAAAAAATTCAAAAGTTAAATACTACCTTCAGGAGTTTTTTGATTGTAGCTCAAATGCTCAAAATATCTCAAGTTAAATGATAAATTCAAATATAAAATAAAAAACAATTATTAACAAAGTCTAATGTAATATATTTAGAACTATTATAAAGAATGAAATAAGATAATAAAATCAATCATAGTTGTGTTACGTATGTTCACACTGATGACCATTCACTCCTGAATATTCAATAATAATTTGGAAGTACGAGTATCTATATATTTTGCACCTACTTGCAGTATTGGATGTAGGGGAGCAAAAGTGGGATTTTTTCTCCTCCCCAAATATATGACGCATGTCTTAGCGTGCTTTATCCTGTATACTGTAGTGTGTATAAATACGTAAATGCCACAGTTATTCACTTTTCCCGCAGTTAACAAACTGTGTCCCAAGATCCCTTTATCACACGAATTACGTCTCGATAATATTTAGCAATTTTATTATTATACTAATTATTGCATTCGGTATCGATGTCAACTGGTCATTTGATAATTTCCTATGAATTAGTTTTGATGGCTTATCATAGAGTTCGTCTATTGTTTATTATAATGTGTTTTTAAATCATTGCTTAATTTTTGTCTATTTAATACTTTATCAAAATAACTTGCATTATGGTTAGTTATGCTCAATAACACGTTTAATATTTCATTCTTATTATTTAACTCAATAAATGACTATTGTGATTTTTAGCAATACATCCAATACTGCATTTTTTAATTATTTTTTAAAAAACAAAACAATGCACGATGGTAAACGGTACACAATGAAAACAGATACTAACCGTTGTGTACGTTTATTTTACAAGTTTCAAATTATTATTCAATAGTCATAACTCAAAATACTCATATAGATTATTTATTTATACAACCGTATAATGATATCAGATAATTGGAACAAAATTAGTGTAGTCGTATAGAAAAACTGAAACACAATTCCTATGCGGCCATATTTCCATAGCATATAGTTTCAAAATTTAGTTCCTATATTTAATTACAAAACACCAGTGTTATAATTATATTTACTTATAGGTGAAACTCAGCTTGCAGGCTTTTTTTTTTATTAAATATGCACAGATAATTCAATTTGAATAATATAATACATTTACCGCTTACTCATAAAAAAGTCGTTTAAAATTTTTTTTTATAATAAGCCTTTCAATTAACTTATTCAAAAAAGGCATTTTGCAAAAGCTATTGAGATTCTCCGACGAATTAATTACATTATAGTTATAATATTTTATTAAATGTCGTAATTAATCTTAGATTTTAAATTTCCAATATTTATATAGATAAATATTATTTAAGTTTTTATCAATAAGTAATATAATCAATGTAAGGTGTCTTTTAGCTTATATATATATATATTGTACTTATTTATTAGAAATGTTATTTTTATATAGGTACTTTAATTTAAAATCCAGGGCCTTCCTCACACGAGTCCTCTCAGCGGGGTCCAGTGCTCATATGAGTCATATGTATGTTAAATTTAATTAATTGTAAGTTAATAAAAAAAAAATAAAAAAATATTGGTTTATAATATTTATATATTATACTAAATTATGTTAATTTCAAAGTATATACAAAATTTCATAGCGTGGTCTTTTAATTTGTCATATTTATATTATAATATGTTGTAGTATAAATACATATCTAGTCTAGTGAAATTATTAAATTCCAATTCGATTATTAAGTATCAGTAAAAAAAAATTATGAGCAATGTATCCGCCATTGTCCAATTTGTGTATCAATTTTGCTCTCAAAATATTATTATTTTATTGGATAAAACAGATTTATCAAAATATAGAATCATTTGGTTGTATTGCATTAGGCCAAGTCAATTTACAAAAAACCTACTCAAACTTACAACCACCAGTATTTTATCTGTTTTGTCATAATATAGCCTTTGATCGTAAGGAATCGTATTGCAAAGGGATGAATATGTAACCATAATAATAATTTAATCGACAATGCCAGAAAATTTTATGTTACTGTGACAATTTGATTTTGATTTTCGATTTAATATAAGTTTAGGTATCTTTTGGTCTATTGTGATACTTGCTGCTATACAGATATGTAGGTAATAGTATTAAAATAATTTTTAATCTTTCAAAGTTGACGCAATGAAGATAACAAGTGAATAGTGATGGTTTAAAAACTTCAAAGAACTCAATGAAAAGTATTAAAAATAAAACATGTTATTACTTACATTTTTATACAACTTTTGTGTATGTGCGTTGAATATAATCGAATTTTCGGTTAAAGTTTTTTAATTAAAACTTCAATTGTATAATATACTCGTAAAACTCCCGTGTAAAAATATTTTATTAGTAATTGCGTATATTTTTATAGGTATATTTTATAATTGATCACTTGTGATTTGTCGTAATTTCAACTATAAGGTACCTATCTATATTTAATTAACGATGCAAGTCTCATAAATTTCCTGAGTGCAATTTTCTTGCAGGTAAGATAATTTTTTTTTTTTTATCATTCTAAAGTTTGAATGACTACTTCATTTGTGTGGTTTTATATTTTACATCAATAGATTAGGAATATAATACATATTGGAATTTCAAAAAAATATAACAGATTAAAGTTTATGATTATGATTTAGATATTATGATATTTAATTTGGTGAAATCCAAAAGCGTCGATTCGTTTTGCGCTTTTGTACCTTAGTAGTGGGATAAAAGCGCAAAAATAGGTTGAAATATCTGATACAATATTGTACTTGTTGCATTAAAAGTTTCAGTTTAAATGTTGACGCTTATTATATTTATTTCTTAGTATGTAGTATTTTTATATTTTAAAAACAACAGTGATCGAATTCAGTTGAAGTTTATTATCATATTTTATTGTAATAAGTTACGGTGAAGGTTGATAATCATTTAATATATCTATATAGTGTAAACTTATATCAAATGGCATTTAACTTGAGATAATTTTACTATTATAGCTTTATAGTTATATAGATTATTTTAAGACAATCAATTTATTTTTAATTGAAATATGTTTGAAATTCGAGTGAAATATTTTAAAACGTGTACCTTAATAGTAAGATAAAAGCGATTGTATTGCTTAAAAGCAGTTTACTTAAAAATTAAATCAAATAAACGAAAAACTATAAATCACAGCTTTAAAATTAACTTCAATATAAAAGAATGAAACTTGTAAAAAGAAAAAAGGAATTTCAGATTGGACTACTTAAAATCTGTAAGTTTAATTTTAAGGTACTCAATATAACTAAACTAATAACTTACAATATGTTACTTAAATTTTAAATTTTTTGACTTATTTCAATATCACTGTAAGAGTTTTTAGTTATTAGATCATACTTCACAGGATAATTTCTGTAGTACAATACAATGATAAAATACACTTTATTTTTGTAAGATTTATTTGTGCTTATGGTTTGTTAAAAATGTATGTTTTTTTGCACTTATGAAATATATATTTTTGTGCTTTTGGGTTGCGATTGAGTCATATTTTATACTTATAGGCTACATCCGTTTAATTTTATGGTATCAAAGGGATCGATGACTATTGTGTTATTTTATTTTTTACATAACCTTCTTTGTATAATATTATGACAATGATTGTTACGTAACTGAATGGATATAAACTATAGACAATGTTTAATAGAAATTTACTGGTAAAATGTGTTGACTGTATTACCAGAAAAATGTATCAGGTGAAATTCACATCATTATAATTTAATATTACCTATACTTATGGCGTCCAATATTTTGTTTTTATTCCAGAGAATATACTATAATTGTCTTGTCTTAAAACGGCCATAATAGAATAACGCGCTTAGGTTAGGTTATTTTTTTTTTACCATCACGTTACATGGTATTGTCTCACCGTAAAAAAAAAAAGTAAATAGAAATAACTGGACGCGAATACTCGCTGCTTTGTTTAGATCTTGGGAATATAATAATATAACAATATAGGATGTCGCAATGGTAACTATTTCTTCCTAATTTATAGTAGGTATATACGTTAAATCGGTTATTACCTATAATAATTGTCCATCAGGGGCGTCCTAAAATACTTTAGATATATATATATACATATATAAAGATAAAACGCCTCGTAGACGATCAATTCGATTTTGTCACATCGCAGTCGTTCCGGCTCGCCCCACAGTAGTTTTAATGGCTAGATTGACGGAGGACTCGTTGGACACGAAATGTATATAAGATGAAAACCTCGAAGACGTATATTATCGTTTCCTCCATTAGTGGTTTGACGGTCAGAGCACACCAATGTCGCTTTGTTGTTCCCAATTTCTTTTAAGACGCGCTCGCAAATACAATGCGCGTATAGTTACATAGTTACATCGCAGTTAGTCGTATACTGATTGGCATAAGTACCTGCCCAAAACGTAGTGTGGTGCATATGACTGCTGATGTTTAGTTTCCTCCGGCAATTCTGCAGAACGATTTCCAAACATGAAACGATCGTACGCGTTATGCGCAGTCTTTGTCCCAATCACTGCGGGTGAGTGAAGTCATATAGATATTATATTATTATACTCAAAGGTGGCTGAGAAGTTTACAGCTCCCCTCCTCCATCCGTAAGTCGTATTTATTTTTATAGTTAATAACCATCGTCAATATATTCTACATTACATTATTAGTTATTATATACTGTAATAATATTATAATGTCCTGAACATAAAGTTTTAATTGGTTACTTATTAATTTAAATTTAACGTCTTTATTTTACATTGTTCTGTATTTTTACTTTTTTTTTTTTTTGTTGATATTTTATTCTTTGCCGATTAAAACTTTTTACATATATTTCATAAGTAACTATTTAATTTTTATTTTATAGGTAAATATTTCATAGTTCTATATGCACATCGCATTTAATTAAAAATATTTTATAGTTGAAAGATTTATTTATTTCACTATGTATACGTATAATATATTTCCAATTAAAATTATACATTTTTAAATTACGAGTCTTATGTGAACTTATAAATAATTTCATATTACTTTTTTTAAGATAATTATTTCAATATTAATTCGAATGTTTGATTTAAATTATTTTAACTATATAACTAAAAAAATATATTTTTTTCTTTACTCATATATAAGCCATTATGCATTATTATAAACAAATACTTGTATTTAATTTATAATTCTAAAAAAGCTTTCTATTATTTTGTTTTTTCATATTGAAATAATGCAAATCAGAAAGATAAAATATATTTATATAAATTTATTTTCATTTGCCATGTAAATAAATGTATATAAAACATTCGATTTCGTATAAGAAAAATAAATATTCAAAAATATACAACAAGTAATTAATTGTAATATTTTTTTAAATAAAAACCGGGAAAGTAACTCAGCAGTAGGTCTTTGATGTTTGATGTTCTTTATACTTCTTTTCGTTCTTTTTTTATATGGCACTATTAAATAAAAAAAATGTATTTCTTATATTTTACAAAACATATTTGAAATAATTTAAATATACAATTTTAAATAATATAATTTGTTTTTATGTATAAACAAAATATAAAAATATTTTAAAATTATTTTAAAAATTGAAAAAGCTTTTAATAAGAATTAATATTTAACGTTTCCAAGTAAATAATCACTATTTAAAAAAAAAAAATTAAATAGCTTCAACTTTTGCAACTGTTAAAAATGAATTGAACGCCTACATATTTATATAATGCAGAATTAGTAAAATTTAAAGTTCACAAAAATAATATTATGTTACTAGTTGTGACGCATAATTTAATTCATTGTTTGTTAAGTTAAAAGTAAAATTAATACCATGAAACTTAATTTAGTGAAAACTGTCTAATGCAGAATAACATGGGACCAACTGAAAATTTCGCTTTAAGCAATATCCGGTTTATTGAATAAAACAGTAAAATTCCGGATTATCAATTCGTATCAATTTTTCATACAACAAAATTAATTTATAACATTTATAATTTTTATTTTTTAAGTTATTCATCAATAATTATAGACTAGGATCCGTTTTATTAAGGTTATTAATGTCTATATAAAACTATAGGAACATGCCGGGCCCAGAGATAAATTCCGTATTGGATAATTTTTTGTTTCATTCAGGGTCCGCATTACACAGTTTTCACTGTATTTACAATTATTCGCTTATAACTTTTCTTTATAATCAACGGAATATATTAATACATAGAAACATTGCCACTTTTATACGTTTCACAAATCGCTTTATCACACTCATTTAACATAGTATGATAGCAATTTGAACGTTTTTTAAAACGTTATAAAGAAAAATTATTTAAAAAATTAAAAGAAAAAGAAAAAAAAATCTTATTAAAATATGTAAATTAAAAAAATACTTACAAATGACGTTATTAAAAATAATATTTGCACTTTTTTTTTTTTTACAATAAACCTAGAACTCTTGTATATATTATTTCTCTAATGAATATTTTAATTTTATTAATTTTTGTAGGTATGATCAATTTAAAAATGAACAACTTCTGTTAACAATATAATAGTTAATATTTTATTGTTCTTTTTTTTTTTATTATTAAATAATATACTTATTAGAGTATTTCTATAATTCAACTAAATAAATCTTATTTTTATGTTCAATTTAATTGATGTTTACAATGTTGTTTTTATTTTTAACGCATACAAAATAAAACGATTAAATAACGTTAAAAATGCTATAACGTTTAATACCCAAAAACGTAAAAACTATGTGTATATTGTACATTTTTATAATTTCAGTTTTGTATAAGACAAAAACTACAGTGTTTGTTTAAACAAAGACAATAGTTGCAATAACATAAAATAGTAGCTGCATCTGACTCAGAAAATTCTAATTTAGTTCGAATACAATTTTACAGACAATGGTATTAGTTGCGTAAATATTTGTTGTCGTGGGTACAAAATCTACTAAGTTTTTATATCGTATGATATATATATATATATTACAGGAAATGTAGAATAAGAGTAATGTACATATTGGTTGGTAGATAATTTTGTCCTGTAAAGGTAATTAGAACGAAGAATAGAAATAAATTAATTATATGCAATATTTTGTATTAAATTTATTATTAGTATCTAATAATTGTATAATATTGATAGAAAAAATATATGTTAACTATAATAATATTATATTAATTATTTATATTCTGAATATTTTAAAACAGTAGATAATTAACTATATTAATTTTAAAACAATTATAATAATAAATGATGATAGTAATTATGCATTTAATGTTGATAATACCTTCAATGCCATGCTAAATAAATAAATAAATAAATTGTTATTTATTATTATTATATAAGCGTTATTTAAAATCTTATCATTAACTATTTATTTATTGGTAATACTATACCTGATTTACTAAAATGGCACTTAGAATTGAAAAATCTATCTTTTTTTTGCACACTTGCATTTGTTTGTTTTGCAAGGTGCATACTAGTGGCACAGCCATCTGCATTTGAAGAATTTTTAGATAATAATGATTATTATTATGAATTATAATATTTTAATGTATTTACAATGTTTGTAATGTAAGTAATGTAATACAATTTAGTAAAATCAATTGTCATTGTTTTAAAATACTCGAAATAATATAATAAAATATTAAATTTTTTCCATCATTATGGTTAATAATAAATTTAATAGAAAATATTACACGAAAATTAATTCGTTTGTATTCGTAATCCAAATTGCCTAGATAGTAGATAACGTATACATTACCCTTAAGATATTATATAGGTACATATATTATTAACTACATTAAATGTGTATTTATAAAAATATTATTTTAGTTACATTGTAAATAAATAACAGGTTATAAAATAATAATCAGATAGATAAACGTTCGGATTGCAGAAACAATACTTAAATTAAATAAATAAATAAATAATTCAATAACTCTCATTTTAACTTATTAATATGTAGGTATTAATATCTATAATAGCAAATACCAAAAAAATGTATTAATATTATTCATATTTTAACATTCAAGTCGTTATAGATTCAACAAAAGAATCTTTATTTAGGTTCAAAATAACACGGAATAGAAAATGTTTAAAACAGATAACAATCAGAATTCAGCCAGTATTTCGAACTTAAAAATAAATTGTAAAAAATACTCATTCAAGGGTAACTTATACATACGCCGTCAGCGTAATAACTAATACGACAAAATGGGTCCTTAGTAAATAAACTTTTTCGTAGGATGTACAAACTATTGTGAAATAACACTAGATACACGTCATGTTGATTTTAAAATTTGAAATAAAGACTGATTACACTGTTCTGCCAAAGTGAATGGCAGTAACTTAAATTTTTTTAAAAATAACGTTTTTGCAAAATATTGTTTATTAATCAGTAACATTTTAAGTTCGCGTTCGCATACCTTGTACCGTCGTAAAAATACTCATGTATAGTACACCTATCACCTATGTATATAAATATTTAAACAGAGCAATAAAACCGACAGATAATAATTATCATAACATAATTTTAGTTATAATTCGGTTTACCGTAAATAACAAACGGCTATATGTATTTAATTCGCATCTGGGTGATATTTCAGCATTTGTTTAATGTTTACACTATATTCTTTCTTGAAATAAATAATGAAAATAAACACATGGTTAACATTCGGTAAACATTAAGTTATTGTTATTTGATGTATAATCATAATTCATAATGAAATCGTTTCGAAAAACGAACCACCACGCCCCGTCCTCCGAATAACGCTGCACCAGCACATGCTGCTTACACGTTTTATCTTAAATCTGGCCATCATTTTAATACGCGTTGAATAAAATATAAATATTTTAAACATAATCTCATAATAGTATTGTTTACAAATATAGTCTAAATAAATGACACCATCATATCGGACTTTGACACAATAATAACAATAATGTCGCATTCCAAGGTGCGACTCGTCAACATATCATAAGACTAGACATTACATTAGACTTTTTTATTTAAAATATTATATTTATAATAAAAATCATTTAAAAATGATTGATAAAACTTTCGAATCTTTTTAATGTATCCATAGTGTCTAAAAAATTAAAATATAGAAAGATAATAATATATGATAAATTATAAAACAATAAAACATATACCTTCACTAAAATTTATAATTTTTTAATGGTCTTAAAAGGATGTTTCATCTGTATTATTACTATTTTACAAATACATAATAAAGCAAATATATACGTTTAATAGTTTTTATTTAGCTGCTATTTACCCTTGTTAGTTTAATTATTAGAATGAATTTAAATATTTAAGGTAATTTAACTTGAAGATAAAAATATATTATAGTGTTTGATGGAAGTGTTTTTATTTTGATATTTTAATTTTCAAGTGTGTTATATATTATATTCAAAACATTAAAACATTATAAAAAATCTTCCTAACTCGCTTGAAAATTAAAATATCAAAAATACTTTAAATTTCTATAAATGTACTTGTAAAAATGTTTATGTTTACATTTCTACTAATTATTATAATAATATACTTATAATATGTAACTAATGGCAACCATTTAAATAAACGAAAAAATATTCGATTTTCGTGAACCAAAACCAAATTCATGTATGGGGTTACTATAATTCACCCGATAATCGTTGTCAAAATAAGCTATAGGTCTACCGAGTCTCAAAGAACCTATTGATACAACTTTTATGGAAAATAGTTCAATTGTTTTTAAGTCTATATAGAGTACAAATTAATTAAAATAATTTGTTTTTATGAACATATAGATTTACCCAAGTTCTAAATACCCTAAACTACAATTATTGATGGAATAATAATTAAATTCAACTTGACGACTTAAAATTAATATCGGCGCAAAAACAATTTAATTGGTCCACTGCTATTATATTATACAGATCATAGATATTTTAGTTTGTATGACTAATCAGTATTTTATTATCGAAGTATAAAGTGAATAATTGAAGTAATTCTCTAGCCAGCTTTCTAATACATTCCTAGTGAACTTTTGCTACACGAGCGGCCTCTTATAAGCTAGGTTGACCCATGGTGCTAAAATCATGGGATCTAATTATCAGAAATTAAGTGTCTAATTATCAGCAGAAAAGCATTTTCAAACTTTAATAATTTATGATATAATTATAAGATATAATTCTATAATTCATGTTAATTATTAATAATTTATTAAAAAATACATTGAATTTAATTAAAGTGATGAATTGTAATGCTATTATAGCGTATATAATATTTTTCTCCATTAGATTTTAAACAAAGCAATTATGAATGTATTGGTTTTACAAATATGTAAGGATGTTTTTTTTTTATTTGATAAGATTTTTATAGTAGAAAAAGTGCTTACATTTTTAATTTAAATGATATATTTTTTAGCAGGAAAGTGAATTCACTTAGTACTTTAGAGGATTAAAAGTAAAAAGTTCACAGTAGTTAGTTTTCTTTATAATTATTATTGGAAAAAAAAAAGAAATTTTTACACAATCCTGCAGTTTTTGGTAAAATTTCTTTTCCTATTTTATTGTAATTTAAAAATGAGTAACCATAGGTACTTGAAATTTGACTTTTTTAAACTATGTATTTATGAAAATTTGACATTTTGTGTTAATTGTTTTTTAGTTGAAAAAATTTAAATTTTTTTAAAGAACAAGGAATATTTGTCGTCGTTAAAAAGAAGCGCACAAAGTAAAAAATATTTTGTTTTATAACGTCTCAAAATTATGTAAGACAAATATTTTCATAAACGTTTATTTGTAGTAGTTGAATAACGAGTCTCCTACATAAAATGGATCATCTGTTAATATTGCTGTCGGTATTACGAAATGTTTATAATTATTTAGCGCTTAGTCAATCATACCTTTCTATAAATATATTATACATAATATATATGTGCTTATTATGTATACTGTATACAAGTATTATAAGTTCTAAACTTCAAAGCCAGCCAGCGTGTAATTCACGTATACGTTGAAATTATATATATAGTTGCGGTTCCTTGAGTTTATATTATATATATATTTTAATTGTAACCGCTATACATACTCCGTATATACACGTAGGTAGATATCTCGTTTAATACCAGCACTTTATCCGCGCATAACGGCCATATAATTATTTTATTATAATTCGTTATAAACATAAATTAATTTTAAAACGTGGCGTTTACTTGCATTATAATATTATACAACGATGGCTGAACGTTTGTCAAGTTTGTCGAGCTTCGTTTTGCGCCATTTATTGCGGTCTCGACAGACAGCGAAAAAATTATTCGTTCGGGAAAATATAATATATTATATTGTATATATAAGTACTTATAATAGCAGGTATAATATGGACATGATAAAATCGTTCTGAAACTAGATTATTTAACATCCGACAGTACTAAGCCATAGACCGAGAGATCCTGGTAAATATTAAGAGGAGGGAAGTCCCAAAGTTCTCATTATACCAATTCACTGATACAGAAATTCTATACAGTATTCATATTAATTACCTAGCAATTATTTTAATAAATATCGATAGTATTTAATTGATTCATTATTAAGTATAATGTTATTATTTTAAGATAATGTTTGTTTTCTTTAGTGAATTTTATTTGTGTTATTATTTTATTGGAATAATAGTGAATAAGCTCTCTGACAAGCCTCGACAATCTATGTATTAGTCACTTATGTTTGGTTTAATAAATTTTGATATTTTCGAGTTGGACGTAAAATATTATTTTGATAGGGTCCGATAAAATATTTGAGCGGGTTAAGCCAAGAAAGCGGAGGCTCTGATGTCAAACTATATTATGTACGTCTTACCGAAAGTGGACTATATAATTATTATCTAATTTAACAATTAATAATTGTTTACACTATTTATATTAATTTTAATAATAATATAATTATTGTATTCTATTATATTAACACTACAGCAAATGCTGTAAACGCAATACGCATAATAATTAACGACTAAAGGTTTGATGATGATTGTAACAAAGATATTATTTCTTTGGCATTTTTGGTACACATTAATTATTGACCAAACAAATGCAATGTACATGTGTAAACATATTTATCTACAATGATTCATTTATTTACTGTTAAAAGATTAAGAAAACATTCAATTTAAATCTTAATGGTAAAATAAACATAAAATGTAAATAATTATCGGCTGATGAAATATTATGTCTGTCTAAAGGCGTCAAATCATTCCATTATTTCCACTATTATGCCATCGGATTGAGGTCAAATGTTTATTTTTCATTTGTTCTACAGAATGTGTAAAAATAAACAATATATAACAACCAATGTTATATTTTCGAAATTTATCGATAGTTTTTATTAATATCAATTTCATTATATTCTTTTGTATAACGCATCACATAATCGACATAAAATAAAGCGAAAATTCGTCTTCGATAAAAAGAAAAACACTACACACATACATACAAGCGCGCTAACTATACAATATCCTTCACGCGACAAGAATTTGCAGCTTTGGGACGTAAAAAAAAATCGTTAAACTTAAGCTTTATAATTTATAGTATATTAGTATTGAGTGAATTCGCGTACCAACAGTATAAAATATAATATATGATGTTGTATATTTAGTTTTACCGTGAATTAATCACGAGTGAATTTATGGCGATTTATAAATATATAAAATATAAAATATATAAAACGCGTATAAAAACGTTTAAATTTACTACGCTCAAAAGATGTCATCATTCTCATTTCTCGACTCGTACCATTCGTAAATAGATAACGTAATAACGACAGCAATGATACAATAATAATGACGATTTGAAGGTGCATTTTTTTTTTTAAATAAAATAATATACCAGCTACTGTTTAAGCACTCGTATACGTATCAAAAAACTATTCTAGACGGGAAATTGTTTTATAAGTATTGCGTGTCGATTTCATGCATTATTATAGCGTTTCGATTCAACGTATTACGTCTCAAACTAACGCCCTATCGTTTTGATTGTCTTCATGTCCTATCTGTGGCCTTGATGACCAATTCTACGATATTATCCTTCTATGTTGGATATACTGGATGATCCATTTAATATATACCACTCATTATTTCAAAAACTTCCAACGTTTTACGTAATATTTTTACTTCTTATTTTTTTATGATAACAGGTATTTAGATGAATGGAGTGTAGTTGTACAAGGATATCCCGTAAAATGTTAGTTATCCTCTCATCTAAACCTTTAATATTTATAATATTATTGTACAACTTCTTCTAATTTAATGTTTATAAATCGAAATATTTCTATCATTCCTAATAGTATTCTGCTTTAGTAAATGAAATGAAAAATGTATATTATTGTCATTCAAAAGAGTAAAAACTTAACAAAAAAAAAACAATAATACAATTTATTTCCCAAAAATGTTATTATGTAACGATTTAAAATTATGTAAAATAAATATTTTCAAATACGTTGTTAAGTTTTTTTTAGAATTTTAAGTGTCTATACTCTATAATGTTAAATGACACTACGTAGGTTGTTTCATGAAAATTATAATTGACATTAAATCGTTTTCTGAAGCTCGAAACTTTTGCTCAGCTCTACGTTATCACTTATTAGTTATTGCAGTAATACAGGTACAATTGTTAGTAAAAGTCGGTTCGATTCGTTGATTTACTTCGTTTATTACTTTTAATTTATTAATTTACAATATAATTATAGAATAATAAAATAAATTATATAATAATATACAATCTGTATGTTACTACTCCATATTGATCAACCAAGACTAGACTAAGCTTTTGTTAATATATTTAAAATAATTTTAGGTAAAATATATTAATCAGAAAGTAGTTTATATTAGCTATAAATGTTAAAAGTTTAGATGAATGTAGTGGATCAATATTTTACTGGGTACTTCTGTACGAATCCACTTCTCTCGTTTATAAATGCATGTTTTTACAAAAAAAGAAAAAGAAAAAAAATAATTATGGCGATAAAAAATTAAAATGAATAGTAGGTACATTTTTTTTTTTTTTTTTTGGAAAGTATTGCTATTAAATGACTTAAAATTATGTAAAAAAGAATATTTTTAAAAAATAATAATTTTTGAAATCTTTAGTGTTTGACGTTAAATGGCGATCACATGGTATATATACCATTGTTTGATATACCTACGCCTATATTACTAATGTACACATGTCTTACTGCTAATGTATACATTAGCTAATTATTCGGACTTTAGTCACGAAAAATAATACAATTGTAAAATTGTGTAGGTATAACATACATTTTCACCGGCTAAAATAGTTTTAGTCAATAATGGGCTAATACTGCTAATAGGTATAATATATGATTTACATTGTTATTAGGCATATCGCATATGCATATAACGTATTTTATAACATTAAATATCATATAGGCATTATAAAATAGTTACATAATACTAAGGATTAGGATTTTTATAATGATCAATGAATAATATAACATTTATTTTAGTTTTTAAGCGGAGCAAAAATATGCACGAAAACCAAAAAAAAGAAATTAAAGAAAAAAAGAAACTTTATTATGTAAAACTATAGTATCTGTATTTGACATAATCGATTTTATTTATTTAGTACAATTTAAAAGCGAATAACCGTAGATACTTAAAGTTTTTACCTAACATTTTCTATACGTACCAAAATAATTTTGACTCTCTTTGAGCTACTCGTTGACATTTTCCACTTTCAATTGGTTTTAAATTTTTTTTTTTTTACAATTATTGATAAAAAAAAAAAAATTGTTTGTATTAACATTTGAAGTTTAAATTTTTACAATATTACGAAAATTTGCAAATCATTTTTTTTTTTTTTTTTTGAAGATGTATACAGTTTTTAATTTATATAGCTAAGGATTAACAATTTATTAAAAAATTTCTCATAAATAATTCTTATTATAACCAAAAAATCATAAAAATATTTTCACATCGTTTTCTTTGCAGATATTTTATGTTAAAATTTGGATAAAATAAAACATTTAAACAAAGAATAACGGTTTTTGTTATTTTATGGTAATTTAAAAATATTATTTGTGGGTACGCATAATATTTGACATTTTTAATATATATCATTAGTGTCATTAGTGTAATGATTCATTACATTTTATACGCCCGTTAATATTTTCAAATGTAACATTTTTGGCAATAATTAATTAAATTTATCATAATATAATATAATTAATTTATACACACTAATTGCATTCAGCGTTTCCAATTCAAAACCTTCCGAGCTATAACCAAAACGCATTCTTTTACGTTTCAAATTAATCTTAACACAATAATCTTGCCGTTGCTCCTATTTTTGATGTAACTTAAACATATTACGATGAAGGATTTATAATAAACAATCTAAATCATAGAAATCCTTAAATCAAAGGACATACGTCACAGCAAATATATCTGATAATCCCCGAAAAGGTTGAAAAAGCTATGGTTTCGAGGCTTGCTAACTTTTAATACCCTAAACTTTATATTAATAACATTGTAATTGAATAATCACTTTAATGATTTCATTATTTTAATTAAGTTTAATTTAAATATACAATTTTTTTTTTTCATTCAAATATTCACTCACAAAAGATTATATTTCATATTGTATCACTTTTTTTTATTATTATATATTTATTTTATATTATATTTTTTGTTTTTATATGAAACAGATTATGGCTTATATTATAAAGTAAAAAATAAACATCTAAACTTAACTTAAATTTTTTACATTTTATTTCATTATTATATTATTATCTGTATTACATATTATTAATTTGAACATATATGTATGTTGAACTACTATGACATTTTGAGTAAAAAGTTAAATTTTTTCTCTTGAATATTTTCGTCTGTCGGTGGTATATTTAAAAATACATAATTTATTAATACAAATACAATATTTCCCCATACATACAACCTCCACGTCTTAATTGGTAAATATATAAGAGATAATTTTAAATTTTTACTTTGGCAATTCTGAAGAGGTTAATTAGCTAATTTTGGACTTCGGCCGTAACACGTAATATTATATTGACGAATTTAATATACATAATATATGAATATTATATTCATTTATTATATTTAGTTTATACATACATTACACATTTACACGTATATTTATATCTAATGCAATTTTAAACTTGTATTTTATATTTGGTCAAAATATTCCAAATAAATGTGATAAAAATCTATACAGTTTATCGAAATATTTCCGGTTGAGTTGTAGGACAATGGCGAATAATATGACTTGAACAGTACTGTACACAGGGTTATTTACCTATCGCGTTAATCCATATTCCTTTTAATTAAGAACCCCCTTTTCTAGTGTAAACTATTTAGTAGATATATATATATATATATATATTATAATATTTTAATGTAATGTACTTATTTCAAAATTCGAACGATTAGTTTATCAGTTATTAAAATGTTTTATACTAAACATAATAGTCCTTAAAATAATATCATAAAAATATAAAATAAAAATAATATTGAATCAAGTATTTATTATACTCTAATTGTAACAAACTATAGAATACGTGGATAGATTAGTATTACCTAATTATTAAAATTTTCAAATCACCAACATAGCTCTATATATCTTCCGAACCCATTGTCACAGACTTTCATATATTATCCTTTATACATAAAATTTAGAGGTAGGTAGGTACTAAATTTAAAAAAAAAACTGTTTTTTTTTTTTCTAACTTATTGTTTAAATTTTGAGTTTGATGCGTTTACATTTTCAAAAAAAAATATCTGCTGAATAATTTTTAGTAAAAAAGAAGGGTTCTCATTTAAAAAATAAATAAGTACATTCCACGGTCACACTTTAAGTATCTTTGAAAGTTCCAAAAATCAGATTTTGAATAATTGCATTGTTGAAGAAAAAACGAGTGATACTTGATGAGTCACTAAGTATATAATATTATATTTATGACGGCGAAAACGAAACATAGGTAGTGCGTTTATATTATTACTTATTATTTGTGTTTGGACTTAAACTATCATTCATTGTTGCAGTTGTATTCGCGTTTTTGGAACGTCGACGGCATCTATGTACCTAATAATAACCCGTGGCGAATAACCACCATCTATTTATATAATGTATAATTTAAGCAATATATACAGGGTGATTCACCAGACATCCTCGTCCACATCTTTTATTCTTTAGCATCAAATAAATATTTATTCAAATTCAGACATTTTAAATTTTTAAGTATACCTACTTAAAGGCCATATTGTCTAAACTATAATATTTTGATAGATACACTTAGTTATGCCATTAAAATATGCTTCCTGTATAACAATACAAAATTCTTTTTAAAGGCATCATTTGTTACTGTAAATTGATACGTTGCAGCTGATTAAAAATAATTAATGCATATTGTATAAATCAAAATTTTATCTATTAGTTTATGAACTATTGAGCGTAAGTAGCTATTTTTAGTATATATATACCATGTAAATAAACGGTAAATTTTGTAATAATAAGTTAATATGTTATGTGTGTTTATCTGTAATAGTATGTTAAGTGAGGGTTATATGATGATTTGATTAATATAGTAAAATAATATATATATTTATGTATCTAAACGTTTTACGATATTTTTTAAAAACTGTCTTAGTGTAATAAGTACATAACTAAAAATTACATCTATTTTTTATTTTATGTAAAATCATTATAGTAAAGAAATAATTATTTTTATATTAAATTTAACATTTCAGAAACTACACATTTGAATGTCGATTTTGAAAAGAAAAACCATTTAAAAAAAAAAGTTCGTTGAAATACCTCTTTAATATAATATAATAAATAACAAACAACAACAACATAATAAATCTAAGTAATTGAAAATTTGCAGGTTTTAATATTCGAATAATATTGCTTGTAAATTCCGAAAAATCAGAATTTGAATAAATGTTTCAATAATAACTGAAGAAAAAAATGAGGTCGAGTATGTTTGACGAATCATTCTGTACACGTGTTTATTAAATTATTCAATGTAGTGGCATAAGTGATTTACTTATGATATGTAGTAAATACGTATACCTGTATAATACTTATGCGACCTTTTAAATTGTATTTCCTTTCAGTGTTCAGCCACGAGCAAAGAAATCCGTTCAAATTAAAATGGTAAAAAACAATTTTTATACATATAAAAAAATATACATAAATATATATCGGACTCAATAAATATAATATATTCATATACATCCCATCTGCAGTCCGCTAAGAGAAAGATTTTTCTCTTATAATATTAAGTACATAGGCGAAACTAGACACTTTTATTAGGGTAGGCCAAATGAAAAATATAAAAAAACTTTTATTAACAACTTTATATAGTAATTTTGTTTAATGTATATATATGTATACAATTTAAATATTTAATAATAAATAAAAAATTGTAATAATTGATACATTTTTAATAATAGACGGCGGTTTAATGGTTTATGGTACCAATTTTTTAAATTCTTCATTGACGTTTATTAATAATATAAACAAATTATAATTTATTTATTTATTACTTTTACTATTTAAATTATTATTTTTAAAATGTCCGTGGTTATAAAATGTTAAAAAAAATACATTTAATACATGCATTTTTTAATGAAATGTTTTATTTCTATAAGTAGTTTTAAAATTATTCCGAATTGTTTATTTAAACTTTGACAAATTACACATACTGCTTGTCCTGTATCACGTGTCGAATATTAAATAAAAATGACGAAAATATTGAATTTTTCAATAAAATTATATGAACATACAAGCGATAAAAAGAAACGATTATGATGGTTTTTTTTTTTGTATCCAAAAAAATAACCGCTGACGAAAATAATATTAAACAAAATTAATTCCTAGTTTAGTCACACACGGTCTTTTTGACAGGTTTGTGACTTAAATGATACCTATAAATTCAACAAACAATAGATAATTGTTTTAAATAGCATTAAATGATGACTTGACTTAGACATTTAAGATATTAAAGTACACGAAATAATGTAAATTACTTATAATGAATAATTTTTAAGATTAGAAATGCCCAGTTATTTAGCAGCGATACGACTAACGAAGGTTTATAATAAATAAATAATTTGGTGATGTATACTAATGTGTATAATAATAATAATATGGTATTATATTTTAAATAATAATTAAAATATATGAAATATGACTTATTCTCTATTCTTCTCTCTATAAAAAAAATATATATATATTTTAATAAATAATATCCTATCCATAATTTTTTAATATCAAATATAAGAATCTTGTGAATAATCGCTGTCACCGATCAATGATAAAAATATGAATTTATAATAAAAGAAATAATATGAAAATATTAAAGTACGTATAATCGACAATAATTTTTTACGAATATATTACCACGTAACAAACATTTCTGACATTGTTGCAATGTTGCATAATAATTAAGTATTACTTGCTTTAATATAAAAATAAACGTCAAATGTTTAAATTATACAAAAACTAATAGAACCGATTATTCGAGTACATAGAATAGGTATACTATACGACTCCATATTTCCATAATCAATTTTGAAAATAAATTTTATCATTATATGTTCGTTGTGTAGTGTATACAACTGAATTTGAAAAATTATATCAAGTCCATATATTCGTGTACTTCTAATAAGTAATAAGTACGAGTGGTACAATAATCGTGCAGTAAGTACGTAACATTTAAACGAAAATTTTCACAAATTTTAGATGCGAAAAATAAATTTTTTAATTATAAATAAATACATTATTAGGCATTTAAAAAAAAAAAAAATCACTTTATTATGTTATATTATAATCTTTATTTGTACCTATATACTTTTTTATATTATAATATTATATAAAACGTTCAAATGTATACGTTTACATCTATAAATATAAAACATATTATTTATAATGCCTAAATAATTATAAAAATATATAATATATATATATTTTTAGTCAGTATTAGGTCAGGCCATGGCCTGACTGACTTGACCCATAGTTTCACCTATATGATTAAGAAGATACCTTTATTACACAACGCCAATCTTGTTTTAGATAAAGTCATAATGAAAATTTCTAGTTTACCGTGATTACATCTACTTGATTAAAAATGCTTTCTCTACATTTTTCATTTAATAATGAATTTATTCAAATTTTGATTTTTGGTATTTTTTAATACACTATACGAACATATTTTAAAATTCTTGAGCTTTTTTTATACCTACTGGGAGTATCGTGAATGATGAAAACTTTTCTTTTTCAAATTAGAATCCTTTTATTAAATATAAATTTTCTATTGGATGGTTTTTGTCTTACTCCTAAAATAGTTAGAAAAATCCCAAGAATCCGAAAATACTGTCTAACTTTAATTTAATATTTAAAAAATCAGATTTTTAAAAATTGAACCATTGAAGAAAAAAGGGGTGCGCGTTATCGGTGAATCATCCTGTATATAAACTTGTGTACGATCAAAATTATACAATAAACCTATGTAATAAATAATAATATATATATTATATGCACGTCGCAATCGCGTGAAAAAGGCGAGATTTTAGTGATTTCAAAGTTACATATATAATTATTAGGTTGATAAAGTAATAAATTACCTATATTATAATACGATGTAAAATTTTTAAGTTGTTCCGGGAAAAATAATTGTTCGATTGAAATGGATATGGTTTTTAATGACACATTATATTTTTCTTGAAATTAACATAATAATATAATAGTCTCAACATCGCATTTTTGGAGTTATAATAATTATTACGAATTAGGGAGGTGATAAACTTATTATACTCGATACGTTTATGTGAAACCAAAAATTGAATATCAGAAACACTGCAATATTCTGTAAAGAACTGTTTTAAATTTAAATTTTTTTTCAAAATATTCTAATTCTAAAAGTTTCTAGCTTGTATTGGTTTATCGTAATAATATGAACCGTTTTATTATACAATTTATTGCGGATTAATTAAGAATTGTATAAAAGTAATATGATGTACCTTTAAATACATAAATACATTTTTAATTTTACATATTTATTTTTCCCGTAGTTATCAACAAGCAAGGTTATGATGGATATGCTAAAAATTTTATATCTCTATAAATAATTATTATAAAAAGGTGATTAATAGTTTTCAAAAAAAAATTGCAAAAATTTAAAATAGCATTAATTCAGTATTATACTTCCAATGAACATTGAGTATAAATCACGTGTAAGTACGCGATTATATAATGTACACTAAACGTGTATGATAATATAATAAAATGTCTGCGTATACCTTTTCTTCAGACTTCACTCATAACAATATCCAATATTCATTTATCAATTCTTGCACTGCGCTGATACACAAGCAGTTAGATTTTTAATAACGAGGGTTTGGAGACACGGGCTAGGTGATGCGATGACTTTGTTAATGAACTTATTAGTGGTTATCGGTTACCTTTATTTTTTTAATTGCCTTTAATCTTCGTTTATTTTATACATCACTAATTCTCCTCAATCATTTATCGTCTATAACAAATCATTTTAATTATAAACTATATCAAGTACTGAAATAAATACCTATCAAGTATCAACTATGTGTTGTTATGTCGTATTTTCGATATTTGAAAAGTTTAGATATTTGACTATTTTTATTTTTTTTAAAGGAATAAGTTCGTTAAAAAATGAACGACCTCATTAAATCGTTCGTAAAATTATTCGCTAAGAAATAAATTACAATATACTATCTACAAGAATGAGACCATTCACTTATATTTTTAATACTTTGGGAATATAAATTAAGCTCATAAAAACACCTCCTAAGTAAATTAATTCAAACTTTACTATTGAAACAAAAAAAAAAAAAAAAAAAAAAAATGGTTAATATTTAAAAGTCGAATTATATTATTTCTATTAAATATACTATACCGTAGGTATTGATAATTATGTACACAAATTTAGCGTGCCAGTCTTTATAGTCTTTATAAAGAATCAACTGAAGGGGGAAAGGGATTCGAGTTTACAACACACGAGTATCCCCGTGTAATTACACCACTGCATTAATAAAGTGCGGGGACACGTATTATAGCCACGTTTGTTATTTAATTCGCAATAGTAACCAGACGCCTAATAGGTATCACGAAGAATCATAACAGATATTTTAATAATAAGTGACCGCGGTTATGCCCGGTTAGATGTAGAATATGTAATTGTTTTTAAATTATAATGGATTGGGTCTAAAGCTTGACAAAATTATGGTAGGAATTTGATTCTAACGATTCTGAAACGATTTGAATTTATCGGCCTATTTTATTTCTTTTATTAAATGCTAACTAGTAAACGTAATTTTAAATAGGCTTAAGCATTGATTTAAATTAATATCTATTGCAGGAACAGAATATTTTATTTCTGGAATGAAAGAACATTCGTGTGTACGAAATGGTTCAAATATGCTGGCGGTGCTGGAGAGTGGAGACAATCACACGCAAAATTATCGTTAGCTACTCAATACTCGTATAAAACTATCAGCCGTTTTATAGATACGCGATCACGCTCGTAATTATAATTGCCTAACGACTACTCCCTAAAGAAAAAAAAAGCTACACTTTCAACATCCTTAACCTATTTATATTTGTAATAAACAATTTAATTAGACCACGGTAAAACGATTTGTTATAACTTATAACATTTAAATAAAAATTAAACAGTAACCTCTTACTATCCCAAAACAAAAACAAAAAAAACGTCGAATAAATATAGGTAACCGCTTTGTTGTGCAGTAGGTGTCAAGTGTATCTCGCCATTAAGTAGGCATTGTAATGAATGGGTTAGATTTTAATTCAATGATAGATCATTGTACCTATACGACAAAGAAGTATAAAGATTCTGAGCGAAAACGGCGTAACTTTTTGGTAACCCCAATGTCACCAAAACAATTGTTTTAATAATAATAATATTAAAGTCTCAACAAAAGTTTGTCACCCCTTACGATTATATTAAAAACTACTTTTAGTTTTCAATTTTTACGTCCTAAAAGTAACAGTTAGATCCAATTTGCTTCAGAATTCCCTTTGAAGTTGTTTATCAGAACATTTTTTTTCCTAGAAAAAGTGTCTTTAGACATAAATACAAAAACACACTAACACAACTTAAAAAATTGAAAATTTCCAGTAAATTTAAAACTTAAAAAATTAGTATTTATATAAATTAATAATTAAAAGGAAATATGAGGGAAAATATCCTTGGCGAATCACCTTGTATACTTACATTTATTGGTCTAAGATTTAAATACCAAAAATGTGTACTTGTAAATTTTATTATTCTATTTTATTATCTATATAATTAAACTGTTAGATTAAAAAATATGTTTTTAAAATAATGTCAATTTATGTACGTACGTGTGTGGTGAGAGCTTTAGATATGGAGAGAAGGCTTGGCCAATTTTCTCTCTTTCTATCCGTCATTGCAGGATAAGTTAGGTAACGTACGATACTTTTGACACTTTTCTTATTGTCTCTGCCTCCATGCACGGTATTGTTATAATAAAAAAACAAGCACATTGTTGTTATATCGTTGCTCTGCCATAGCTCTAATACGACTCTCAGAAATTACACATTAAATAATATACATTGTGTGGCGTTATGGTCATGCTAAAATAATATATTATTTTATTTTAGGCCATAAAATTCGTAGACGCAACGCGTTTATGATGATACTTGAATCGAAAGTTTTATTATTTTACGCGGCGCCTTAAAAACGACGTTACTATAATATTTTTGTTTTTCGTCTCTAAAACATAATACTCATATTAATATCATTCGAGCATTAAACGTAACAAGGCATGTCTAAGCCTTAAATAGATTGATTATCGATATTGCAATTGTTTTTGTCTTTCACTCAATATGATAAAATTTACCTAATTTACGTCAAAACTAAGAGATTATGATCGATTTGATGTAGCAATGAACATCATAAAAACAGATTTTAAATCAGCGTAAAGTGTGTAGTATACATGGCAGATCATTTTAGCCACATTTTTCGATTTAATGAAAAAATTGTTTTTTAAATGAAAAATTTACTTTTCAAACTTTCAAATTTTTGGTGATTATAAAGAGTGAAATTATGAACAGTATGACTTTTAATTTCGTGAATTGTAATTCACGCTTAATAAAAATCTATTTATATAATCATTATAATCGCTTTATTACTACAATTATCACACCTATACTGGTAGACGAAATCTAGATTGGTAGTTTTTACTTTTTTTATACGTATGAAAGAAATAGACAAATATTATCGATGCCCAATATCAGGGTTTGATGCTAAAAGCATTTTAAAATAACACATCCTACATAGTGCAAATGAAATAATTCTACGATACTTGGCTCGCCAGGTTATTTATATATTGCTATATTTAAGACTCAATATAGCTGCAAATCAAATTGTTTTATAATACCTATACCTACAATTAACATAATATTGAATTTTTCAAATTTTACTCGACTATATTTATTCGTTTAAACTTCGAATACAAAGTTTAGTACTGTTGAATAATATAAAAATAGAATAGTATTTTACATTAAATTCAATATTTTTTTTATAATTATTTATTGATTTGTTAAACATTAAATATAAATTATTCTGATGAGGTTATGGTAATACAAATATTATGACTTAAAGTGTGATGAACTGATGTGATTCTGAAAATTAAGCGATAATAAATCAATCGTAAGAAAATATTATTAGAACTTTGTAGCAAATCGTATTAACATTTATAACATTTTATGTTTTATGATTTGAGTGATTTGACGTTAAATAACTCATATTATCCATAAAATAATAATCTCAACGATATCACCATTCATCAACCAAATATATGGCTTATCCGCACAATTTAAAATGTTTTAAACAATTTTTTCATACTTACCTAACCACGCAACCATCTCGTATTTAATAAAGATGATGATATCATCAATGTTCATAACAATTATAACATTCACTTAGCCATCGTAATTATACAATTCATAAAATGAAGCATTCAAATTATTCACAACTCTTAATGCATGCATTCGTACTGAATAAAATTTGAATAACAACTACATGTTTTAATTGCGAATGGCGCAATTTGTATAAAACTGCAAAGGTTAGCGTAAATTCTGGTGTGCTCGTAATCAGTAGATTGCCTTTAAGAATAATATTGTATTCTCACTATTTTTCGCTTGAGTCATCTCCATGATTATTATGGCGATTCGAGCGTACATCGTGCGACTTTTTAACTATACAAGTATCGAGTTCCTAAATTATTTATTTTTAAATTTACACGATAAAGAAAAAGTAGATTTATCGCTTTAATATATGTAATATTTTATAGCTAAATAACACGTAGGCTTCACTCGTGTCTCGTGATAACAAAATAAAAAAATCGTTAAATTATTAAAATGTACAAACAAAATATTGCCACATCGAAATGTCTGTGTATCCTCCCTTCCACTAAGCTGGCCAAATATGGTGAAAAAAAGCAGTGTAACACTTGAGGAGGAGGGAACAATTGTTTGAAAACAATTGTTAAATTGTATTCAAAAGTTTCGTTAGTAAAAAAAAAATAAAATAAAAACAAAATACAATATAATATACTTTTCCCTCCCATCCTCAAACTTAAAATTGTAAAACAGAGACCCGCAAAGACACTGGGAATAATGTGTAAGGACTTTAAAATTTGTAGCACTTAAACGCCTTGAATATTTAAATCAAATGTTTTATGAGTTTTGAATATTAATTTGACTACTAATTTAACTAATTTTCGATTTATTTTTTTTTTTTTTTTTTTTAATATCGTACCGATTTATGAACAACAAAAAACAAATTATAACAATTCAAGGACTTTTTTGTAATATTATTCATTATGACATTTTAATTATGTTACTTCGAGCGAAATTAGAATATTTCTTTTCGTACGCGGTATTTGTTGTTTTATCCTTCTCCCTTCACCACTCCAATAATCTTACTAGATTTCTTCCAATACGATGGGCAAACGATGAACGAAACGGCAAAGCCATGTGTAAAATTGCTGAGTATCTTCTATGTAATAATAATATGTTATGGTTAGGTATAAAAATTGATCATTATTGCGAATATGTGTGTACAGCCTGTGGCTGTGATGTCGTATAATCCAATTTCAGCAGGTTGCATAGTATTATAATAACATTCATAACATTATATCGTTAAACCGTAAACATGCGTTGCCTGAGCTGTATGCGAGTTCACAGTTCGAAATAACGCAACAGACAATGCTCGTATAGCCATCGTTTGTTATAAATAAATAAAATATTTATGATAAAAATATTATTTGATATGCGGTTAACAGACAATGTCATGTCCAAAAATCACAACTTTTCAATAGGAATTTACGAAAGTACGAAATCTCTTTGTTAATCGATAAAATATTATACGAATATTTTAGTATTTATAGACAGTGATAAATAATTGCATTTGTTTAAAAAAAAAATACGTAAGCATATGCCTTTTTAACGTATAATAGAAGTAGGTAAAACCATACGATAAAATTAAAAACAACCTTCGCTATTTTTAAACACTATTTGTTTGACCATTTATTATGAAAGTTACCGTAAGTGGTTTGTATACTTTAAAAATATTGTTTTTGGATATTACTTGAAGCATTTTTCCGAAAAAAAAAAATGTGTGTATTTTACATCATAACTTTAACAAGAGTAGACCAATCAAAATTATCCGGTGCTACAACTGCGCTTAACATAAGCATAATATGATGTGCACACATACACACATATATTAACCTTCTAAGCCAAAATAAAAAAGTCAAATAAAAAAATATAAAATTCAGTTTATTTAGGTGAATTTTTCGATGTGGTAGGTCTGAAATAAAAACAATGTTTAAACAATCAAGACACCATAAATTGTAAAAATGTACAGTTATTAAGAAAAAAAATGCCATAAAATAATAACTATACTAAGCAAAAATATGGTATATAGAAACTGTTGTATTTTTGCTTAGTCTGTAAAAATATTTACAAATATACTTAAATTATACACAATAATTTATAAGTTATAATTATTGTAATTAAATAAAACACTTAGATATTCACAGTATTTTAGATAATCTAACATGTTTCTATAATTTCTATAAATACTAAGAAACTATGAATGAATGTAAAAATTAAGGTACTATTGTTTTTATTAAAAAAGTCATTGTATTTTTTAGTAAATTAAAATATTATATCATATACTATAAGATATAGAAAATGTAATATTAGTATTATATTCAAACTTTTTAAATAGATGATCTGATGATATTTATATAAAATAAAACTTTCAAATGTCAATAAATAGCTCTAAAAGAGTCAAAATATTTTGAAATATTTTATCATGTACAGAAAATGATAATATAAGCATTTAATGAAATTACTCGCAGTATCTTCGGCAATAAATACAATTTATTTGTTTTCTAGTGACATCAAAAAAATAAAATCGATTTTTTTAAATACTGGTTTTGCGTAAAACAAGATGTTTTTTCTTAGAAATTTCAAAACATAGGTAGATAGGTATATCACAAAAAACAACAAATTAACAATGAATTGATACTTGATAACAATATGGTAAAGTTTGTACGAGTAAGTGACAATGAAAATTGTGTATAAATGTTTAATTAAATAGTTTAATGTAATATGGAATATTATTACGTAATTGTTGAAGTATAGCCGCAGTTATTAATTTATTTAACGCATTCATCTATTAAAACATCAATTGGTATTAGGATTTTTTTTTTTTTTGATCTAAAGCACATGAGGTAACACTATTTTAATAATTAATTATTTGTTACTTGTGACGACTATAATATGCGCAATATAGTTTCTTTGTTTAAATAATATATATTTATGTATAATATGACGTGATCCTATTGTAAAATAAAAATGTTATTATTTTGATAGTTTAATTAGTTACGTATTTTATTTTTAACAGTATAAAATTGCATGCAGCCGTTAAAAAGTAATAATTAAAAAATGGCTTTAAATGAGAATAAGGGTTACGAGAGCCCACTAATGGTCTGGTGTTTAGATGAATATTTTATCTGGGCTTATGTGTACGGTACAGTTATTCTTCTTAATGCCATAACCGAATTTCCCGTAAAGAATAATTTACCAAGCATGTTCAGTGTTCACTCACAATTTATATTTAAATAATTTTTTATTAAAATAGCAGGTAGTATATTTTCAAAAGCCATATTAAAAAAAAAAAGAAAAAAGTTTCTTTATACCCGTGTAACCTGTGTCACGTGTTAACATTTTTTTTTCCAAAAAATAAGCACCTTGTTTGCTGTAAATTTTAGAAAAATAAAAGTGAATAATATTTTGGCGCATCTAAATCAAAATTTTGACAGGAAATTACTTTAGTATAGTCATTAAACTTGATACAATGCTACATATAAAATAGACATTGTATTTGGTCTAGTACTTACCGACTATTTAGAAAATATTGTAAATAATATATAATAATAATTAATACAATTTTTTAATCGTTATAAACGCCGTTTCACATAACATCTTCTAAACCCATAATTATATGGTCTATTACCTTTAGTATTTGAAGTTTGATAATTCAAAACTACCCGATTGACTTTTGACTAATATATATTATCTATAGTTAAAATATTTATGTAAGTATAAGTATTATATTTTTGATGTTATCTCATTAACAACTTAAAATAAATACTAACGGTTCTATCGTTTGTAAAAAAAAAAGTTTATATTATCATAAGACATTTCTTAAGCGAGTGGCATAAAAAAAATTAGATTATTTAAAAATATAATCCTAATATCCTATTATAATATAGGCAGATACTAAAAAATTTTAAAAGTCATAATTTGTATAAATTAATCATATCAATAATGAAAAACGAGGGCGAGCGTACATAACGATGAATTATTGCTATTTAATTTTTAAAGATTTATATTCTTTATTCGCATATACGCATGAACTATTACATACGTAATAATATGTACCTACTAACTTAATGACTGATTAAAAATATAATAAACTATTTGCATTAAAAATATTAAATAGATGGTTGATATTTCTCTCTTCGGTAGTATATTTGATAAAATTTAAAACAGTATTTTTTAATTCTGAATACGCCATTGATCAACCTATATACCTATTACCCATACGTGTATAGTATACACTGTATACGGTACACGCGTATTTTACGTAATCATTCAGTACAAATCGTTTATACGATTAATGACACCAGGTAATTTAATGGCATAAAAATTATTAAAAACTCATATTATTCATATATACTATTTTGTATCTGTTAGATTAGGTTACACTCGTGTAGTGTGATCATACGGACGCAATGATACATTTTTTATAAGAAAAATGTATATACGTAACGAACACTGTTGTAACGTAACTGTTTAATAAAAAATTGAAAACAAAATAGTTAAAACGCGACTCTTACGCGATAATTTCGGTTTTTATGGCAATCGGTTAGCGTGACCTATTTTTCCTGGTCCCCCGAACGTCACTTTATAAATGACATTTAAACATAATATAATATATACCTACCGTATAATGTAGTGTTTTCATGGTAAAAAATGTGCTGACGGAGAATAATTTTCCTTTTTCTCAGGACTCGTACTGTTATGGCCAGTGGATGACGTGTTTACCGCCGACGCCGATACCACCACCGTCTCCTCGGCCGTGGCAAGCGCCTCGTCGGCCATCGCCACTGCGTCCTCGGCAATCGCCACCGCCTCGTCGGCCATCGCCACTGCGTCTTCGGCCATCGCCACCGCCTCCTCGGCCGTCGTCGCTGACCCGTCGTCCGCCGCGGTGGACGCGATCGCTTGCGACAACGATACCGCCGACCTATGTAACACCGCGGCTACCGTCACTTCCACGACTTCCGCCAGAAGTGGAAACGACGACGATTGTAGCACGGTTGCAGCGTCCGCACTGAGGCTAGGACACGGTGCGGAAGAGTCGCCGACTGCTGCACGAGTCAACGACGACCGCGGACGAATCGACCGAAATCTCGACGTGGATGATTCTCGTCGCCGTGTCGACGATTATGGCCGAGTCGTCGTCCGACCCAGGACCGTCGGCTTGAAAACGATCGAGCGAATCATACTGACAGCCGTGAGCATGTTTTTCGAAAAACTGGAGTTGGCCGTTTTCATGTCGCTGTACAAAATTAAAGTCCTTTACACCACGTTGATATCGCCGGTGTTGCATAGTTTTTAGCTTTTACGTTATTCGTCCCTTTTGGATCATTATCACGATAACGTATTGTGCGACGATAACACAAAGTACAAACTCGTTGTAATCGTGTATTTTCGTCGCATTTAAAATCACTGGTCTATCATAATATACTTACGCATTATTCTTGAAAAATATTTATAAAAAAAAAAAACAAAAACCGTTTCGTGACATGTAATTATCTACGTTTCATCGATCAGCCGTATAAAAACTACTGCACATATCATGCACATAATTATTTTATTATTATTATTATTATTATACTGTGTTATATTTACGGCTGTAGGAAGGAACACGTATGTACGCCCATGTGATAATAAAAACAACTGCTGTTGCGAATATTATATAATACCGTGTGTGTGCACCACTAATATTAATATAAGTATTATTATAATAATCATTATTATTGAACGTTCAATTTTTATTTTTATATCATTCATGTCAACCTATTTTCAATTTTGTTCTTATGATAATTACAAGTAGGTATATATATGTGTTACATTATTTATAAACGTATATTGGAAAACCGTAGCGAACGACTTGCGCCTCGGGGAAAAACTATTATATACCTATAGTACACTGCAGTAAGCATGTCAATAACGGTAAATATCAAAAATATCAACTGAACCAAAAATATTAAATGTAGGTACCGCTACTATGCGGGTCGTATAAAAAAAAAAAACTTATTGAGAAAAAAATAAATACAAATGTTGCTGGGAAAATATGTCTACATATATGTATGTATATAACCCATCAAAAATATATTTCTCAATTTAACACAGTTAAGATACAAAACGAAAATGTTTTCAAGGTTTTTTGAACGTTTTGTCGTTCAAATTATGATCACCCTTAATTATGTATTTGTCCAATAATGCTGATGGCCGTGATTCGCACAAAAAAATGTCGAAAGCTGCACGTATAAGCTGCTCTGTAAGTCACGAAATATTGATGCGCACTGTTATTTTTATCACCGATTATGATCATTAGCGCAAAAGAATACGTTTAGGATAATAGTGTACATATAGGTACAATAATATAATTTAGCAATTTACAACGTTTAAATTAAAATATTTAGAGTTTGACATTTATATTTTGTACGGTTGTATGAAGTACGAATATAGGTACCCCTCAGACGCGAATCTATAGATCTGAAACGGGAATAACATTTTATGTAGAAATAATAAAATTATAATTTCAGTACATATTAAAATTTAAAAAAAATTATAGAGAACATTATATAAGTTATATTTGATAACAATAGTAAGAATTTTATTTATATTTTAAACTTATACATTTTTAGACATATTATGAATTATTTATTATATAAATTAATAGATAAAATAAAACATTTTCAGAGGCAAAGGCTAAAGTTACTAAGCCTTCTCCTAGATCCACGTTTATAGGTACGTACATGAGTTTTGCAAAAAAAAAAAATAATAAATAAAAAAAACATGCGCATAAGTACCGCCCCTTGGTGTTAGAAAACAATTATTTATTGTTAAATTTACTAGTGTAAATGATATATAAATATAATGTACAAATTTAAACAAAAAGAATATTTAAAGTATAATATAATGTTATTTTTAATCGAACATGTTCGTTTCAGTTAATTTTATCGTATGCTTATAATATTATAATAAGCAAAAATACAATTAACTCGCAACGTTTGTGATCAATTAATACTCAATGATTTTAATGTATACTGTTGCGTATTTTGAGTATTTATACATCATGTTTTTAATTTTAAAATCATATTTTGAATGTTTATCGAAAATCTATAGCACTTTAATAAATGTTTTTAGTAAATTAAGGTTTACGATATTATTTAATTAAACTGTGATTTTTTTCATAAAAATGAAATAGACTTATTTTAATTTTAATAATAGTCAGTAAATATTTTAGATTAGAATAAAGAGCAAAATAAAGCTTATACTTTTATTAAGATAATTTATTATATTATCTATTTTTGTTGAAAGTTACGTACGCGTGGTAATGGTTCAATAATTATTTATTTTTTATCAAGACATATTTTAAAACTGTTTAATACACAAGTGTAAATTTTTAAATGCATATTTGATAATATTTTATTCCATTAAAGCTCTAGGTTTACATTTTACCATATATTCGTAAAGAATATGGATTTTAATTGAAATAAATACAGAGTGGTACATAAAATATGCATCGGTTTTTAGATAAAGTTTACATTTTTCGATACTGCAGTAATATATCTAGTTTTTACACCAAGTTTTAAAGACTACATCTCTAATTTCAATGACTATACTGCGACAAATGTCCCCAAAGCGCCTGATCTCTTTGAGGAGTGGAGTGTGACTAAACGTGTGTCTTAACGTAGAGTGGACTGTGCGTTCATTAAATTTGAGCATTTGTGGTTTTTTTTTTATTTAGAAATTCAGATACCTAAAGGATAAAGTGTTTAAATATCATCCTCACACCTTAGAAAAACTTAAAGAGAGAATTGGGGAGGAATTTACGGCTCTACCCATCCGAATGTGCCAACAAGCGATTGAAAACTACCGGAATCGCCTACAAAAGTGCATTGCTACTGACAGTCACCACCTTAGAAATATAATCTCTAAAACTCCATGCAAAAAAAATAGACACACTGCTGAATCGAAAAAATATAAATTTTATTTCTGTAAGTTAAATAGTTTTTATTCTACAGCCTTTCAAAAGCGATGCATATTTTATATTCCCCACTCTGTATTTTCATGTAATTTGAATATCAAAGAGTCGACTACATTTGAATAAATTAAAAGTTTTATAATATTTTCAATAAATTGACATAAATTATACTTTAAATATTTCACTTATAAACACTGAATATTTTTATAGACATACAGTGTTGTGGAGTAAGTTTGGTCTATCGACAAATGTTTAAATACATTTTAAATACTATTTTATTATATCGAATACATATAATACTTTGAATATTTATTTATTTTTTTTTTTTTACTAATAATTATAAGTATTTAAAACTATATAATATTATTATTTATTAGCTTTATAAATTATTGAAAAAAAATTACCAAGAAAATCAAAATGTTATCATCACATTAAAATTTAATAAAACTTTTATTTCATCAAATATTTTTTTGCCACTTCTGTTATTTAAAAAAAAAAAATGTAATGCTTTAAGTCAAGTATTTGAATTAGAAATTTAAGTGTTTATAAATAAGTTTTTAACTTAAAACAACAAGTAATATTTCTTTACATTTTAATTTTTGGACAGGTAATATTGAGAGGGCTTTATGTGATAGCGAATTAACTCTGCAAGATAAAAAAAATAATGTTAAAATAACTTAAAACCTTCCAGAATAACGATAGTCTTATAAAATATTAATCCTGAAAAAACGTTTTCTTCAAACACAATAAGACATTATACAATACCTGTTTTATAAATAAAGTTTTTAGTATAATAGTGTATTGTATTTGTTTAAGTAATAAAATAAAATATTATAAGATTAAATGATCATAATTACGTAACGAATGGACGTTTAATTTCTGAACATCGATGGCCACTGAAAATTAAATTAGCTCAGTAGGTGCAAATTACTTTTGATGCCACTATACTTGTAAGTAATTTTCCCCCACTATGTTAGTTCATAATCCTTGCAACACGTAATGAATACATAATATGTGAAATATTACCTTAATGTATGGAATATCATTATTATTTTTTAATTATTAGTATTTATTACTTTTTATCATTTGTTATCAGTTAAAAGTTTAGACTGCATTAAATCGTCAAAAAGCAACGGCATTAAACGCCTAGGATTTACATAAAAGCTGTTAGAAATTCCCTTGTTTGATAAATTCTTTACTATCTATACCTTATAATTGATTATTCAAGTAAAATTTTGAAATTTTTGAAACATTATCTTTATTTCAAATCTTTGTTTAAATAAAGTTTTGAAAAAATGTACAATAATCCACAAAAAATAACGTGAAATTGGGTATATCAGTAAATAAAATATGTCATTAATATTCTAGTTATCAATTTTTTTTATTTTTTCAATCTTTGTTTTAAATTTTTTATGGTGTAGACCATTCTTGTCCAACATCTCTATAGATTATAGGACTCAACAATATAAACTCATTAACAGTGGCGAAACAAACCAAAAATAACCCATAAGCGAATTAAAATTTACACACCAGCCCACCCACTTACCATCTAGATATACCTATCTTATACTTAAAATATTTATTTTTTTTAATTAACGTTTTTACCAATAAAATTATTTAGGTGAATTTATGTACTGTACATATTATTGTATATTATTATTATTATTATTATTGTTGCTGGAAAAACTAAATAAAATAAAACATAATAATGAAATAATTGCATTATATAAGACTAGGGAGTTTCTTTATTCGATAGTAGTATATTTATTAACATATTATTTTAACAGTAATCTAGATAGTAACACTGTATTATTATGTCAACTAAAAACAAAGTTAAAAATATGAAATTAATCATTTATACATCAGCTGTTTTTTTTAAAACGCCTGAAGTCATGGAAATCATATCTATGGCATAATATATGAATTTATTCATTAGTTCTATTACTTCCGTCTGTCGTTACTGCCAATTGTCATTACTCATAATATATTTATATACATAAATTGTAATAAATACTAGTATTAGTAGTACTAATAATTAGTTATTATTAGTCACTTTCATATTGGCATCCACCCACTTCTAAATCTTAAAAAAATATCGAGAACCAATCGCTTCTCAAACATCACGTTCGTTTCGCCACTGCTCATTAGTATATATGTATAATATGTTACAGGCAAAGTGTTGTTCCGACATTTTATAAAATGCTTAGCTATACTATAGATTATAGAATAGTCGAACGAAATGAGCAGAAATAATTTACAATATATATAATGACAAGGTCTACTATGTATTATGTGTGAAATGATTAACTTCAAGTAAGGAAAATACGGAATCTATAAAAAACTGTACAGCACAAATACGGTCAAATAAAAAACTTAAGCCAATTGTATAACTTGATCATGTAAAAAAAGGTCACGGAGATGCGAGAAATTTGTTAGGTATTGTTAATAACTCCTCATAGACATAAGAGCTTTCAAAGTATTTTTACTGAAGCCTCAATATCCCAATCCACTTAATGTTAACAATTTTTGATAATGATTGATGGAGTTCCAACGCGTACACAAATCGCGCATGCAATTTAAGATGAAAAATCAAGAAATGTTAATGTAAAAAAAATATTAATTAATGCAGTTAAAATTGGATGCATCAACCGTAGTATGTTGCACAATAAATAAAATATTGATTTTCATATTCAGTAAAAATTTCCTAGGCATGAATTAAAATAACTTTAAAATTTAATACATTACCAAATACTGCAATAAGGTTCTATAGATTGCATAGAAATTCTATTGAATGCTTAAATTCAACGATTTTCAGCATTATATAAAATAATTCATCAGTATTATTTTCTGCTGAAACAGTTAATATGATATAACAGTTTATAAATAACATAAATTATATAACTTTAATGCTATTAATATAAATGTATTGTATTTTCGTCATTACACTTTGTAGCATAACTTTTCTCCTCTCGTATATTTGTCATAGTCGTAATTACTTATAACGAAGAGGGAACTAAAACTATTTTAAAAGTTCAAATAGTTATTTTTTTTTCACTAGTGGTTCATTTTTTCCAATTACCCCTTGCGTTGTACAACTGTAGGTATTCGATAGTACGTATATTGTTATTTATTATTATGAAACTACCGTAAGGGTGAACATTAAATAGTTGAAAAGTTAGTGGTTTTCAAACACTTTTAAACTCAACTAGTTAAAGAATAAATCCAAATATTTTTTGGATGTTTAAAAAAAAATACAAATCTTGTTATTTTGTTATAACTAATTATAAGTAATCCAAAAAAAATAAATATTATGTAAAAAGTGTTAAACTTTAAGATTATATATTTTTTGAGTGCCTAATTTTATTATAAAACGTTATCTCCAAAAAAAAAAAAAAATCAAACCCGGTTGCAGCAGCGATTTGTTCGATGAAATATTTGTATTCTTAATTTCGTTTTTAAATGATGGACGTACACGTATATAAACGAATGAAAAGATGTTATGTGATTTATTATCTTTGTAATTATTATAGAATTATAATTACTATACTGCAAGGCTAGATTAAGCAATTCGTTGGTCCTAGAAGAGTAGGGTCAAATTGTCAAGACAATAATATCCATTAAACATAGGAATTATAACATTTCTCCGCCCCCTATCACACAATAATACAAGTGAAAATTTTTGTAAAAATCATTATTATTACTATTATTAATACATTCTATTTTATTCTTTATTTGATGTAATATAATATTATTTGTAGGAAACTTTTCCTTCTACATTTATTATAATCTACTATATTCAATGACATTTAAAAAGTATTTAGATTAATTTTATAAACCATCTATACTATGAGCCTATTCACATCAATATACGCTACGTAAGTATTGACAGCTAGTAATATTATACTTAAAATACAAGTAAATAACGTAAAAATACGATTTAGTTTTTGAAATAAAATATAAAATAAAAAAATTTTTTTTAAAAAAAAACGTTGTGATAGAAAAATGAATTACTATACAATATATCAATATACGTAAATATGTGATAAAATATCCCAAGAAATATTATTGGCCGACTGTTCCGTCCATTCAAAATCGTTTTCATTCAAATTTAATAAATCCATCATACGCAGAAACCAACTCTATGCGAGGTACACGCTCGATGCCCAAAATACAACAGAACAAGTTCTCCAATTTATATAATAACATTTTTATTTATTATTGAGCTTGCTACCATCGTTAGTCGTAGGACTAACTGCCTTTAGCGCTATGCCCCTATATATGTATAGTATGTAGTGTTTAATATGACTAATCCAACTCTACTTTGTGCGGCTGCAATTCGCCGGCCGGGGAATTGAATCAATTTTTTAAAATATACAGCCTGTTGAAAACACACATTTTTTTACATAGTTCAACATGGAGTATGTTTTATATGAGTATAAATAAAGATTTCAATAATAATAATAACAATATTAATAACAATAATAATATATGCAACTCCCTGAAAATACATATTTATTAACTGTAGTGCGCCCGTGACGTCTGCGTGACCGTGTTATAGATTAATAAGTAGTGAATATATAATATATATATATATATACATATATGAACCGTGCGTATGGTTTGATTTTCATTTAACCATGGTTTGTGTATTTTTGTTAATTTTTTAAGACCGTTATCCAAAATCCATGTAACACATTATATTTTTATGTTTACTGTTATATTATATGTTTTGCGGTATTTTATTTTGTTTGTTTACCTTTTTGTATTTAAATTACGTTTAAGAATTTCAATAGTTTATTTTTTGTTGTGTAACGTTTTAACTATAAAGTACGTATTAAAAACATAATAAATAAATTGTGCTGAAATTATAAATCTGAAGAGTCTACGTTTAAAATTTTTGAATGCGTTAATCCCTGGAACTACCAGTCTGATTTAAAAAAATATTTTTGTGTTCAATAGCCCGTTTATCGAGGAAGGTCTTAGCTTGTTTAACGTCATTTTACGATCTACACGGGAACAGTGGAATAACCATTAACGTTTTATATTTAAATAAATGAAATGAGTATTTTACTAACGGCTAATCTCAAAATTACAATCAAAGTTATAACAATCGATTCCTCGAGACTTAGAAGATGTTTTTAGCCTCTTTTATAAGCCATATGACCATATAGTTTGTTATAGATTGGCACACACATGAATTTCGTCCTGGTTCATGAAGATTGACTATTTTTTTGTTTATACTATACGAAGGGTTGCTATTGTTAGCAGAAAAAAAATGTAAAACAATGGTATAGATTAACCAACTTTCCATGCGTTTCCATAGGACTTATTTTAAATGAAATAAAATTATATTTAGTTTATTGTTTTTAGATAATATATTAGGAAAGTTTTGTGAATTGTTTAAACTGTACTCGTGAATATATCAATACACTAAAGGCGGATTTCTCATCTCGGTTAGATTAGTTTACAAAGTGAAGTATATCGATGCCGATTTGCCCGTGAGCTAAGGTACATTAATAGCAAAATACGGAGATATAACGCACTCACTTAATGCCAAAATGTATATGTTTATTCATTTTTCCCGGATGACGTCTGCAGGTTATACAGCTAATATAATACATATATATAAATAATATATACTAACATTTGTATAGAAAACGATAGTCTGTACGACTGTAGAGTTATATATTTACATTTTACATTATGTATAGTATTATATTTGAATGAACGCCGTTTCAGAAACCCTTTATTCTGACCGTCGTTGCTATAGCGACGCTAGGTAATCATTAAATTATTATTATTATTATTACCTTATTAATAGCAATGAATGATGTGATTGATATTATATAATATAACATGTATATACATTATACGGTAGAAGATGTCTGAGTCGATTGTAACTTAAATCTATAAATACAAAACGTTTTACCAAATACCCTGTACATTTTTTTATGGTTTTTATCTTCAAAAATTATACCTTTTATAATGCATTTAAGTTAATTTAAAAATGTTTATATTTTCAAATGTAAAATTAATTACCAATTTATTATTTATATATATTGAAATAAAAATTAATATATTAATTAATTATTTAATTAGTTAATTACCTTTAGATTTTAACATATTACAATAACAATATCAATCTTAATGTATAAAATTGTTATTCAGTTGGGTATTTTAAATTTTTATGCTACACAACGTAGAAATGCTCTTGTAAAATTTCGTTTATTGTTTTACGTTTTGATCAGTCAAATAAAAAATTTATTCAATACACGGACATCGAAAAATATCACCTTTCTGAAAAAAAATTTAAAAATCATTATAGTTCATTCGATTTGTCATTTTTCGTATTAAACTTGGCTTATGATTTCTAAAGACATTGAAAACGTATATTGTTTTATTTGCAAACTTTTTAACTATAATAATTATCTTTCAAGTTTTATTAAAATCTGAATTTTAATAACTATAAAATGTTAAACGAAAAATTTAAAGAACATGAAAGAGTAAAAATCATCGTCAGTCGATGTTAAGTGTTGTGATACTGTCATATACGTTTTATTAATATCAATCAAAATTAAATAATTAATTAGTTAACTAAAAAAAAATGGTGACTGGATTTGTATTTTTCCAAGGATATTGTTCGTTATAGCTAATAAATAAAAATTGTATTTATTATTTATCATTATTTCTATGTATTGTATTATTTAAAAAATAATACTCGTCATGTGTGTAAAACATTTTAAAGATTAAATGTGTAGATAATAATGACATTGAATAATGTTAATTTTCTGCCACAGTTATATTTGTTGTAAATAAAAAATTTAATAAACTCATTACCAATGTTATTACGTAATAAAAAAACAATTTTGTACTTTTTTAAGCTAGAATAACTTTGATTCATATTTTTTTTACTGTTATTTTTATATTTAATTGTTCATGTTTTTTTTAAATATAATAACAACAACATGCAACAATATTACTTTTCAATAAATATGTGTCAATATATAGAAAGAACTACATAAATGTATAAACTTAAAGGCCAATCATACAAAAAGTATAAATTAAAAAATTATTTTTCTTGTTTAAATTTAATGTAATGTATAAAAATATTATTTATCAAAGTTATCCCGTAATAAATAAAATATAATATAGGTAGACACATTCAATTATAAAATTATACTTATATGTAATAAAATTATCAGAAAAAAAAATGTCTACTATTTATAATTATAATATAAATTAACGGGTTATGATTTAGCAATTATTAATTTATTTTAACATTAATTAATAAAACAATAATTTTAATAAACAAAGAACATTATTTAAATCACCCTATTTTATGGTAGGTACTTTATAATATTATTATTAAATTATCACTCCATCAGAAAATAATAGTGTAGGTATAGACAGGTTAATGCAATGGGTACATGTGCACTTAGCATCTTGGACCCAAAACTTTAGGGACTCTATATTTTACATATTTTTTTTCGATACAACAAACACAATAAAAAATATAAGCTATAAAATATTAATATATTATAAATTTATGAGCATTATTAATTATATTAATTTTTAAATCACCATAGCCCTTGTAGAGTAATTATCATGGAATATTATAAAATAAATTTTAATAATTCAGAAATCACGCGTTTTAAATTTATATAGTATATGTTTTATTTAATAAGTGATATATATTTTTTTTAATATAGGTAAGTGTTTAAAAGTTTAAAATAAAAAATTTTGAATAAGACACTCCTTAAATGGTTTTGTTTTTGTAATCATTAATATTATTTATTACTAATAAATTTAATATTTTAAAAAGATTTAAGTCATGCAAATAATGATAATAATAATAATTATATTGATTATAAAAATTGTTATTGGATTCAACCTGTTGAAATATATATATAAATAAATAAAAGTGCATATATCAGTATAATAATAATTATTATATGTAGTGTACATTAGACATTATAAAATAATATTGTCATTTGTTTATCGTATTTAAATATTTTTTTTGTACGCATGTTGTTTTGTAATGGTGATTCAATACGCGTGTAACATCGCACATCATATTATAATATGCGATGTATTATCAGTTGGTTAAAAAAAAAATAAAAACATTTATGGCTGCGAATAATATATACTATATTATGAAACTAAATAATATAAAAATAGAATGATTCAAACGAGTCTTAGTACAGTTTAAAATATAAAAGAGTATTCATTTTAATAATAATACATTATGGAGTAAAGTACAAGATTTTACTCAAAACAATTGAGTCTTAATATTATTATAATATTGCGTTACAAATGTTCAAAAAGACATAATTATAATAACACATAACCTATGTGCGTTATGTGATATTTCAAGTACGGTTTTTTTCATACATTTTAGAGGGGGGGAGGAAATAACTAGATAAAAAGTTTAAATCTGTCGGTTAAATAGTTATCTTTTTAAAACTATTTAACTCGATTTGAACTTAAATTTTTAAAATTATTCAACGGTTCGATAAACGTAATAAATTAAAAATGGGAATTTTAGTTTACGATCTAAGCAATTTTATACTTTTGTGTACACATTTTATAATATCAAAAATATTTTAATCTTAAACTTCGAGGTTGCAGGTTTTTAAATGACTAATTGAAACTAGTGGGTATATTGGGTAAGTTAAAATTTAAAATTTTCAGTATTTTCTGAAGTAATCACAGTGAATCATATTTTTTATACACACATTACGGTACACAATAATATAATACTAAACAATGGTCAACCAATCATTAGTTTGATTATTAATTTGAGTTGCTATATCTGCTATAAATTATGTGTATGTTCATTTTTTGAGTAAAACACAATAATTTAGCTGTTCGAAATGGACAAATTTTAATGAAATAAATATTCAAATTTTCAAAAATTAACGTAGTTCTTTCATAACTTAAACTAAATATTATCATAAAACGATTCACACAATATACTCGTAATTTGAAGCGTCAGAAAAAAGATTTAAAACTTAAATATGTTTATAAAATTAAATTTGATCTAACTTTCGCTTACATTTTGATATAATTTTAATAAAATAATATACCATTCTCAATTTTCTTAATGTTTGATGCTGATATGTTGTTATCAATATGGCTTATGACGAATACTTACAAGATCATTTAACTTTGAATTGTATACGTATTTTGAAATGCCTTAATTTTAGATTTTTTAACTTGTCTAGACAAATAAATTTAAGTGTATGAACTTATTATGAAATTAAAATAAACTTGAACAATAATGCATTTTTAAATATAGTACTGTTTCATTGTAGACCACTTATTAATTATAATCAAACTTTCATTTTAAAGTTTGATATTTTTAAATTTAAATTATCGCATACAAGTAACTAAAGAATATAATAATATTATGGAATCGTGTGTCGTATAATTTATCTCGGTAATACTTACACATCTAAAATAAAATACATTATTATTAACATAAAAATATTAGTGATAATTTTAGTTATAAAATTAATTCGAAATTAATTTTGTATAAGCTTTTAATTACTTACATAATATGTAAAAGTAAATTTCTGTGTACTTTTTGCCTAAATCTTCAATACCATTTCCTCAGAAAAAATGACCTATTTAGTACTTCTATGAATATTCAGAAGCATAAGTCCATTTATCGATCTTCTCATCTTCTCATATTGTTAATATCACATACGTTTTTGAACGTCGAAGAGAAATATTTGAGGTAAACTTCTTTTTACAGCGCATGTGGTCATTGGTAAGTATGACGAAAATAACTTTACAATATATTCGTAAGATGAGTAATAACTAATAAGTAAAATAGCAGTTTAAGTTATATAAGTAATAACTAATAAGAAGTAATGACTGGTTTTTTATTTAATATAACATTTTTATTTAATTGGGATTTTTGCAATATTTTGTACAAAGTAACATAAATCGAACAAGTAGTAGATCATAAAAAATACAGATTGGCCCGTTCAATATTTGTTGTCGATATCTGATTTATCATGTAAAAATTAATTTGACAATAATTCTACATAAGTATTTTATAAGATGGCCCCCTTCCCCAAATAAATAAATAAATATCTCAATTTAAATTATCATTTAAGAACAGTCCAGTGGTAACACAAACTTCTGTTTTTTTAAATAAGGACCACTCTTTTTTTACTCTAAAATGTTCAGCAAACGATTAAATATTAATGTATCTTAGTAATATAGTGTAATTTAATCAAACAAATAGTTTTTAAGTTATTAAACATTATTATGTATCAAAAGAATATTAGACATGTTTATACATATACATACCATCAAATATGTAATCATGTAATATTGTATATTTGATCATATATTTACGGAAAATTTAAATAAGCCAAGAAGTATAATATAATTCTTATTTTTTATTGATTTCACAATTATAATTTGTCCATTATATTACACTATTAGAATTTTACAATTTACAATAATTATTAACTGAATAATAGCCAATAAGAATATAACTAAACAAATACTGAAATATTTATATCTATTTACATTTTTATCACAGACATTATCCTTGATGCTTACGAAAAATTTGATAAGTCAGAAACCACTCTTTAAAATTTCAATTTAGATACCTACATCAACAGTTAAAAAAAAATTAACTAACGCGAATAACTTACATTAAAGGAAAGTGACTCTTATTTGAATTATAGAAGTTTTTATTGCCATTCGCCACAAGGCACTCCTTAAAAATGGTACGAAAAATCGAAAGTAGGCATTCGAAAATGATGGTCTTAGAAAATCACAAAAAACTCGATTTTGAATAACTGTATTATTTAAGAAAAAAATACGAGTGAGCATGCTTGGTGAATCACCCTGCATATATGTCATATTTTAATTTGTAAGTATACCTTGTTTATTTGTTGCGAATAAAATAAAATATTATATTGCTCGTTTCGATGATAACGATGACGGTAAGCATTATAATTTATAACTATACAGTATTACAGCTAGCCACTAAGTATATCTATTATTCTAATAATAATAATAATAATATGGTCGTTCATAAATCATTATGGTCATGTGGTGCACCCACGTCGTATGTGTTTCTAATGCTACGATGCGTCAATTAAAATGCTGTGATGATCGAAATATTTTATATTATCATATTTATGTACATAAAAATTTATGTTTACGTATACCTACGAATGCAGTTACATTGGAATATTGTAAAATTCAACACGACACGCTCGTATTGTTATAAGACCCGTGAGGAATATAATAATATGAACCTACATAAATATAAATATGTATATATGTTTTTTTTTTATTACTTTACAACGGGTAAATTTTACATAACATACAAATGTGAATGTTTGAAAATATACTATAAAATTGACTACACCAAAAAAAGTTTCCTTTCTATTGAAGTTTTGATATCATATATTTTCTCTCCGAGTAAGAAGGTTTCCAAACTGGTGGCCTTCCTTCTTCAAATAATATCATGTTGTATCTTAGCTTACCAGATTTTCTTATTGGATAAACTATTACAGATTGTAAATAAAATTTTGTTTAAATTAAAAAAAAAAAAAAAAATTTAAAAAAAAAATAGTTTTTTTGTTTGATATATTGCTGTTGTATAAACTAAAATAAGGACAAAACAAGTACAAATGTAAATAATATAATATTATATTATATTAAATTTAGCTTATCGTTTTATTACTTTTTGTTATACTGACCTCGATGATCATAAACGTAAAATATTTTTTATAACACACGATATGCTATGAAATAATAACATTTTACCTAGTAAAAAATATTCAAAACTACGTACTTGATAGATTTTTATTATCCGCGTGAATGTATGTTGTGTGGTTGAATGTTTAATTACTAATTTGTACACTCCTATAGACTATGATGTTTATAACACTTAATAATATATATTCAACAGTTAACAAAGATTTTTTAAATATTTTAACTCAACTAATTAATTTGTTTTCAAATTGATTTATTAATTTAACTATTTATGGAATCTATGTAACAACTCACACTTTTTCAATTAATTTGACGCGTATTATTAATACGTCGTTTATATAATCATAATATTGTACATATCTATACTTAATTGCAGAAATGAAAATTAGTTGATTTTTTGAATAATCGTTCTGAATAATATACGATGGTTTTGTTTACAAATAAACAGAAGTAAATATTCTTTGATTAGTTGGCATAAACGCGTGGTTGACTAAACAACTACAGCTGCTAGAGTGAAAAATAAAGGAATAGTACAGAATACATTTTAAAAAAATAAATATTTATTACCTATGATTATTAAAAAAAAAATTAAAAGTTGTGCAATAATTATACTGTGTATGTAATCCAGGTGGTGAAAAAAAAAATTAATGTATACCTTTTTAACTGAGCTAAGTTTCATCATACATTATGTACTTAAAAGTTCAAACTATAAGAGAAAAATAAATTATCTCTAAGTAATTAAGTTAGTGATTAATCTTCTTAACGTTGATTTAACTTAACTTATTTAAGTTTGTTGTTTTCATTAACTTACTCACCTTTGATTCAATAAATTTTGAATTTTGGACCTAGTGTTAGAGGTCAGATCGGCTGTTTAAAGAAATGCGTATTGTGAGAAACATATACATTCAAAGACAATGGTTGTAAATTTTAGACTTTTACTGATGTATTCGTTTCGATATCTATATCACAAAATTAAAGAAATAATAACTTTATACTACATGTTATAAGTTGAAAACTTTCACAAGCACATGTGGTTTTCCTATAATTCATTAAAAGGATTTGGTTTGTGGCATATCTATAGCGATTACTATTTTTAATCAGTAACTTTCACATCGATATCGGATTCTTATATCGCATCTATAGTATTTTTAAGTACTTTAGGGTTATATATTTTTATATTTACACTATACGGTCTTAAAAAATTCCAAAAAAGTATGTTTAAAATTAATTTAAAATCAATATGACCTCATTAAAATATGCATTTAAATGTATTAAAAGATTTTTAAAAAGATAATGTTTTAAAAATAAGAAAAATTATCGAATCTTATCAAAAAAAAAAAAAAAAAAAAAAAAAATTGTTTTTTTAGGTACTTGTCAATTGTAAAAGAAAAGTTTTATTAAAATAACTTTAAAATTTAAAAAAATTGTTGATGAATACAAAAAAAAAAAAACAATAAATAAATAAATAAAGAACAAAATTGACAAAAATCATTAAAAATACCTTAATATAAAAGAAAAATTCGCAAGGCCAAACAACTAACCAAAAAATCAAAAATGGGCTACAAAAATAAATTAATTGTTACATAACTCAAAATTTGTATTGATAAACCTAAGTTTTACTCTAAAGCAAAAAAAAAAATTTAGTTTTCTACAAATTTACAGTCCTTATTGTATCATCAATGCGTTCTGGTGGGTGGAAGCAAAACATCGAAGGGATACATTAACAACATCTTGTTGCACATGTCCATTTGAATGTTGTCGAGTACAGGTCCCACGGCCGGATAAAGTTCGTCAGTTATTTGTATCGCGTACTGATTTGCAAACCTTAACGCTATTCGATCTGAAAACATCGGAAAAACAAATTTAGTGATTATTATATTACTAAATTATTCGAATTTAATGTCACAACATTAAAATAACCGACCACAAACAAAATTGTGTAATTTGGTCCATAATAATAAATAAGCATTAACAACTATATAAAGTTTAAACAGAGAACACACTCAATCTCCTAATTATATGAATGCGATTAAAATAGCGTTTCCCTTAAAATTGTATTCTAACAATAAAGTGGTATACGTTCACATCTTTAAGTCGTATCAAAATAATTTCCTCCGTTAAAAATTATTTTTATTTTTTTCGAAATGTTTCCTTTTACAGACTTATAAAGTTATATTTTATTAAAAAAAAAAAAAAAATAGTTTGATTTATAAACATTATTTTACGGAGTACCTACATATTATAATATGTATACTTCAATGTATTTTATCATCTCACTATTCCAAGTGTTTAATTTATTATACTATACTTTTTTATTATTTATTATACTTAATATTTTAATATATAATAATTTATTTTTTATTTTATGTGTACTGTGTAGGTAATATACGTCCTAAGTAAAATATAAATAGTAGTGTTTTTATTACATTTATATTGTTTTGTTTTAGAAACATATTTTATTTTACATAGGATTAAAAATGTTGTTATGCTGAAAGGTACTTAATATCATTATGCAGTTTATATTCTAGGTAAATGTGTAAAGAAGTTTAAATTAAAAAAAAAATCATAACAAAATTAAAACTGTACATGTTAATAAAATTAATAATTATAGGCAACTAATCTAGAGATTAGAAGTACTAATGACACTCTCCTATCGCCGTTGATTGTGATTACGCAATAAAATTAAAACTTTTGGGTAATAAGAATTATTTAAGTTTACACGCATAGGAAACGCTCTAATGTTATAGTATAGAGATTAGATTTTAGAGTATTATTTGTCTTTTGATACCACTTTAAGCCTTCTGTAGTATACAATGGAAACAGTGACGTAATATGATTTATCCTTCGTGTTCACCATTAACTAATAAACAGAAAAAATTCAAATTTTTTGATTCCACAATACGTACAAAAACAATTATTGTACCTACTTAGTGCCTTTATCAATATTGTAAATAATGCAAACTATTATTGTTGCTTCCATGATGCGGCTGATTTAATCAATTCTAAATAAATGTATTCATTGTTTATATGCATCCAATGATGATAAAATTAATAAGCTATTAAGTGTAAGAATTATTCTAAAATATTTATCAGGAATGAATTAGGGACGATACGAAAGTCGGTAGGGATACTATATTTGTAATCTTTATATATGTAAATAGTTAGTATTCTATAAGTAAAATTTTATTTTACGAAGAAATAAATGTATTAAAAATTATTGAAAACCAATGTTTCAAGATATTTTCAAATTTATTGAATTATATTTCTAACCGATTGGACAAAGTCGGAATGCTACGCGTCGTGTAGATTGCACTACTAAACTAAGTTTGTCTTTGTCACCGTCAAGTATATGCATAGTAAAATAATGGCGTTGGTTTAGAATCGATCAGAAAAAGTTTTATTAATTAGTTTTTTCTGCTCAAAAAAGCATTCTTGAACGTTAATAAATACTCGTAGATACAATTTGCTGTCAGATGTTGGAGCAGAATTACTGCACAAAAATTTGCGGACTGCGCGCACATAAAAATAAAAACCATTAAATAACTCCGCTTAAAATCAAAATTATCGTAGTTGACGGAATATTGTTTTAATAAACGTTATAATTTAGTTAAAAATTGAACAAGGCTAAACTATAAATTATCATATTATATAATTATATGACATATTAGTGTACAATTTATTGTTAAATAATAATCTATAAGTATATATATATAGGTACAACATTATACATATTTATATCGTTACACGTCAATTAATATCTTAAAGTTTTAGCTGAAATATAATTGGAAATATTTGTATAGAATAATTATAAAAGTACATGGTGAATATTGCAAGGCGATCAATTAGATGCTATACTTTATACCTATAGGTATAGTCACGGTAATTTAATGGTTTTAATCATTTCAACAATAAACCAACCATTATTATTATTAACTATTCCTTGTATTACTAGTTCACAGTTCACACGAATGTATACTTTTAGTATCTAATTGTTTTGTTTTCCAAGAAATTGCTTTTAAAACTTCTTCGGAGTAAAAATTATTCAGTTAGTTACCAAGGCGTTGAAACTTAATTATTTTACTATGGAGTAATTTAATTTTTTAAAAAACAGCGTGTAACGAACATCAAAAGGTTTTTAAACGCGGTAAAGTAATTTTAAAATATACTGTCTATTTAGAACGCGTTTTATCATTTTCGATATAACAATTTCCATAAACAGTTCAAAGAATTATGAATATCTGAGTATTAAGAGTTTTCCTATACTAGAAAACTTTATTAATTTATTTGTGTAAAAATATTATTTAATAGAATATATAGATACTATAGATATTATAGGTTTACATATCGGTATTAAATATATGAATTTCAGTTTGTAAATATCACCTGTTACGGTACCATTTAAAAATGTATTCTGCAAAGTGACATATTATTAAACTACTAATTTATTATTATCGAGTCTATAATATAAACCTTAGTACAAAGTGAATTGAAAATCGATTATTTGTGAAAAGATTAAAGTCCAAAAAGAAAAAAACTTTCAGGATCTAAAAAAATTGCACCTACGTTCCACTGTACAGATGATCAATTTAATACACAACTTTTATTATTTCAAAAACACAACATTTTTTAATATTCCTTTTACATAATTTTTAATAATCACAAAACAAAATTTTTGGGAAAAAATTACATATTTAAAAAAAAATTATCGTGATAACTTTTTAAACTTTTTATTTTTTTGGATGATACCAAATATTTTTAATTTCATATTTTGAAATAAAACATTATTGGAAGTATTTCAAAATACAAAAATAAAATTTTGTACCACTAAGTTATAACTTATAAGTTCTTAAAATTTAAACGAACATTGTTGAAAAGTATAATTTGGTGAATTACTCAGATAGAAAAATATTGTTTTGTAATAATTTAAAAAACATACTTGTAAAAATAAAATAATAATTGTCTTACATTAAATGGATTACTCGGTATAGAAACTAAATGTTTTAATATTCAATGCATGAACTTTACAACCATACAAATATAACTGTTGCCAAAAGTAAACGAACTGTATATTGTCACAGAACATATTTTTATAATTCATTTGTAATATTTATCATTTCCTAAAAAATTGTGTCTTATGCCTTTTCATAAATTAATAATTCATAAAATGCGTATGATACCAGGTGGGTGGCAAACTATAACATGTAAAGTTTATCATAAACACGATTAATTTCTTTTACGTTATATTATTGTCTTCTATTAATACGAAAAAAATATTATTAAATTAAATTTTTTTAAAAAAATGTAAAGCTCCAATAACTGTAACTATCTATTTCGAACATTTTTATAAAATTAGTGCTTATTTCATAATATAATAAATATGTTTTTACGATATTTATATTATAATGGTTATTGATTTTGATAAACTATTATCAAGTAAAGTTTACGGCATGCAAGCGATATCAATCCAATCATTTGTGTAAATTATTAGCATTGTTGAAAAAAACAGGTGTTCGATTTTTATATTACTACGACTACAATATTTTGTGTTTCGTTTATTAAAAATAAATCAAATAACGTAACACAGGTAAAATCTCGAAAAAGTAAAAATTAAAATGTTCATTATTGGAATTTTACTATTTAATTATTTATTCATTTACTAAAAGTGGAAGTATAATATTTATTTAAAATCAAAATTTTAAAAATAATATATATATTCTATACAATTTATTCTAAAAGCAAAATAATTTTTGTGCACATTTCAAATTCAAATGACATTTAAGGAAACTTTATATCTATTCCTATTTAATTACTTATTTCGGAGTCCAATCCATATTTTGTGTAGCATAGGTACACATTAATATATATTTTATTATTAAAATAACTTGTTTACCAGGATAAAACATATTTTTTTTTTTTTTTTAACATGGTACAAATACCACGAATTCAAATATTTTCTTAGTTGTTTTGTGTTAGTAGTTTCTTGGTAATAATTTTATCCAGAAATTCCATTTCTAAACGCTTTCAAACATACGATATGGCATTCAAAGCTTTGTGCAGGTTATAGCAGGAGCAGCAAAAATCAACAATTATTTTAAAAAAAAATTGTTGCATGTTTTATTTATAAAAAATAAAAACTTAATATATTTTTTTAAGTTTTTAACAAAATCGATAATTTTACAGCAAAAATTTCGATAGCAACCACCTTTGAATTGTGATTTTTTTTTTTAGTTCCCTTAACTGTTATGTGAAAATAAATTTGTAGCATCATTATTTTAACTTAAAATAATGGTCACGAAGAATAAATCTATACCTGTATATCAAGAATAAAAATAAATTAAATATTTATGCTTAAGTAAATACTTATCTCATCTGTTGTATGAGTTGAACATTCATAGTCAGTAATACCAAACCAAAAATATTTTTTTATACGATAAATAAAATAATAAAAATACGTTCAAATAAAAACGACTCGTTGTTGTTATAAATTAACTGTAATAACTCAAGGTGACAAAAGGAATTATATGTATTGAAATAAATAAATAATACAGAAAAACTGTGCTTATATGATTAAATGAACATAAAGAGCGTTATTTTAAATCTAAATTATTCAAATCATAAAATCGTCATAACTATTCATACGAAAAACTAATGATAAATTACGGCCATATTTTAATAAAGTTTATTATAAACTAGTTCTTTATATATAAAGAATATATACATAATATATACATATTATTTTATAATGTTTTTGAAATTTCACATTTTACTTTTTATAAAATCATATGTTTGTTTTGTCATGTGCGTATTAAAAAAAAATAAATAAACAATTATTCTTTATTATTTAATAATATATTGTTATAAATCGGCAAAAACTTTCGGTCAGAATTGTTTTTAGAATAAATTGATAATAATTTACTGCTTTCAATTTTCAAGTAAAACCTATTCACCACCCGTTGTATTTCCAAATGCCTAAACATCTTAAACTTTCGAAAGTTCTTTAATCTTAAAACGTATTAATAAGATAAATGTTAAATTTAATTTAATATATTTGCGAAACCAGGAGATACAACATGGAATAGATATGTAAGATTGCCTGTATGCATATTTAGATGCATCATTTTTTTGTTTACTTTTTCTAAGGCTCACAAAATATTATTTAAACTGTTATTACTAAACAACGCTAAGAATCAAAAAACAATAATAATTTGCAAACTTTCGCATATAATTTCTTACCATTATTTATCAATGAATGTCGTTTGATATAAATACATTTTTTTTCTGCACAAATTGATAATTCTCTACTGATAAGGACAACAATAAACCATTAATTATACTTATAATATATTAAATTTTACAAAGTGATTCACTAAGCATGCTTATTCCCATATAATTATAAATTTATTCAAATTCTGATTTTTGACTCTTTTGAGTGTAATATTTACAATTTATCACATTTTTCTTACCATATAAGAAATATTCTGTGACGATGCAAGATTCTTTTTTCAAATAAAAAGTAACGTATTTTGATATAAACTATTAAGCAGGTGATTTTTATCGAAAATGTCGTTATATCAAAATCAAAATTTGATTGAGTAGTTTCTGAGTTCTTGATATATATAAGAAAATATGCTTATTGAAAAACTACTTATTCGAATTTCAATTTATATGCGACGACATTTAAAAAAAAGTTAGATACCTAATTTATAATTTACAATAAAAAAGAGTGATTCTCATTTGAAAACAAAAATTTTACATCACCATAGAACACTCCTTAAATAGTATGAATATTTAAACAATTTAAAACATGGTCTTTAAATATACTTAAAAGTTCCAATAAACAAAAATTGAAAAAATAAATTAGTTACTAAAGAAAAAATGGAGGATTAGCTTGCTTGATGATTCACTTTGTATGTATAATGCTATTTTAAGTCTTGAAATATACATAAGTAAAATATTTTATGATATATAGTAAGTAATAATAAGAATGATCAATACGGAATCCGTTCTCGGATCAAATAAAAGTGTACGAATTCGTTCTCGAAAAAATTACATTCCAGTATACAACTGTTCGAATTGGTTCTTAAATAAAATTACTTTTAATTGGGGCCTAATTAACAACGCAAAATGCATCTTTTTTTTTTGGTTAATCTTAAACAATGTTTTCCAAGTTTATATTTTGATTTATGTAACAGAGACTTCAAAGATAAAATTTTTTTTTTGCATTTTTTTTTTTTTGCTTCTCTGTATATTTTAATAGTTTTTAATTTCTAGAGCATATTTTAGCATTTTTCATTCATTTTATCTTCTTTAATGTATATTGTACAATATACAAGTATAATATATAGTATTTATACATATTTCGGCCATAGATTAAGTATACCTAAAACATTAAATCTATGATACAACTTATTTTTTTCATCACGAAAGCTTGCAGGAACCAATTCGTACGTTATCTATAGACAACCCGGGAACCAATTCGACAATTGGGAACCAACTCATAGTCGTTCATAAGAATACAATATATAATGAGACATAAAAGGTGTATTGAAACGTGTATTCTACTTATATATAATATATAATGGCATAGCGTGTTCAATTCATATTACAAAACGACAGTTATTGCTGTCATTTATGCATCGATAAGCTTACATTTCGATAAAGACATTTTTTGATATTTGATGTAATGTCATATTATAACATATAAGTCATATAAAGATATGAGTAAGAGCTGTAAAAAATACAATTTAATAAAAATAAAAAACTATGTGTTCAAAGAAAAAATATTGAAAAGTGCGAACGTGTTTGGCTTAAAAACGGTATCTTATTAAAACATTATACACTATATGTTAATATTGAAACTTATAGGCTTATAAATTACTTCTACGTAAAAACACCTTATTTTAACTAATAAAAAATGCAAAGCTCAAAAGCTTATTAAATTTCTAAAACAACTAGTATTCTTAATATTGAAAATGATACTTTTAAAGTATAAATATTATGTCTGGCAATTTAATTAATAATTGGATTATTTTATTCAATTAAATATATTTTGATAACGCAATTTAAACATTTTTAACATTTTAAATTGTAATATGTCTTCTTATAAATATACATATATGCATTTTATATTCATTAAACTTATATGTAATTATGGTACTTAATATTACATCTACTTAATAGTTTTTATGAAACTATTTTTAAAGTCTATTATCTTTATTACTTATATATATATTAATAAATCAAAAACTATTTGTTTGAATATTTATATAAATTCATAGACGTTTTCAAAAAAACTCATCTACTCATCTGATTATAACTTACAATAAAAAAGGGTTGGTTCTCGTTTGAAAAAAAATAAGCTTGTATCAAAACAGTAAATTCTTTAATAATGGTGTAAAACATCATATTATTTGAAAATATGATCTTAAATTACAAGTATACTTAGAAATTCTGAAAACCAGTATTTTAATATTTATTCTTTATTAAGTAAAACAATAGGAGTGAGCAATGAATATGCTTGGTCAATCACCCACTATACGTAAACGCGGTGAAAATGACTTTTGGACATGTAAAATTGTTTTCTCACATGTATACGATAAACATGTATATGAAATGATATTACTGTATTATACATACCTATAAATAAAAATTTACAAAGATAAACAAAACCAATTTTCATTGTGCAAAGACAGAATACGTATATAGAAGGGTATGTTGCTACGATAACGTTGTTGGTTGCTAGCCGAATATCAAAAAAATTAAAAGAAAATATTTTCATTTGTGACATATAATTTATTATTATTATAGATACTTTTATTAATAAATGTTATATATTAAACGTAAATTTAAATACAAAAATAAACAATTTTGAATAATAAAATCATTTTATGCTATAGACATTTTAACTGTTCGTGTACCTATTCATTTTGACGTAGACTTTGGTATACCTACGGTGGATTCTAGAATATTTCAAACAAAGATTTCAAGATTACTACGAACGAGTCTTTGTAAATTATTTCTTAATGAAAAGTGGTAAAACAAAACAAAAGTGTGCAGTCACAAACGAATTTTCAAAGCAAGCATCTATTTAGAGAGATAAAAATATACGGTTGTATGATATTATTATAAATCTCTGAAAATAGTTTTAAGTATCTTTGCTTCAAAAAAATAATATATAGATAGCAGAATTAGAAAATATTTTTTGAAATCATTTCGTCTGACGTCTGAATTTTTTATTTGTAATAATTATGTTATTTTTTACATTTTCTATTTTTGAAAGTTTGAATGTAAACTAATATATTAAAAAAACACCAGAAGAATATAATTTATTATACTGATAGTTTAATATCATTATAAACCTACGTTGTTTTAAATTACCATGAAATAAACAATAATCGATTTTGCCGAAAAAGTGGACTAAATCCATAAATATTATCAATTTTGTCAACGCTTTAATAATTTTTTCTTGTGGCTTGAGCGTTATACGAGAAGGAATACAAACTATAAATCAATAGATTAGGTTTTCATAGTATGTAGACACTTGATTAAAATATCAAACCAATAAAAGAAATACTTAAAACTAACTTTTGAAATGCATCACTAGTTTTATTTGAAAAAAATAACAAACCGATTGAAAATAACTTGCACATAGTAGAATATACACACACTATAATTATTATAAAACTACGTCTTCTAATTCCTTCAAAATCTAAAGAGCTTAACAACATAAAAACTAATCATCCTATTATCAATTGTCACGGATCTTGCTTAGAGGTGAAAAAAGGTATACAAGACATTTTAACAATTCATATAAATGTACTATAAGCCGAAATCAAATATTCTACTGAGTAATACATTTAACACAAGACACTCGTTATTTCAAAAACTGAACTAACTTAATAAATTAATAAAGTTTTAAAAATATTTTTTTTTCCAATAATTTAATAATTCATTGAAAATCAATGTATTGATGAGTTAAGTGAGGAAGTACAGGGTTAACCCTTAACGCTTTTGTTCACTGCTTAGCTTATCTAAATTTATATATTATATTATAGAGACAATTTTTAATTCGAAATTTTTTCATCCAACGCGATATAAAGTTTTATACAGTTTTTTTGTTACGCGATTATTTTTATAATATATAGTTAGATATAATTTTTTAGCATTACCTAAATATTATTATTATTATTATTTTATAACATATAATCGCATCAGTCGCCCTCGTGACATATTATATAGCTTGATAACTACATAATAATATGGATACAACGTGTCAAGTAAATAATATAACAAATGTATTACTATTTATTATAACATCAAAGGAAGAAGAGTGAATAAATAGCAAACGAAAAAATAAATAAAAATTTGATGGTAAATCGAAAGTCGAAACTTTAAAGCTAAGTAGTTAGATAGTCGGTTATCGGTTATCTAAAACAATCTATTATTTTAGATATTTAACCATTGTTATTGGTTTAGACCGAAACACGTGCATGTGGTTCTTATAGTTAATTATGCAGAATTTATTGCAGCAAATTCGAACTACTGTAGAATTCAGTATCTCACAACTATTTTTTCTTAAAAAAAATCAAACGTTAAACGAAAAATGATTCGATTCAATATTTTAGGAACAATGTATCATATATGCATCGATTTAAATACCTATTAAATTACAACTACACTTCAAACATATACACATACTTGTATATCAACAACCTATGTATAAATACGTATATTCCTGATTATTTTTTATTTAATTATCATCTACTTACGATTTTAAATATTACAAATGATAGATAATTTACTAGAACAATGTAGGAAAAATGTTTCAACCAAACAGTATTTATAATATTTTTATTTGTCTTTGCATATTGTTTACTAAAAAATCTTCTTTTCAGAATGAGTATTATTTTGCTTAAAATAAAGCTGTTTACTATTTAGTTACAATCTTGATTTTGAATTTTATCGACGTACCTAATTAATTCGTCGGTAATTTTTAAAATATTTAATTATAATTTATTAAGGTGATTAACTAAAAAATGTTTATTAACAAACGAAAATTGTCCCTACACATTAGTATGCTAGCAGACTGGGACTTTTTCTTAACACCCACCACTATTAATTATATTCAACGTGTGCTACAATAATATATAATTATGTTAAAAACTAAAAGTAAACGAAATACTTGCGACGTTTATTTTCTGTAAAATTATTATTTCAATTCAAAACGAAAAATAAACACTTATATTATTTTAATATATTTTTATGTATATAATAAGTTTTATCCTCAATATCAGAAAACCACGATATGAAACTTCTCTTTTCACGATATTATTATTATGTAATATGTCATGAATATTGAAACTCGTCAAATACAACTTACATGAGTGCTGTCATCATGTTATTATTATCCAAATTATCATGCTTTCTGTAAGCCACCACCGCATTTTGTGTTATAACTTATAAATTATAATATTTCTATATTATAATAATATATTTATAAATACTTATCTCAGAGTAAATACAGGTTCAAACGAACTAGAATGAATCACGATCATAATATTTTATACGAATAATTTTATTATTCTACACTGTGATCATATTTTCGACATTTTGAATTCTAAGATTTTACAATGATTTGTGTCATTTTTACTTTTTTTTTTCATTATTACGAATTATATCAATTGTGATCGATAATAAGTGTACGATATTATACAGTGAAACCTCTCTCAACAGATACCTTAAAATAACGGACATTTTTTCGGGAATGGGAATATTTTCACTTTTTATTTTTTAGGAAAACTTCTAAATACGAGATACTCTAAATAACGAAAATTTTAATGAATAGATTCTGAAATTTTGATCGAAATCATTATCGAAGTATACTTTATCACAACGTGAATTTTGCATATTATTATACTATATTTTAGTTTATTTTATCTGTTTTATTATTAACTAATTTTGATTTAAATACTAATATATATTACATACAATATATTTTAATATAATTCATTTTTTCGTCTACCTTCCCCTTTCTAAACAGCAGACAACATTTCGGCAATTTAAGAGATTCGGTACTTATAGAGGCTTTAGTGTATACAATGTAATTATAATAGGTACCTATTTTAGGAAAAAAAGTATCTACTTAGAGCGTTTTATTACCTACAATATAAAATATTAGATTCCTGTATTTGTTGTAATTCGATTTTTCGAAATATTATCTATGTACTATAAATAGTTTAAAATATTACACAAAGTATAAAATAATGATTTCCATTTCATGTATATCAATGTTTGACTTAATATGATCATAGTTTATGAAATACATAATATTTCTTGAAAAATACGATTACATTTATGGCATATATACGTATATATGTATTGTATATTACTATATTAAGTACATATATACTTATTTACTTAAGTATATATACTTTATTATTATTTATATATACATAAATGAAAATATAGAAATCTTTTTCATGCATGTTCTCTGAAATAACTCATCCGATAATCTTAATTTTTTTTTTAATGAAATAGTACATCGCGAAGCAAGTTTTAAGCCTACTTCTGATTCTATAAGTTAATAAAAAATTGAGTTATTAATTTTTAAACAATCAGTGAATACGCACATAAGATTTTTTTTGACTTGTGTTACTAATTACTACACTATTGAAACTTTATAAGTTGTTGGTTTTTGACCCAGAATGAAAAGGAAATCAAATTTAAGTCATCTAGCAAGAAAAAAAAAATGCTACTGTTATATTTTTTTTTTTTTAACTAGCTATTTTTCATTTTTTAGTTTTTGAGTGAAACGATTAATGTATTAATTTTATTGATGTGTATTTTTACTTTTGTTTCTCTGATGATTTTCTTTGAAATAAAAAATATGTTTTGATTTTCATCTTTGAGAGTAATTTTGATAAAAATTGGATCTAATTTGTACTTTGAAGTAAAAAAAAAAATTCCCAATAATTTTCAAAACAACCAGAACCAGAAATACTATGAAAAAAAAACCCTACTATGAATATTGAAAATACAGTCTAGGGCAGCGGTTCTCAAACTGTGGTACGCGTACCACTAGTGGTACGCGAAAGACTACATGATGGTACGCCGAACTGCGGAAGGCCGCATGGTGGTAGGATTTTTAATCTTCAGTGGTACGCGACTGATTGATAATATACTTAAGTTGTACGCGAAATAAAAAGTTTGAGAACCGCTGGTCTAGGGCATATAACTTCCCTCACCACTTCACCGCTTGACGGCCCTAATATAATATTTTATAGGTCAAGAGACTAATATTTTCCAGTTTTTTATAAACTAGTTTTTAATATAATAAGTATAATTTATTTTTATCATTAAAAACATAATTTAAGAATAACATAATATACCAGTTTATAATTTAAAATATAAACTAAAAATATTTACTAAATATAGATAAGTATAAAATTATTATTTTATTTTTGAAAAAAAACGTCATTGTAGATCCTACACATGTATCCTCTTCTCTGTTTGATGGCGCTCAAAGAAGATTTTTAACTTTAAAAAGCCAATATTTTTTAAAAATTGCAAAAAGCTATATATGAAAATACGAAAAAAAAATTGTAAAATTTGCGATGACATCACGCCCGTTTCCAGTATTATAATTAATATAAATGTTCAACATTTATTTTTACTTTATTGTTTTTTTTTTTAATAAATTGTATTATACATTTACATATAATTCAAAAATTGATGAATAATTGACTATTGAGATTGAATTTCATAAAACCAGATTTTAAAATAGAAATATTTTCTTAAATGATATTTTTTACATATACAATGTGATTATAAACTATGATATAAGTAGGAAATGTAACGTGAAGCGTTTTTCGACAGAAATGTTTTACTTGTATTGATCCAAGTAATTTTAATTGACCTATCACTTATACTACTCAAATTTGATTATGTTGCATTATATAGCTGTTATCAACAACTACGTGACAGCATATAAATTATGGTTATTACGAAGAATCGTTTGCCTGAATTATGTAAATTTATGTGAATATTTTCCCTGGTAAATTTTTCGACCTTTATTAGACACATTTATTTTTTTATTTATACTGTTGATTTTTAAATTTTAATAAAATCAATAAATTGGTTCCGAGCTATTTATTAAATAATATTAAAACGTATTATTCTATACTCTAAAGGCATAAATATCATGTGAGATACACACACACTACAGTTTATTTTTGGATATTGCCATTCGCGCATAAATCATTCGATACAAAACTAACGAAATTATATTATAATAACAGTATATTTAAGTAGGTACGCCACTCACACAAATAGACACTGAAGTCAATACACTTAGGTCAGTTGGAAGTAGTTTACTTTTATATTCATTTCGTATAGCGTATATAAATATATAATATAAATATATATATATATGTGTGTGTGTATGTTCTAAAATATAATATTAAATATCACTAGCCATTTGTTGATATCATACGATAATATTATATTCTAGCAATTTGGCTCCTGCTGGATTTCCGGAAAATAAACGAAATCAATATTTACGTCACTAACACAGAACAACCAATATATTAAATATCATAGACGGAAAATAACAACGACAAAGTTGTGTCAGCAGCAGACAATCGCATATTACATATACCTATACCTACTGTCAAACCAAACTTCGCTGCTTATATTATATTTTATCGTATACCATAATACGATTACTATATTCTATCTATACCGAGCATCCGTTCATGATTATCGTGATTATAATTAAAATAATAATTAACTCACTCAACACCGCGTTTCCCGGCACCAGATCACTGGCGAAGATTTTAGTTTCGCCGAATTTCGGCGGATTCGAGCGAAAACTTTCGAGCTGTACGAACGTGCTGTTTTTCATTTCTTTCAGCTTAGCCTTCAACACGTAACTTGTCTCAACGTTCTCTGCAACACAGATAGGGCGTTATTGTTTATTCATAATAACATTGTATGCGCTATAAGTGCGACGTAGATAATAATATAAAACGTATGTATAAATACGCAAATAATTATAATATTATATTATAAAGATTAAAAGTATGCGCAGGATAGTTTTGAAAGCATTTTACACTATTTGTATCTTCTCTATATCTATACATATATATATTATATAGTGTGTTAAACATTCATAAGCTTTTCAGACGTGCACGCTCCGAAGGTTGTGTATATACCATGCATATATATTACAGGTAACTTATATGTACCTATTCAAAATAGTATATAATGTTTATGATGGTGTAATACTTTTATACATAATAATAAATCAATTTAACTTTACTGAATGTTATGTTGTATCGGCCGTTGGTGTTTATCGGCATACGTCCCAAATATCCTTTGAACTGATATTGACCGGAGCTTAATAAGTTTTTGAAGTTTGCAGTGAATCCCACTTCCATTTTATTTGGGTTTTGAAGTTTTGATCTATATAACACCATGACATATTATTCAAACAAACATTATACATAATATATTCAGACGTATTGCGTGATATACGCACGTTTAGATACATAAAGAAAGTCTACCAATTGAATTCGGTCAAACATAATAAGAATTCTGCAATAGCTATATATAGTACATACACATCTACCTACTTATATTATTACGTCCATATATACAGCTTTTACCTACAGGGCGCTTCACTAAACACACTCATTTCATTTTTCTTATTTAATAGTATAGTTATTCAAAATATTATTTTTGAAATTTTGAAATTTATTTTATGACGATATTGCCAAATTTTTAAGATTGTTTTGTAAAATTTAAGGAGTGTTCTTTTGTAACGGATTTACTACAACTTCTCATCTTTCTTTGAAATGAAAATTCCCTCTCTCGATTTATATTATTTCGCGTATAGTTTTTCTAAAAATATTGAAGTTAAGTTGTTGAGGATATTAAAATATTCAAAAAAATCAGAATTTGAATAAATTGGTTATTAAATGAAAAAATCACCTTAAATAATATACTTAATTATATTATTACGCCCATGTATGTTATATACTTGTACATATACATGTAAGTAAACTTCAATAAATACGTGCTCTGAAATAATATAAATTAAAATTCATAAACCTAACTTATGTATACATGAATTTGTTGTCATGGTCATTTTGATTGATAATCTTAATAGCAGAACAATTTAGTTATAAAAACTTTAAATAGGTAATAAAGATCAGCTGATTTCCATCTTTGAAGACGATACATTTACAAATTCGTCAAATTTTCAGGATAGAGTTTAGTGTTTACTTTAATATTATGTATTGAGTGTATTGTTAATATTATTATTATTTTATTTTAATTTAATTATAGTGTTAATTATATTTTATCATGTATATATAAGTAATTTTGCAGTGTAAAATGTACCATGATTATGTTTGGTAAGATAGTTTTATTATATAATTATTATTTATTTATTTTTCACTACATGCCAAAAAGGCTAACGTAATACATTATATTTTGTATACTATACCTATATTTTAATGAATCTTAATGATGGTTCGTAGATGATATTATTATGTTTATGGATTTTAAATTTTAATATGAAACTTTTTTGATTTAATGAAAATTTTTTAATATTTTATGCATCTGTTAATTTTATTAGTAATTTTAATTGCTTAAAATATAAAAAAGAACTAATACGCTTTTTACCTATATCATATTATACAGCTACTATATTAAATTTAATAACTGATTTAAGTTGGTTGTGTGGAAGCTGTTTTTACAGTTGAGAAATACTTTGATCACAATTAGTGCATATGGTGGTGATACTACTTATATACCTGCTATGACCTACTCTACCGAAGTCCAGCTAAAATCAGGCTAAAATACTTATAGAATCGTATAAATTATTCAAAAAAATAAATTCAAAATACTCTTTTTATTCATTAAAAAAAAAAAAAAAATGCTTTTTTCGAAATAGAAAATAGCTTTAAATAAATGTTTCTTATCAATTAATTTGTACATAATATATATATTGTTATTACAAGTATTTTTTTTATTTTTTTTTATTGTAAATAATTATTTGTTTATTTATTATAATTTTAATTTAGAAACATTGATTACTAACCATTAAAAAAGTAAAAACTGACATAAATTAGAAGTAAAATATATATTTGTTAAATAATTTTCAAGTATTCAATTATTATTTATAAATTACCTTGTGTTTAATAAATATTGAAATTTTGAATACGTACGAGTATATTGTACAGATTTTTTTAACGATTTATTTAAACATTAAAAATATAACTAATATAAATCAAAAGTATTTTTACAATTTTACAAGACTGGTAGAAAATAACTAATTGAAAACATATACATTTCACCTTACATAATACATCTATAAATATCTTACCTGAGCGATAACAATTTAACTGTTGTTAAACCTTCAGTCATCATGTTCTTTACTGAAATTTTTCCACCAATCAATCGAGCATTATGTTCAAAATTTAACGGATTGTCTAAGGGCAATGGATCAAATTCACGTAAGCCAAATTCGTCACTACCTACAATCACATAGATATGTTCAATAAAAATGATTCGTATTTATTATTTAATTTTATTTAAACAATATATATGTTAAAACTTGAAAATTTACATATTTATTTGTAAAATATTGTACAAAAAGCATTTTTTTTTTCATTTTATCTTGTTTATACGTTTACGTATTGAAAAATGTAAATATAAATCTTGTGTGTTAACTTTTTTTTTTTTAATGGTTTCTAAATTGGAAATTCTTAACGACTTGTAGACAGATTTATATCACGAACAAAAAAAAAGTTGTATTCAATTTGAAAGCAAATATGGTTATTACGATACTACATTTTTTTATTACGTTATTAAAACAAAAACAATAAAAAAATAAGATAAAAACTAATGAAAATCGGTTTTATTTAAAATCTTATTATATGGTGTAGAAATAGAATTTTGAAAATCAATTTTCAATACACGTTTAAAAAGTTTTTCTCCTAAAAAAAAAAATCGAAATCAGATCACTCTACGATGCGTGAGAGTTTTTCCTGTAAGGCTATTACTGAGCAAAAAAAAACTGATCATATGCCGATCCTCTAAAAATATATATTTTGATACTTAGAGTGGATCTGTTTATATTTTAAAATTTATTCTAAATGGACATAATAATGATAAATTAGAAAATTTTAATATTTATTTTTCTTAATGCATTCGAAAATAACTATATTTTATTATCATAGTAATTATTTTTAATTTTTTATACAAAGAACTTACATAAAAACAATTTTTAGAGAATTTGTTCAAGTGTAAATGCACGATATCTACACAAAGCTTTAAATACCATTAAATACTTTATTGTTTTACCAGAAAATAAGAATAGTACATTTAAAAAAAAAAATTTATTTTTCCCAGTAAACATATTATGCATAGGTACTTAAATAAAATAAATAAGAAAGTGTTTTAAAATTAATTTTGTGCGTCGTTCTATACTACACATGTATTCGAAGCTAAAGTGCTAGGTAAAGGTCTGTATATAGATTTAATTTAAGACAGTTGAAATCATCTGCAGCATTTAATCATACTCTCTATAGGTACCGTCTAGCTAAGCGCTTCCAAAAAATTACGCAAAACTAAATTATTAATTTTAAAGATAAACTATGAAAATTATGTAATAAAAACGGTGTTTGCATCGTAGGTATAGTAACCCTAGTTCTACCTAGAAAGTGTAATCTAAAAAATGTGGATTAATACTTATTTTATTATAATATCATTAGTGATGAGCAACGATATCGATATTGATTAATAATTTCCCAATATATTGCGATATCAAAAAAAAATTATACCATTATGTTATTTTTCAAGAATTACATTTTATTTGTAGGTTCTAAGCTATAATAAATTAAATTATATTGTAATAAAAATATTTAAGATGTTGGTATATCAATAATATCTAGGTATTAAAATATAACACAATATAGTAAATTAGTTTAATTCCTTAGTGTGATGTAAATTTAGTTAAATGAAAACGAAAAAGGTATGTATTTCGATATCGGTAAATTTTGAACGATATCGATAATCGAAATTATATCATTGCTCATCATTAAAATATTATATATTCGTATATACTTACGCATACTGTAAATTCTGATTAGTAAACATTATGTAATAATAATTAAAGACATTAAGGCGGTTAGGTTAATCTAACCTAACCTCATGTATACATTTTATATATAATATTATGTACACAATCGCCGAGAATAAAGCTGCTTTGGTGGATGAAAATATTTACACACTTCCGTACTTAAGATCTCTGACGCCCAAACTTTCATATTATGTACAGTACATTTTATGTCTATCATATTGCCTGATATTTTAATGGAAATTTGCTAATTGAAAAACTATAGAAAACAAGCCCATTAAACTGCTCGAGATGAATTCTATTTTAATTTTTTAGTTTTTGATAAAAAAGTATTAAACATAATAAATTAATTTACTTATTTTGGATAATTCGTTTTATTGTTTTCTACTGAATTTTACTAAAATTGTATTATTGTGATTTTACGCAAAAAATTATTTAAAAAATTACGAAAAATCTGTGTTTTATATACCTATATTATTTTACAGGCATCCCGCTTTCGGGGAAAAAATATAGTTACGTTATCTATAAGATAGACACACTATTTATTTTTCTATTACACAGAACTCAATTTATACATGTATAATATAATATATTGATGATTGTGTCAGTGTGTATGATATATATTGAAAATATTATATAAGAATTAACTTAGTTGAGCAATTTTCTAAATGGAAAAATCAGTTCATTAGTTAAAACCACCGATTAATATTATTTACAACGGTACAGATTTTAAAAGATGACAATTTAATTTAGTAACCACTCATTAAATGTTTGTTTATTTTTGTTTTTCATATGCCGTTAAAAAAAAAATATATGGCAATCTATAAAAAGACGTACGCGAGTATCAGTGTACGGGCTATTATATCAACTGTACATTGCGCCAAAAATCGTTTGGTCTAATTTTTTTGTATACGTCTGTATGTTATTGGTATTGTAAAATGTCACGATTTGATTGGATGAATAGTTATTCAGATCAAGAGAAACAGAACCAAACGCGGTTTGTATTAAAATTCGATTATTGATGTACTTAATTATTTATTTATTTACATACACAGCTAAACTGCAGTGTGATAAAGCGAAACGTTTCCATCTTATTGGAATAACATTTGTTAATATCTTATAGAAATCTCTGTTTTATAAAATGTAATATTGTTATAATATTATTGTTAGCCGTCAGGTATTTATTTATATTATACCTCTGGAGATTATGTTATACGAGATCAATAAAATCGAAATTTATTAAAGAAGCCGCGTCGTCGGCGTGTCTACATCAGAACGTAAAACATCTTGACCCATATTATAAACGTAATAGACAAATAAGAGTGAAAAAAAAAAATCATCAAAGGTTGGGTGTGGTTTCAATAATTTTTACGTAAAATAATATAATTTTTAATAATGTGATTTCGTATAAGCACAAGATATTGTGCTGCTGCATCTTCTTATACCTTTATGAAATTCTTCGACCACGTCGTTAATTCTTTTGCGGATGCAAACGTCTATTTTTGGGTCGTCCCGAAAACATAGATCTGTGTACGGGTATTCGCCCGGTCCGTCGGCTGAAAAAAAAAAACAATTTACACACTATAATATTAATATCATAACGTCCATCGTACACGTTGCGCGCGTACCGCTCTCTAATGCAGTGAAATAATAATTGATATTATAATATTATGATTGTTAATTTGTATAATATTATACAAGTGACTATATTGATATTGTATTACATAACATAAATTGTAATAATTTATGCAATATCAAATATTATTATTGTTTTCGGATATCGTCCGAATAACGCTTACTTATTAATTTGTCAACATCCGTACACACACACACACACACACACACACACACACACACACACACACACAACACACACATACACACAGACTCGGGTATTTATACCCCGTTTCGTGTGTACATATTATAGCACGCACACACACGCTTACACGCTCACTCGCAGATTACAAATATTATTTTAGAACACATTCGAAAATAACCGAATGGAAACGCACGCCAGTGTGAAAGACGATATTGTGTGGCGGCGAGCGTGCGCGCGCCAGTGTTTGTGCGTGTGTGTATCTGTACGTGTGGAAAAAATGTATTTATTTTTTATTGCGATTGTGACGACGGTGATAATATTATACGATAATAATGCAGGGCTTGGTAAACGGCGACGATATTTCTTGGTTTTTTTTTAATTGCTTCGTTTGATTTCCCGAGAAAAAAAATTTCGTCAAAATAAAATCTCTGCAAAAGTGCAGACATGGCTGACGACTATAACAACTGCAATCGTTGCTCCACACAATAAAATATTGTAGGTCTGATATCGGATGTGAATACGAAATAAAACACAATAGAATCCGAGTATGTCATGATGTGTTAATCTTTCATGATTTATAAAAAACGTATACTCGAAGCGACAATGTTATTTTTTAATTACCGTGATATATGTAGAAAACAAAGCGAACCGACAATCTCAGGCCCTGGTAACAGTAAATTTATTTAGGGCTCATAAATGGCAAATAAATCCCCAGATAGAGGATCTATAAAATGATTGCCAATTATGGGGGGATTAAAACTTTTTGAGTATTGTTTCTGAACTATCGCATAAATATTATTAATTTTTGATCACCAAAATATGGACCCGATTACCCGAAACGTGTCATCTGTGCCTCGGAAATCTAACTTTAGAAACCCGTGCCAGACGGTAATTCGTAATAATAGTCGCGTTTCGTTTTTGAATAATTCCCGTTTCACCATATTTTTGGTATCGTTTTATCATTATTATGGCAACATTAGCCATCAAGTTTGATTTACACATTATATTATTTATAATACCACTGCAGCTTATAAACGGTTAAGATATACAATAGTCATTGATTCTCAGCAACTCAAATTTTTCATGTCAAAAAAATTTCCTTTGAACGACTTACTTAGTTTTTGAATTACTTGAAAATTGTTTTCCTCTTTAATTTTGAGTTGCTGGTTGATGTGAGAGCTAAATACATTATATTTGGTATTGTAAATTATTTTGAGTAACAATGAATTTTATGGTAAATAATAATTATAAATTATAATATTATTTATCAATGTAAATGAAAACAAACCATGTTAGTGCAAATTATATACTCGAAGTTCGACACAAAAAATACTCAATAGTTATGCGCGTATTAGGGGTTTGCGATTCATGATTCGTTAAAATTCACTCGTATGTTTATATCTATAAACAATAGATATCAAATAATAAATAATATAACAATAATAATAGATAACAATATCTATGGCAAGCCGTCATCCCCCAAACGGGCATGGCAGAAATCTACGGGTGCCCAACTAAAAATTCTGCCAAATAGGCGTCCGAACTAAGCTTTTAGGCCTACTCCCGGACATAAGCGCCATACGCAAAAAAAAAATCTACAAACAAAACTTTACATTATTTTTTTCGTATTTGTTCATAATTCATAAATTTTATTGATTTATAGGGTTCATAAATATTTATCAACGAACAACTACTAAAATATTATGCGTTATAAAACCTATTTCAAGTTACAGGTTACAAAATGTACATAATACACTCTTCAGCACGAGCTTTGAAAGAAAATTTTAATTTATTTGTACCAAAATGCAGTCAGCGAAGATGAAGTTGCAATTTATATAGTTTATACTTAAATCAAGAATACAAATAAAATCAATATAATGGTGGACTATGGCATTATTTGAAAATAGAGAAAAGTTACTATCAAATCTAAAAGTCTTAGTGGTTATTTTTTAATTAAATAGACTTCTTTCAATAATATACACACAAATATTTAATTTAAATATATAATTATATATAGTAATACACTATACTGTAATAATGGTAATGCTTTATTAAATAACAAAAGTTTGAAAACTTTGATGCTCTCTCAAATGTAAAGTAATATTTAATTTGATTGATTTATACGTCAACGAACATATAGACATTTATCTGAGAAAATGTATGTCAATTATATAATAAAAATAAGTTATTCTTAGCATTAATGATAATATAGCTATTAAAATCTTTTTTTTTAAATCTCGCCCCAACTAATATCAACAATTTTTTGTCAACATATGTGAAACTTGCCATTAAATGAATTTTCAAATTAAGTGAAAGTATATCATATTTTAAATTTAAATTTATAATTTTTTTTTAAATATAATATTAGATAATAGATAATTAAGAAATAGATAACACATAATATATACTAGGAACTATAATTTAAAATTTTTTTTTTTTTAATTAATATAAAAGTTAATTCAACACATAGAAAATTTTAACCAATACATTATAGTAAATAATATTATTTATTATTAAAATAAATACTGAAATAATTGAATAAAATTTTTATTTTATTTTAAGCTTTTTATCTACTTGTATTAATACAAAATATATAAGTGACATGCTAATTTAGTTTGCCTTCTAATTTTTTTAAATTCATTATAAATAACTAAACATACATCACGTAATATAACCATATTATAAATAACACCAAAGTGAAATATATGTAATAATTGATAATTAATTATGGATGATTAACTCAATAGTTAAAAAGTTAATTGGTTCAATTTTTTCAGAGTATAGAAAGTGTTAATGATTCGATAAGTTTAAGGTATACAAAGTATGGTTCTATTGACACCAAAAAATCAAAATGGAAACATTTATAAGAATTTAAATAAATATTAAATTAAATAGAATATTGCTGTTTTATTGGTTTAAAATCAAAATAACTTATATTGATACCTGTAATAATAAGTATTATTAATTAAATGGGAAAAGTGTAAAGCTTACTCTGACCTAGATTTACTGTAAATTCAAAAATTTCTAAAAACTATTATTTTTATAAAAATTATTTATGCCTGTTAATAAAAATTTAATATAATTTAAATTATTCGATTAAGTCATAAATAAATATCGACTAAATTAGTGAAATTTTATAAAGGATACGGTTTCATAATATATCAATTATAATAAATATGAAAGATATTTTAATCACACAATAATACAAACATATTTTAAACACTTGAAGTTAAATAGTTTAAATATTTAAAGGTTTTAAAATCAAGTTATTTACATTGTTTCAATATATTATTTTATTATAGTTATTTGCATTAATAATTAGACAGTCAACAAGAGGCGACTACTGTTATTTGGGTCATGTATGTATTTATTTTGCGCGGCCACTATATGTGAACGTTAAAACAATAATATGATTATTTTTTTATTTTTTTTTTTAACACTGGACACTTATTAAATTGGTACATATTCAAATTTTTTCAAAAAAAAAACTATTTTACACTTCCATATGGAAGTAAATATTATTTTAATAATATTTGTAACATTATTTTTTTTTTTTTGCTTAAATTTATTGTATAGTATATTTTATTCGGGTTTTGGAAATCTTTAACTAGAATAAATCTATTGGCAACCATTGTTTTTAATATCATACTGAAGCAATATAATTATTATTAACTATAATGAATTAACATAACATTTTTATTGACAAATGTAAAAAAATCTATAGTGACAATATCTATGAGGTTGTGAATAATGTTCAATTCAGACAATTTTTACTATACATATTAATATAACGTTGTTCATCTAATTTTTAAAGTTAGCAAAATTTAAATGATTACGAAGAAAAAAATTATTGAGTTAATAAAATCTATATTATTATAGAAAATCAGAATGTTTTGTTGAAAATATAAATTGTTGTTTAAAAACAAAAAATTCCTAAAAAATTGCAATGATAAAAAATAGTGAGAGGACAATAAGAATTTTTAACAACTGATTTATAGATATCCAGCGGGGAGATGGTAAACTGCGGCAAAATTTACCTTTTTCTAAAAGTCGATATGTAAACTGCGGCAAAAAAATAATTAAGACTATACAATCTGCGACAAAACCGATAAGACACATCATACAAACTGCGGCAATTTATTTTATATACTTATACATGTTTATTGTTTAATTAGGTATAATACGTATTACGTATTATGACAGCTATTAGTATCTCTTAGAATATTAAGTGTAAAAAAAAAGAAAAACCAATTTTTAAAATTGAAAAATATATTATTATTAAAAATTAGATCGTAATGATTGTATAATCAAAAAACCAATTTTAAAATTAAAAAATATTATTATTATATTAAAAATTATTTAAAAAAATCGTATAATAAAAAAAAATAAATAAATAAATAAAAAAATAATAATACAATAGGTATCTAATTAAATTGTCGCAGTTTGTATGATGTATGTTATCGGTTTTGTGGCAGATTATATAATCTTAATTTTTTTTTTTGCCGCAGTTTACATACAGCCATCCAGTGCACCTCATCATTGAGTAGATCGCTGTAATTAATGCCTTAAATTTGAATTCAGTATTAAATCATAGTACACAATGGAAAAGATTCTGAACGAAAATATTCATCAACCCATATATGTATACAAAATAATTAACTGTTTAGACAAATTGTGTTAAAATTTTAAATTCAAACCATTATAAAAACCAGTGTCCAGTAATCACTACCGTAACTTTACGCTATTTTTTTCTAATCTTTGTAATGAATATTAGAAAAATTATAATGCATTTTAATCAATAGTATATAAATAAAAAATATAATACATTTTTAAGTTCAAAATAATTTGCAAATTTACATGATTTTGACAAAATTTTAAATTCGACCTTCATTAGTCATTAGTTATTACCTAGTTAACTTAATAGGCATATAATAATATATTAAATATTATTAATATATATATCTATATATAAAATGTATTGGATTGTGTAATATTGATTGTTCGTGAATTTTTTTTTCTTTTTCTTAATTATAAAATCACTATAACAGGTATAACAATATAAATAATATGACTAAAATTTATTTTAATTTATTAATGGTTCCCAATAAATTAACGAATATAAAAGAGATAAGAACAAGTAACGATGATGATGTTTTTTACGTTATAATATTATGTGCATAAGTCGCCAAATAGGTTTTACTATTACAATAATACTATATCATAGATACTTTTTAATTTTTATATAATATACTTAAGTCTAAAATATCTACTTTTTCAATAACAATATAATACTTAATTTACTTTATTTTCATATATCTTACATTCTAAGATTTAATTATAACATAAAATCTTGTAAAATTGAGCATAAAACTACATAAAAATTAAAATGGAAAGAAATTAGGTTACACCAATATAATATTACGTAGGTATAAAATATGACGAGTTCTATGAATTTGAAAATAAGAACTAATTACACTATTAATTTATTACATTTTGTAATATGTGTTTATTATTTTTATAATTAAATAAATTATTATCTTATTACCATTGCGGTAAATTTTAAGTTTTATTCTTTTTTCAACAGGCAAAAGATTACTTTAATAATTTTAATGTACAAAAATCGAATTTTGATTAAATGATCTTCAATTAGCTTTAAGGATTTAAAGTTTAGATTAGCGAGATAGAGTAGTATTATATGAGTACACAAAATATATAGGTTCACTTCTTCACTTATCAATATTTTTAACATTTTTTCACTACTAACTACCTACTCTCTTTAGATAAAAATATTTGATTAAATGCTAAGAGTATTTATACTACATAAACTATCCTTGAAAATAATGTTTTTTTTCATAAACAAATGTTTTATCATTAAATTAAAATTTACCAATTTGCGCTTGAAACCTATATTATTTAGAAGTATACTATTGTATACATTCCTACAATAGCCTAGTTCGAAATTCTCAGAAAAATATCTCGCTTCCGAACATGAAATTTAAAATGTTTACATTATGGTGTCATTCAAAATACAAAAAATTTAATGATAAAGAATCTTATGGCATTTTGTTGTGTAGCAGCTACAAATAATATGAAAAAAAAAAATAATAATATTTCCGAAAATCTAATATGAGCGAGATTTCTATTCATTAGACCCCAATGTACTTATACAAACGAACACGCAACACAATAATACATATTATATCTATATAAGTTATAATTTATAAGAACAGCGTTATTCTACGTGCACACAATTATACAAATATAATTGATAATATGCTAATGATTGTCTCGTGCGCGTTTAACATAAAGTTTATTGTTTAAATATTATTGTCTAGATGATTTGGTGCGCGCGCAACGACGTAAATATTATAACGTACAGATGATGACATACACATATATACAGGTAAATGTACCGAATATTATCTTTGATACTGTGTGCGGTATACCAAATATACCTATGACACGAGCTTGCGCGAAGTATTTTATATTATATGTACTTACCGGAGTGAACGAAAATATTCGGTGAGATGAAGGATTCCACCGTCCAAATGACAACAAACCAACCGAATACGATGTACTTATCGTTCATCTTAACCATGTATGCTACAATCGCGTTATTGTTTTTCGTGTGACGACGGAAGGTTTTTCGAGACTGAGACCGCGTACGTTCGTAATAACAATAACTATAATAATAATAACGATAATAATTATTATAATGATAATTAATATTTTTACTGCAGTCGTTATGTAGACGATATTTGACTGATATTATTGCGGTCGTCTCTACGTGTAGCAGTATTGCGGTGATCGCGATGAGATATTATTTATTGTACCATATAGATACGCTAATACGCGTCCAGCTTTTACGCAGTCACGCGAAATCCGTACAGCCGAAGAATAACGGTGGGTCGTATGCGACACGACTATTTTAAGTCAACGGCGCTAAAGACTCGGACGCTTTGGGTCGGTGATCACATCCGCGTGGCCCGGTGCGTTTTCACGCGGGTGAGACAATGGTCGTAGACGACAATAAAATATCTCGTCGCGCGTGCATAATGATCGGATGTGCCATCGGTTATTACGGCGGGTTTCCTATTGATTTCGCTGCAACAGAACGGGACGTCCCGTACCGTTCGATCGATTGTTCCGGGCGGGGACCTCGCGCGGTTTAGAAACCTTTTCGTACAAAATAGATAATAATACCTAACATTAATGTGTAATATATTAATATTATTATTATAAACATTATTGTGAAATTAATTATTTCTCGCGTCGCCGAAAGTCCGACGATAGAAGAAGAAGATGACGACGATGCCGGAAGGTATGTGTGTGTGTATGTATATGAATGTATACATGCGCGATATCACATCATGAAATAAAAATACTCATTCACGCAAAGATTTTCACAATTCGCCGCGATTGTGTAACGCCGGGCACGAGAAAGTTCAACACTCGAAATGAATAATAAAAAAATAAAAATAAAAACAGAATTAATTATACATACACACGCATTCGAAACCCGATAATATGTATGTGTACGAGCTCAAATACACAAATAACCCATTTCTCTGGTATTCGTTTCAGAAAAAATGTCATGAAAGAAAAAAAACGACAAATAAATAATAATAAATAACTAAATGAAAACTATAAGATGAGCCTAAGCTCATCATATATAATGCAGATACCTATATATATATATATACATATAATATATACTAGGACGCGTCGTCGTTGTTATAAGTGGTCCTCGCCGATAATATTTTAAGTTTTATTTTTAAAAATTATTATTAGTAGTATATCAATGTATTCATATTTATTATAATTTTAATTTTATTGTTTTTTTACGCATAAATACTTAAAGTAAAAACGTTCGTTTTATACTTTTACCTAATGGCTAAATGTATATATACTTACTTTATACCGAAATAAATATAACATTTACTGATACTGCAGCAGCGATGCATGCCCGGCATAATGATATGCAAATATTTAAAAAGTTGAACTATTGATTTCTATTATTACGTTAACGCCGGGTTGCATGAACAATATCACTTAACATAATATTTTAATGAATATAGTGTGCTGCTATTAACGGTGCCTTAAACATGATTTTGTGACCTGTCGTGATTGATAAATTAAAACTTGGTGACAATTAAATTAATCAATTTTTCGTGACACCCGGCGTTAGTATATATATAAAGAAGCTATAAGACAATAAAATTATATAAGACATAGTAAGCTGTAGATGGACGTGTACAATTTACAAATAATGACACTCAATATTGTATTAGTATTATATTAATTGTTGAAATACAAAAATAATTTAATTATTATTTACTTAACGCCCGGAACTTTTATGAGAGTGATTTACAAAAGAAACTACGATTTACGTTTAATCCCTCGTCAAAAAAAAAAAAATAAATAACATGATTAGTGAATAATCATGCTTAAAATTTAAAAACAAATATTTTTATTTTTTATACATTACATGATATAATACATGAGTGTAAAATTATTTATCGATTTATAGAACAGTGGCTCTTCATTAAAATATCAAAGAGGTTCCCTGCTATATGAACTTAAAGTCCATAAACTCTTAATTTATAATCCAATATAATAATAGTTATATAATAATATTATTAATACACTTATATAAATCTAATGAAATTTATATTGTTTAGCTTGTTTAGAGGTAAATGAGTTGTTAAAATACAATAAAATCTATATATTATGTTAAATTACAATATTTAATATTAATATAACTAATATGCATATAATATTCTCCGTTTTCCAGTTTATTAACTTATTTAGTAGTAATTTTATCTGCTATAAATATAATGGAGAACTGCTTATATAAATACCTGACCGGTTGAACTTAAAGTTTTTTATAATTTATGGAAGTCAAACCATAAAACTCTTTTATTCCTAGACATATTCTTACTGCATGGTTTTTTTGAATTTCAAGTGGTTTTATAGCATTATTAGAATTCTACCCCATACTAATAACCGTATTGGAATATTGACTTGTAGAGTACGTTATATACAATATACAACAATTTAGTAGGTAAGAGTTTAAATAGTTTGAAAATTTTGAAAATAATAGATCTTAATATATATTACTCTATATATTAGTTAATTATTTTTTCATTTTGTCATAAATCACGTTATGTGATTTTTTTTTTTTAACTTGTGCTCATAATAATTACAACGAACTATAACGATACTGAAAACACTATTCTCACAATTACAACCATAGGTTCAATCGTTATAAATAATAACATTGAATATAATAATAACTTATTAAGTCAAAACATTCACTAAAATAATATTGTGATAATGATATAGGCACTAAAATGAAACTTTTTGATGTAAAATTTTGTAAATTACTTTTCAGCAAACACGAAAACGTCTCTAGAAACATGAACATATTGAGTTGCCAATTTAGTTTATATACTAGAATTAAATCTTCTTTGTTTTTAATTATTTTGTTTATTAAGTATACAATATAAGAACTAAATAATTATATTATACTAGATCGAATTTTATAGATTACTCGTTGAAAATTATTAAGTTTTTTTTTTTAACAACGTAAAGTCATACAATTATTCATGAGAGATTGAAGTTCATGTTTTTACGACATTGAATATTCACAAGTAATCGATTTATCTTTAAACGATTTTTGCTATTTTATATTTAATTTTAACATTAAACTTTAACTTAAATCGTAATTTTCTATCCATAATCAAATTTTCAAAATATTTAGACTATAATTTTTAGTGATTCATGTAGGTATTAAAATGTTTAACTTTATTTTTAAATGTTGATACAAATACTTAGACTCAGTCAATAAACTTAAAAATTCTATATTAAATCCCACAAGATATATTTAAAATACATATAGTTTCTTTTTATAATAATTGCTTAAAGTAAAAATAACAAAGCTATAGAAATTATTTTTTTAATAAAACATAGTGCAATTTTTAAGGCTAATAACTAAGGTATAAAAACTTGATACAAAATTCCTCATAAGTTTTTATGGTAACTTAAGAATCTTGAAAATATAAATAAACATCACATACATTTTATAAACATTTAAGGTTAAATTTCAACAAAATTAGATATTAAAATAATAATCAACAATTTTAGTTATTGCATCATAATTAAAAAAAATATCATTTGTACTTGATTTCAAGATATTTATTGCTACCTATATGAATATTATTAATTATATTGTATTGTAATAGTTTAATATATAATCGTAATAATTAAAATATATTAAACTCAATGAGTTTTAAAATATTTAGGTTAAGTATGCTTAAATTATTTAAACCATGAACTTATTTGCACCATTTAACAACACTACATACAAATTACAAATGGTACAATATAAACTAATTATGATTTGTAAATCTTATATTTAATTTTCAAATTTTAGAAACGAATTTTTAGCAATAAAATAATTTGCAAATTTTCAAAAATTTGACATAATTTGTTAATATCCTAACTTCAAACGCTTTAAAAAAATTAATTGTGGGCTTAATTATTTAATTAATTTTTGATTTTTTTGAATGAGCGAAAAAATTTCAAACTCCAACATGTATAGAAAATGCTAATACATAAACATTTGATGAAAATTTTAAATATCTACAGTCATTAGCTTTTGAATTATACATTTTTTAAAAATCCAGAAAATTTATAAATTATTTTGTAGTTCTATGAAAAAACTAATAAAATTATTAATATTCATACCTAAGATTTGAAATGTAATAAAAGGTTCTTCGTAGAGATTATATGATTAATATACAATTGACTTGTGTAAATATTATGAATAGTTAAAAATTAACATGAATACTTTAAATATTTAATTGTATACGAAAAACAATTAAGTTGCAAAAAATGTTTTTCTTTCAATTAATATCCGTGGTATTATGCATATAGGAAAACATATAAAGCATTTTGTATTAAACATAAAATTAAAAAATAAAAATTATCAGCAAAACAAATGGTCACCCATCCAATTACGTCGGTAGCATAAAACTGCTGGCTATGCCCCTTAGAAACTTGATATATCACCAGAGATTATTTTATAAGTAATATTATTGTAAAAAAAAATAATATTATTTAACTTGAAATTTATCATTACAATTTTCATATTTTTATGATTTTGATGAACTTTTAATTTTTATTCGTGTATTTTCTCGCCTTTACGTTAGTTTTTCTCAATTATACTAAAATGTTAGAGGGAAATACGTTTTTATATTTAACCCAACTAGACTATTAAACTACAAATATTTTTATAAAAAAACGTAATAATATTTTTTTTAATTTTTAGGTTTTAGTAATAACTAAATAATAATAATAATTTCACTTAGAATAAATAAATTTAATATTTTATTAATATTAAACTACAAAATAATTACGAACCAAAACTTGAATCCAAATTAATAACAATAATATAATATGATAAAACAATAGTTTTTAAATCTTAATTATTATGTAACTGTTTGAATGTGACCGAATTTTTTTTAAATTTTAATGTCACATTATAATATGTATATATGTTCAACATAATTAAATTTTAAGCACTATAAAACAATATTTCCAATCGTCTAAAGTTTATTATTGCCTGTTTTTGGAAAAATAATTACATCTTTTACATCTCTACAAAGTCTGCAACTTATCTCTTGTATCTACTACAATTTAAACGTATTAGATTCACTCAATATAATTATAGATAATTATTTTTAAAACGTGTATTCGCGTCTGTGCAATGAATGTATAATCATAATGTTTAAAATAATGCAATAATATGTATTATGAATATTATGATATGTATTATATTAGTTTCATTCAATATTATGATTTTGATTTTTAACAATATTTACACTGTCTAAATGAATAATTTTAAAATATGAATTTGTCCTACTTGCTATTGACTCATTGCTTAATTAAGATTCATAAAATCTAAGATTAGATCGGAACTCCTTGTAAACAAAAGTACGTCCAAAACTGTGGAATAACAGTGTAGAAACGTCTTTATATGTATACAAAGCATAAAGAATAAACTAGGTGAAATTTGAGGAGAAATCTAATAATAGAGTAAATAATATTAATCAGACTTTTCTATCTCAGTTCCAAAATAATAAAAACTTGTTCAATTCAAGTAAGTAACTCAAAAATAAAAAAACAAGTTTTATAATTTTATATTGCCTGTAAAAATGTATTGTTTCTGTATTTAATGTTATGAACCGATTACGATCTCACGCGATATAATATATATACATGTATTTATACATCATATTATAATTTCGATCGTTCGCTCGAACTTCTTATCACTTCCCGCTCTGCTAACGACAAGTTTGACACCTGTTATCACCGGAAAATCACTTTACATTCGTGGCCCACACTGCCGACTATCATATTATTATTATAAGTGTATATCGACGACGATGATGACGCTGGCGAAGAATCAAGCCCGGAAATAGTCGGCTGATTCGCGACACGTTCAGCCTCCGAAAGACGTGTAGGTACAATGTATTGTATACTACGTCCATATACATATATATATTGTGATACTAAACGATCCTTGACCCGCCTAAATAATGCGTATTGAACGCAGTGGATGGTGGATCGCCACTGACTGCACAAATCGTCATCATTCGTCGTATTCTTTGGTATTTTTATGGACGTACCTGCGTCACTGAAAAAAAACGCAAAAGTCGGTCGCCGTAGTGTAATTAGTTCTATACACGCCGCCGCAGCCACCCATAGTGTCGTTAGAATTGAGGGCGAAAACAAAAAAAAAAAATCATAATACTTGAGTATTACATAATATTTATCGCTATGATTTTTAAAATGCGTTCACTATAATAATAATAATTATTATTATTATTATTTCTTACGAACTTACGAACAGTCCCCCGAAGTATTCGCGCAGGTCGCGGCGCGATAGTCGCGAACGCTGTCTAAAAATAGATCGAGACGTGGCGAACAGCGACGGAAACATACGATGCCGTTCGTAAGTTCTCGCGTGCTTGTAGTTGTGTATAGGTACATATATATACATAAATGCGTGCGCGCGTATGCGTACCGAATGGTCGCCGTTCGCCGCGTCCGGCTAAAAGTAAAAGCTTTGCGCTATAAATAAACGGCGACGCAGCCGACCAATCGTGAGGCGTGTTGTGTGTCAAGTGTAACGCGCTCGTCTTCCTAAGCGAAACAGTGACGAGTCCTGTTCAATCCGGTGAAGTCCTGCGAAGTCAGCTGTCGCCGCCTTCCAGAGTCCAGGTTAAACATTTTTATTATTATTGTTGTTTTTAATATATTTTCTGTTGGTCTATATGCCACAAAACATTTCAGTTTTATTTTATAACTTTTTTTTTTTGATTATTTTCTCCACTTTTTTTTCATTTGTATAACATTCAACTTAACCTAACCGTAATTTTATAAGCTCCTGACGGTACCACAACACACCGTAATATTATTATAAATTTTACATTAATTGTTATTAATAGGTAGGTATACATTTATATATGATATGCAAATGTATGTATGTATTATACAGCAGCATATACTGCACCCGCTGTTCGCAATAATGATATTATATTACCTCACCCCGTTCCCCTTACCGTAATGACTTACAAGCGCACAATTCATTATTACACTATATATTATAATGATATGATGATATTGGCAGTCGTCTTTTGTTAACTTGCTGTAAAATATCCCAACGGCATAGCAAGTCGAAATGATATTTGTCCACGGAAATCGCGATCCGAACGGTATATAGTTCAACAATAAATAATAATCGCGCGAAACCCTGTTTACACTCCCGCTGCCAAATACCTACGATTGACGTCATCGTTATAATAATTATTGATATCAATTGCACCCAAAAACATACGCAATAATATGACCATACAGTGATTGCAACGTTAACACCGATGTTTTAATAATTTCAGATTATTTTATTTTCCATTCGAAAAGCAAAAGACAACCCATAAACCATGGCCGACGACGAAGTGAGTTCTAACCCACGCAATTGTTATTATTGCATTATTATTTTTAGCATTGCGTGTATCCCTTGTATATGAGGCGTAGCAGTGCTCTTTGTCGACTTTTTTCAATTATATCTGTTTTTCGTATACCTACGCAGGCTAAGAAAGCGAAACAGGCGGAAATCGACCGCAAAAGGGCCGAAGTGCGCAAACGTATGGAAGAGGCGTCCAAAGCCAAGAAGGCCAAGAAGGGTTTCATGACCCCGGATAGAAAGAAGAAACTCCGTGTAAGTATAAGGCTGAGCTGCACACAATTATATTTTAAAGTCTGGGAATCTTTTAATCTTATACTCGTCGCTTTTTCCTATCATTGCTGGGCGTGTAGCTGTTGTTGAGAAAAAAGGCAGCCGAAGAGTTGAAGAAAGAACAAGAACGCAAAGCTGCCGAACGAAGGCGGATCATCGAAGAACGGTGTGGACAACCGAAAAACATCGACGACGCCGGCGAAGGTAAACGGTTGAATTTTTATTACTATTATTAAATGGCTGTTAGAATATCGCGAGATTTCCTGGCGACGGGCCGACGCCGCTGTAGCGGTGGTATTATTTATGTGCCAGTTTGATTGTCGGTCGCGTCCGACGACGTGCGGCATACAACGATAAGCAGAGTAAATTATTTTTGTTAATTTGTTTTTTCTGTTTGCTTTCTCTCGAAACGTAACACAATATAGATACGATCAAACGAGTAATTAAAGAGTATTACGACAGGATCACAAAATTAGAAGACCAAAAGTTCGACTTGGAATACGTTGTGAAAAAGAAAGATTTCGAGGTTAGATGGTCGTCGTTTTACCGCTTGGCTTCAAATAATATATTATGCAATTACTTAAACGCTTTTCGAGCTTTTCGAAAAAATAATTCGATGCGCTTTTTTTCGTATACGCTTTTTCGTTACTCTTAGGACGTCCGAAAAATTTTTTTTTAACCGGAAAAAGAGCGTAGTACGCTTTTCTTTCTTACAGTGTTTTTAATTTATATTTTGTCGTCCGTCTTGTACTTCAACCTATATATTGACCGTCTCAGTTTTTTTTTTCTTTGGCTTAACGTCAAAATCTTCAAACACACAAGGGCATCTGTATAGTTGACGTTTTATTTTATGTACGTGCTGCGGGCCAACGTTAACACTAATGCTTAATTAAAAAAACCACACTGTATACAGTTGCCAAAACGAGTAGTACACACATATAATAATACATAATAATAATAATAATATAATACAGAGAACATTAATTTCAAATCGTTCAAACAGCACAAAATTCACTATTTTCTGGTTTATTTTTATTTTTATGAGTGGTATATTTATTTATATGTGTGTGTGTATATTATATATTACGCGTAGGACGTAGATATTTTACTTATATGTATAGATTACATTACTACAGATGTTAATCCGTATCGAAAATTAATTGTAAAATCGTAAGATGAATATTCTATACGTTATATAATATATATAATGTACAATTTGGTTACAATACAGCTCCCTGACGTCAAAAAATGAACTTGTTTAAAATTTGTTCAAATCGGTGTCCGTTTTGCTTTTCTATTTTACTATCTTACAGTATTGATGTTTAGAGGAGCTTACGGAAATCTGCGAAGAATTATGGAAACGGGTTTACACCATAGAGGGAATAAAATTTGATTTGGAAAGAGATATCAGGATGAAAGTTTTTGAGGTAATTTGCAACATGCACCTATTACCCACGGCATGTTGATGATTGCGTCGTCAGAATACTTTTTTATCACAAATTACTATTACAATTTTTGATATTTTTTACTAATTTTTTTTTTTATAAATTAATATTCTTACATGGACCATTTTTAAAATATTATTAATTGTGATTATTTAACTTTTAACTAATACTAAACTTTTTCAATGGGATACTATGCACTTGTTTTTAGTATATTGTTCTATATGCAATAGTTATGATAAAAGTATAACACTATAGACGACTAAAAAAAAACTATAATCCTTCAAATAGCTGTAGGAATAATGTTATTTAAATATTTTATTCGATAGATGCAATATTTTTCATATTTTACGACTATAATATTATTATATTAAATACGTATTATGGAAATGTAGGCAGTGGCCTTTTAATATACTTGAGCTGCATATTGACCAATAATTATCCTAAAAGGGGATACTTAATAATTACCACATAAAATCTTAATATATTCATTTTCGTTAAACTCGTTTCCCCATTATGCATTTATAGTCGATAATAATAATAATAGAACACAGAGAGCTTAATAAACTAATACGTGATGTTTAATTTAAGCCCATAAAGCGATTAACTCACTGAGCAATATATTTAATTACCAGAATAGTTTAATTAAATCGAGCTTTATTGCATACTCGCCTATGGTTCGCCGACAAAGATCAAAGGTCTTGTCTGTTTGTTTTTGTCAGAAGCAAATTGTATAATGAAATTATTTCATCGGTATTTGTAAAAACAAAGGCTAACGAATAACGATAACAATAGTTACATAGACGTGGCATTTTTATTCACGAGCTCCAGAAATTTATTTTTTATGTACAACGAGTTTTTAATCCAAAAATAAACGAGCATATGTTACATGCTTATAATTTAATTATATTTTTGACATGTATCACATGCAAATACATTCGTCTGCATGATTCATCTGCTGAAATTATGTATGTATCAGCCAATTAAAAAAAGAAAGAAAAATGCCATACAAATTTAAACGATTTAAAAATGTATTTGGAGTTTATTTTCAATAGTTATATTATAACAACAAAATTGTTTTTTCGAAAATTGAAATATTAAATACGTAGGCACCTGCACTATACACCTCCCGTCTAACGAAAACCATTGTTTAACATTGTATTCGCTTATTGTACTAAATTATTTTACTATATGAGATGTTTTTAACAATGACTAACTTTACCAAATATGGTATGATTATTTTTAAATAATATTTTTGATGTTTTAGATCAGCGAATTGAACAGCCAAGTCAATGACTTACGAGGAAAATTGTAAGTATCAACAAATTACACTGTGGCCAAGTAAACATTTCTTCGTGCATTTTTTTACATTATTATTATTTTTCCAGCGTCAAACCAACTTTGAAGAAGGTTTCCAAATACGAAAACAAATTCGCAAAACTCCAAAAGAAAGCAGCGGAGTTCAACTTCAGAAATCAACTCAAAGTAGTGAAGAAAAAGGAGTTTACCTTGGAAGAAGAAGACAAAGAAGTACGTTCATGTTTTTGCCGTATTATTTTTCCAATATTGTATTGTGTTATATCTACCTATATAAATATATATATATAATATATATATGAAAAAACGATTTTACATACTTTATAATTTTTTTTTTTTTTTTTTGCAACAGAAAAAACCCGATTGGTCCAAAAAGGGAGACGAAAAGAAGGTAAAGGAAGAAGTGGAATACGAGGCATAAAGACCTCGAACAAAGTTTATCATTGTATTTTCAATGAATTGCATATTTTTACCCAGTTTTATTTATTTTCATTATTCTATGTTCTTTCAACACCAGCATGTAATTGTTATTAACTATAACCAAAATATTTGTTGTCAAACATGACAGATCATAAATGTCTCATTAAAGTTATTTCGTGTACAAGTTTATTAACAGACCTAAACAATCAACCTATGTCTTTACCTTTGTATAATCCTTCAAAAAAATCACGTTATACTCAAACCCCTACAATGCACTTCTACCTAATACCTATTCCTGTTCAATGACTCAAAACGATAATTTACATAAATTTCAACACTTACTATTGTAATTATTTTTTTTCACTAATTTAAATATTTAATACAGTTTATAGGAATATTCTAAAAAAAAAACTTAATTTAATGAACTTTAGTTGACATTTCCAATGTTTATCCAAGAAATATTTTCGATTTATAAACAATGGAAATAATAAAATTATAATTATGTGTAGCATTTCTATCAGTTTTACAGGAATATTTGATTTTATCAACTTCGTATATTATAATAATATACATCATGCATGAATAAATTAAATTTTTTATCCAGCATCAGTTCCTTTGCATAAATAATTATGATTATACTTTATACATTCTCAATGTTTGTCAATCACGAGGATTTCTTCAATTTATTAAGTGTTATCCTTTTGTCTTTAACATTTTTATTGCACATTTACACTGATTGATGGTAATGTTAAATTGGCGTCGCAGCTATTCAGGTAAATTGAATATTTTTTATATATAGTATTAAAATAATATATTATATTATACTTAACAAAGAAACTAATTGCTTTAGAAAAAAATATTTTTAGACAGCTATAAATGCTTATTGAGAGATCACATGAGAACATAGAGAAAGATTTATAAACGTTAATTGTTAAGAAGAAATATAAAAAAAAAGTAAAACATAGGGCAAGCATTAAAAAAATACAAAAAATTCGAAATAGATTACAAAACAATAATATTTATTATAGTAGATACTAGTGACGTAGCTACCGTAAGAACAACAGAAGCATGAAAATTTTTTAGAGACTCGCAACACTGTTTTAGTGACAAACATTATAATTTCTATTATTTTTGGGGAGAAAATTATTTTGCCTGGGAGCGCATTTATGTGTAGCTACGCTACTGGTAGAAATACTTATCTATACAAAGAAATATTCTGGTACCCTAAATCTGATTGTTAGAAAAATATGATGAATTAACATTTTCTATAAATATTGGGCAGAAAAGGAAAAAAATTATTGTGATGAGAGTGTAAGAAAGCGCCTTTAAAATGTCGTGTGAAAATACCAAAAAAGTTATACAAGCAAACCCCTCCATATAGATAATGTTCGTATCCTACACAGATGGCTCGAAGCCAGAGTTTTATCTTTTTTTCTTTGTAAGTATTTCCAATTCTCAGTACATATATCATATTACTAAAAAAAAAAAAAAAATCAAAAAAATGTGTGTTGAAATAAATTTTAGGGGATGTATGCGACCATACTGCACCATGTAAATATATTTTATTTTTATAGGTCAGCAGTGTCTGATTTATTTTAAAATATAAATATTATTTATTTATAAAAGTGCAGCATTATTATTTTTTCTCCGTTTATAATAGACGGAGACAAAAATATACGCTGTATATGTACATAGGTATAAAAAACCCGATCTTAGCTTTTTCTCACTTCTTTGTAACAATATAATACGAGTAAATATGGGTGCAATACGATTGCGAATGTTTTACCTTTTTTATAACACAATTGCAAACGAATGTCGCTTATCTTAAAATTTGTTTTTTTTAGCCGAAAAACGAACGATTGCGAACGTTTTTATAGGCTACGTTACTAATTTTATAATTTCTAAAAATGTTTAATTTTATTTGAGAATTCAATTAATTTTTTTTTTTTTAAATAAAAACTATTCGATATTAATAATACAATGTTACATTATAGCTACGTTACAAACTAAAATAAAATAATATAGAATAATATGAAGTGTTTAAAATGTTGAATAATTAAAATAATTCCGGAGTATAAATATTAATAATACTGTTACATAATGTATAAATTGAAAAAAAATAAAAAAAATTTATAATTTTTAAAATGTATTTCATTATTATTTTTTTTTTCTTAGTTAGGAGTTTCCAGTTTTTTGTAAATATAAAATTGGATCCTTGTGGATTTTATAAATTATAATTTATAATCATTACAATTTTTTAATGTTGACTCAATTTTAGATTTATATTTTTTGGCCATAGGGTTATGTAAATTGTTTTGATAGCGTAATAGCAGAAAATACTTATACCTACTATTTAATTATTTAAAAAATTATTTTTTAAAAATTTGTAATTGACTAACATTTAATCTGGCAACACCGCACGATTAAAGGTAAATTAAAACGTTCAAAATCTTGTTACATTGTTACAGGAAAAAGTCCGTTTGCAATCGTTCCATTCATAATCGTATATCACCCATAAATATGATCCGCGAAAGCGTAGTCGTTTTAAAATAAAATTAATTACAATTATCAAACTACTCTTTTTTAATATCTACATCTACGACAGTTATAATCAATAGAAAATTATAAAATTTAAATATCCATCACTTACATAATTAGGGTTCTATTTTTTTTTTTAGTTATATGGTTTTTCTAAATTTTCATCCATGCGTTAAATTAATACCTGTCTATAATTTAGATACCTAATTAACAAAACAAACATAACCAATATGCTTAAAACTGTATTCAATAAATATGGCATTAAATTATAGAAGTAAGACTTTTTAAATCGCCAAACACTTGATTGAATTAAATAATTTAATATTATTCTAATGCCCTGGAGTATGTTTGTATGTTAATAAGTGCAATTTCTACTATTAATGATTTTATTATATTATCTACTTTATACTATAATATGCAGAATTACTTTTATAGAAAAAAACGTTATAAATATTTTCATAAGACTCTTACACTAATGTACAATGTAGAAATTGAGAAATATTTAGTGCTAACAAGCTAAAAGGCATTTTTCTCGATATAATTTAGTAAAAATAAGATATAGGCTTTCTTGTTAATTGTTGCACAGTTCCTTACAGTTAGAATTATTCGGAGAAAAGGAAGTGGAGATAGTTATCAAAATAAGATTATAAATGGTTGAAATAATAAAAAGAAATATTTGATATAATCTAACTTTATTTTTTCTTTCGCAATAGTTGTTAGGCAGACTGTATTAGTTTGTATAACATTTGAAATTGAATTTTAAGTTAAATTACTTAACTACATATTATCATATTATATTTATAAAAATTATATTTCTTACGTCTGTTAATAAAAAAAAAAAGGGCGAAGGAGAAGACGGCGACGGTACCGAAGATGATAAGACCGACGACGGTTTGACTACAGAAGGCGAATCGGTCGCGGGCGATGTAACAGACGCAACGGAAGACGCGCAGAGCGATAACGAAATTATCGAACCAGAACCAGTGGTTGAACCCGAACCAGAACCTCAACCACCATCCCCAGCACCAGAAGGTGAATTTTGATTCAGTTTAATTTTCTAGTGTAAATAATGACAAATTGGTTTTTTTTTTATTATTATTAATGTCTAGAACTTTGGGCATATCTTAAGGACACCGTGTGCTCGAATAACCCACTCAGCGTCGATGACCTGGTTGACAAACTTATGACTGCCGTTACAGCCATACCACAACCCCTACTGAATTCTGTGGTCAAAGACACTATCAAAAAACAAAAATCAATTGACGAAGGTGATTGAAAACTTTATAATAATAGTTATTTATTATACGATAAAGGTTCAAATAGTCACTATTACAATAGTGGTATTCAGAGACGTACATAGATAAGTTTTGGAGGGTGTTTTTGAAAATCAGTCATTAAAAAATATTATACAATAGGTATAATTTTATTTTATTTATAAATCCTGTTTAAGTATTTTTATTTTTTTTTTTTTAATTATATTAAAATTTTAATTTTTTAGTATTAAATTTTAATTTTGCTTTAGCCGATTTTTCACAAATACAATGTAATATTATACTTGTCTAAAAGTATAATATAACGATTAACATTAAAATTGAATTAAGTAAATAATCATACAAACAATCAAATATTTCGGGGGGTGTTTGAACACCCAAAACACTTCTCTATGTACGTCCTTGGTGGTATTATATTAACAAGACATAAATAGGGAAGACTTATTAAATACCATGAAAAATATGGGTAGCAAAAAACATTTCCTAAGAATATTCAAGCAACTTTACGTTTTATTCTTGTTATGTTTCAAAATATAAATAATATTTACTGTTAATAATAATTGCCGATCAAACTATAGTAATAGTATTTACTCATGCGTTTAATTAACTACTGTTTAAAATTTTAACTTTTAAACTCGCCTAAACTTAATTTTAAAATGTATAGTACCTAACATACTTTTAATAATAAAAAAAAACAACGTTCCCCCTTGCAATAATAATCAATACCTACTACTTAATATGATAATATATAAGTACACGTTTTTAAATAACGTGTTGTGATAGCCGATAGTTCACTGTTCACGATAAATTAAAAATAGCTAAAACACTAATGACTAATACAGGCCTTTGTATTGTATTATATATAAATAAAGTCCTTAAGAACAAATCTTTTGCAATCTTGTCTGTGTTTTCTAACAAAACAGACCAATCTTATATCAATAGTACCAAATTCATAGTCATTGGATAAAACATCTAAAAACATATTTGAATCAAATATACTTGAAAATGAATTTCTAATTATTTTTAATTGATTTTACTTTACTTTAATACAATTAACATTTTTAATTTATTAGTATTCAAATTTTAAAAATCTAGTTTTGAAGTGTATCAATTTCATAAAAGTGGAAACATCGTTCTATATAGTAAATATATTGACAAATTCGAGAATTCTTATAGAATTTTTATTCGAAGACTATAATAGTCGGTTCAATTGGCATAAGATAGTTCTATTTAGTTAAAAACAAAAATAATCTAATCCATAAGTCTAAAGAAGATCGTGTATTTATTTTATAATGTCTGTTTTTTTTTGTATGTAAGTGCAAGTATACGATATGTATTTGAAAAAATGCTTTGCTTTTCAACTTTGAAAATAATTTCTATTATAAAATTGTACTTTAAAAAGGTCAACTTTAAAAATACCTAGTATTTATTCTTATCATTGGAAAAAACAAACAAAATATTAAGGAAAAACGGTAATTTTCAAACAAATTCAATTTTCAACGAAATCGATTTTTTTTCTTTTTTTATATACGTCAAAAACAAATAACCGTAGATAATTGACAATTTTACAAAGTATTTTTTTTATTTACAATAAAAAAATTATCAAAATGTATTGATTATTTTTAAGCTGCTTAAGCATAATGTATTTTCAATGTATTTAATTTTTTTATTTTTTATAAATGCCAATTACATACATGTAATTTCTTCTAGCTCTCTCAATTATAGTTACTACGATAAAATTACTAAAATTATAATATTATTATGTTTTTACGCGCAGGAATCGAAGGTGGTCCTCCAGCTGAAGGTGATCCTGCAACACCTGCGGATTCAACCGATCCGACCGATCCATCCGTCGCATCGGCCGATCCGTCAGTGGCGCACGATGATCCAGCAATCGAGACGGCGGCACCGACCGACCCAGCAACTGAAACCGCTGCGCCGATCGATCCGACCACCGTAGCGGCAGAACCGGTGAATCCGACCACAGACACAACGGCCGAAGCGCAGCCTGCACCGCCGGCTGAAGGCGAACAACCTGCGGCTACCGAGGAAGTTAAGCCAGCGGAAGCGCCCGCCACAGAGGCCGCGCCAGAAACAGCGCCTACAGCAGTGGAAAATGTACCAGAACCAGCAGCAACAGGTGATTGCACAATAAAGGCGATGGTCTGATTTTGGTCTCGACGAATCAGTAAATAATAATAATATCGATATTTCTATACGGTGGCATAATTGTGAGACTCGGTAACCCTATATAGCCCCTGTAGGAGTAGGAAGCCCCTGTGACCACAAAAATTAAATAACCACTGAACAATGTTGCTAAAAAGCTAAAATGTGCGAGTGATAATAAAAGTTAATGATAAAAAAAAATTTTAATTTAATAATAATTATTATTCTTTTTACTAAGCACTTACAAGGTCTATTTCTATTAATAATACTATAAATTTATAAAGTTAAAAATGAACCTGTCAATCCTTTGTTTGATAAAAAAAAAATGTCTCAGTTTTTTACGTCATGATAAAATTACCGTATCTCCACCCCACAAAAATTAAATTATTACTAAGCAGTGATCCTAGAAAGTTAGAATGTGCTAATGATGGTTAAAACTAATGATAAAAAAACAAGTTAATAATAGTTATTAGTCGCTTATTACTATTTTTACTAGCGCTAATTTATTTAGCAGGAATATAATAATATTGTAAAGTTTAATGAACCTATCAATCATTTGTTTGATGAAAAAAAAGTCTCAGTTTTTTACATCATGATAAAAGTGAGGATCACTTAATCGTATCTGGGGGTATTTGGGTCCAGAATCACGTCATAAATATACCACTGTTTCTATAAATTACTTTAAAAATACTACACAATATATAGTGCAGATACGGTGCTTTCCGCAGACACATTCATGTAATGTAAATACATGTGTACGTACCGTAATCAATACTTAATAAAAATAATATCAAACCCATAGATTTGAATAGAAATATAATAGTATAATATGTATAACATCTAACTTTTTAGTTATTTCACATTGAAAAAGCATTAACACCGGAAAAAAAATTACACATAGAAATACCAATTGTTTTCAAGCTCCGATTTTAAAATCGCACGTAATTTATCATTATCTATCATAATTCAATATTATTTTTATACATTATTTTTGTAAAAAAATAATTTAAGACTTAAATTTTTATAAAATTTACATAAAATTTGTGTATAAAATCTTATAACGGTTATAACTTATTTATGCACTTTTCATAGTTATATACAGATTTTAAATTTTTTATATGTATCCAATGAAGTTGGTGAAATCGAAATAATATATTTGTATGCATATTTTTCAACGTACAAATAGCTATAATATAAGAATAAGTTCGCCACAAAATAATAATAATGATGATAAATATTTATTATTCAAAAGTATGTGTCTAATTTTTAATTTATTTATTTTTCAGCTTAATAAAAACAATGCAAAAACAAAAGTCATTCGATCGTGCATTCTGAATATTTTATACTTAACATCATCAAATACAATCGGCATTATTTCACTATTGTATTCTTACAATTTTTTAAATTAACCACATTGGATACTTATAATGCATACAAATTGTTTTCCGTATTAAAAAACAAATACCTAATGATCTGAGTTCAATTGATTTTTCATGTAAAGTAATTTAAAAAATATACAAATAAATAATGCGATATTATACATTAATTGATGAAAATTATTGCATGATTGGATATTTTCTCCCGAAACAATAAACATATTAAATAATATTAGGTTAAATAAATATGTAAAGTTCTGATATTTATGTAAATATTCTGCAAGCTCAAATAAATTACACATACAACTAAATTGTATTACAAATCACTTAATCAATTATTTCTAGATCATATAAGTAAGCACCTCAAATATAATTATAAATTGTAATAATAAATCAATATTCGTCCTTGAACTTAAAAATATTTCAGTTATTTAACTATCAAAATACAAAATAAACTATTTTTTCTATTTATCGAGAAACCATTATGATATTCAAATATTACTAAATTCTAAACATATTTTAGCCGAATTTAAAAACATATAGTACACATTATAGATACTATGCTATTGATATATTTCTCATATTACGTACATGTAAAGCAAAAATTTTACATCAACTCTTAATATTATTATTCTCTTTAAAAAAAAATATAGTATAAACTGTATGAAATAACACAAATATTACTTAATATACAATATTAAATTAAAATGTTAATAAATAAATAAAATTTAAAATAGTATATTGATATGAGTACATATTATTATGTAACAAATGTAATCAACTAGTCAACTAGATGATAAATTAATTAATACATAGTTAGGTAAAGATTTAAAAAAATTGTTGAAAGCTGAGACGATCGATAGCGTTCATGGCAAGAAGAATTAAATTGATTGTCGACTTATTAAAAATTAATGTAATAACTAATAGTTATTGTATGTTTTATACTCGTATTATGGATTAAATCTATATAAATAATTGGGATGAATGCGAAAGTTGATTTATGTTGTAGCAGACGACATTATGTAAGTATGTGATACGTGACATAACATATTTTTATCAAGTCATAAATCATTGCCAGATTATTTTGTTTTAAGTCGAGAAACTGGAACCCAAATGTACCATAACTAACTAACTAAAATATTTACATTGATTTTGCTTGACTTTATATTATAACGCTTAAATGTTAAAAATTATCTCCTAAAACTTCGTGTCTAATAATTAAATAATATAATTTAAGCGTGTAAATTATATCTAGCTCAATGAGCATATACAATATACAGATATTCAAATTAAATAATTAGATCTCACAAAATATGTACAATTATTTTCAAAACTTATTTATAAATTACGACAGTGTAATATTATTACCAAGTATTAGTTTTAAAATGTGCTACTGCAGTAGTCGTTTCGCCCGTCAGAATACCAGATAAATAACTTTAAGTGCACAAAATTTAACGCTGCGTATGATGTGTAAATGTGTATATACGTATTATACGGTAATAACGATTCTACCAGAATAAACCGTTCATCATCAAATATTCGACCAACTATTAATACAACTGATATCTTTAAGGTATTTCTACGATAGTCGTAAAAACTCTCAAACAATTCAATTACCTAATTTATTATTTATAAACTATAACTGAAAATTTTTTTAAATTATTTGAACAAGTGGGTACAGCTTTGCTTACTACAGTAGTGGTGTCTTGTGGATCACTTTAATTAAATTTTAATTCAATGGTTTATTATGGTGTACAAAAAACGATTCTATGCGAAGGTGGCTTGTTAACCTAGCATGTCGTTGAATTACAAAAATTAATTTTATAATATTTTTTTTTTTTTTATAGAAATATATATTGCTGTTAAATTTTTTATTTTACTAATTTGTAAAAGGTTGATTTAGTTTTACTGAAAACATATCATTTATAAATATTATTTATATTTAAATTTTGATTATTAAAATAATATAGTATATGTATATTTATACCATATTAAATTATTACTATTGACTTTTGAGTCAATACCACTTTACTGTAAAACAACGTGAATGATTCATATTATAAATTTTCTATAAACAAAATTTACACATTCCGAAAATTCCAATGCGTGTAGAGAAATGCATATTATACATAAAAGTTTAAATTTCCATAAACGATGTTTTTTATTTATAACAAATTAATGAACTTAAATATTCACATTTTGAATATGTAATTTTGTTTTTAAATTCAAATGTGTGAAAAAATATTAGACTAATAAATTATTTTATTTTATTTCTTTGGTTTTAATATGAACTACTTATGAGGTAGTTAATATTAAAATTTCAAGCTTTAACTATACAAATTAAATATTTTATACATTTTTAAAATCAAAATAACTTGTGAACCTTCGTAATTTTGTTAAAATTTGAATTTCAAATAGGTACTTATAAAAATTAACTGTGCTTATATTGTATTTAAAATATTTCTCTATAGCTATAAAAACAACTTAAGTGGAACATTGAGTAAAATTTCAAGCGTTTGACCTATCTAAATATTTTTTATCGACATGTATAGAATTTAAACTAAAAAAATTCAATTCAATTCAAATATCTATAAAACACACAAAGACAATTTTAAAAATTATATTGTAAACAATCTGTGAAAACTTCAAGAACCAACGGTTATTCTTTATTGAAAAATAAAAATCGTCTAAGGATAAAAAGGTTATTTCACAGGTTAATATTCAATGTTATAAAAAGAACTTCTAACACTCATAAAAAATGTATTAAGTTTTTAATAAGAATTTTTTTTTTGTTTAGAACCTATAGTTTAAATTCAAATTTAAATTTAAATTCTATTGATAATAAACGCCCAAGTAGGCTCAGCACAGTTTATACATTACAATTTAATACTTTCAATTATAATACAAATCAAATTATTAATTATTGATAGGAAAACAATGTAAATTATAAAAAATAGGGTTAACATTTTAGAGTGAATATTTTAACTTGATTGGGTTATTATTGAAGAAATCAAAATGTTTTATGAATTCCTTGTAATTATCATTCTATTAATCGGAGCAAAAGAAAATAATTCTGCCGTTAGGTATTTAAAAATAATGTTTGAGATATGCGAGTCTTAACACTGGGACATTGACTCAAAATTTCTGGAAAATCAATTTGGTAGTTAAGTAATTTATAAAGCCAAAGCACATCATTAAATCTTCTCTTTTCAAGTAATTCGATTTTAAACTGTTTTTTGCTCGAGAAAAGTATCTACTTTGTTAGTTTTAAATGCTAGTAAACGTAGAAATCGATTTTGAATACGTTCAGTTTTATTTATTAAACTAGATTGATGAGGATTTCAAATTACTGAGCTATATTCTAAAATAGATCAAACTAGAGAGAAGTATAATACTTTTAAGCAATTTTGATTATTAAACTCCGATCAATTGCAACATACGAAACCTAATGTACGAAAAGCTCAATAAAGCTGTAATAACACATTAAATTGAAATATGATTATTAAAAGATAGGTCACTCAATAACAGAATACCTAAATCTTTTATTTGTGATACTATTTTTAAATCCGTATTATTAATTATATACTGATAATCAGTTAAATTTAATTTACAACGATAAAAAGAGATTTGTAAATATATATCGGTGTTATTACTTAAGCGATTGAATGAGCACCATTCAAAAAATTGATATAAATCATATTGTAATTTATTATCATCGTTTAATATAATATTAAATTGGTACATAAAGTTTAAAAATATCGATAAACATTAAGAATTTACAGTACTAAAAGACGTTTTGACGTCATTCATAAATAATAAGATGAGTATAGGTGATAAATGTCCCCCTTGAAGAACCCCGGACGTGACATTGATAATAATCAATGAAATAGAACTACCTCCTTAGTTAACTTATTAGTTATTGAGTTGTATCATACAAGTATAATTTAAACCATTTCAATAATGGTCAAAAGATACTATTAACTCTATTTTTTTTAACAGAATGGATGTAACACAATCGAATGTTTTTTTTTAATATCCGCGTAAGCTGCATCTACCTTTAAACTTTTAATGACAAAAGACACTAGGTCTATAAAGTACACCAATAAATTTATTGATGTCGCTTTGGCATAACGAAATCTATGTTGTTCATCAAAAAATATGTTAGTAAATACTGATGTTAATTTAGGTACCATTAATTTTTCTAATATTTTTGGTTTAAGCATTAAATAAAATGGTAATTTTTTACTATATATTTCGGTTACCTAATTTATGTATAGGATAAATATAAATTTAATGAATATAATAACCAGTTTAAAGTGAAAAATTAAATATATAATGAATAGAATAATATAACTTATAATGACAATTTTTACATATTATTTCGGGAATTAAATCAGGGCCACATTTAAGATCAATCGATAGAGTTTTGAGAAATTCAAAAATTTCAACCATAGTAAACCCGAATTTACTAAAACTATTATCAAAATCAAATCATTGAAAATGGATTGTACTTTTATTTGCAGTGGTATTGACTAATTCGAAATATAATTAAAAATAAATTAACAACAGTCTCGTCGTTATTATTTGCATTAGTGCCATCGTTCGTAATATTAATAATTTTATTTGATTTCTGTCTACTTTTTACAAATTTCCAAAAATATATTAGATTATTTGTCAAAGAAACTTGTATATGCTCAAAGTATTTTCCATAGCATAAGTTGGAAAACAATTTACATTTCTTTCTTAGTAAAGAAAATTCTATACATAATATAAATTGAGACCAATAGACTTAAATAATTTATACACTCTCTTTTTTTTTTTATTGGTGTATGTAATTCAAAAGAGAACCATCTAGGATTTAAACTTATAAGTATAAGTTAATTTTTTTGGAATAGTTTTTTCGATTGCGGCAATAACACTACTTCATAAAATATATTTAAAGTTATCTTTATTTAAATGAGACCAATCAAAATTTGGCAAAGTAATATTCATATCGTGATAATTTTCTTTAATAAAATTATTATGTAAAATACTGAAATACCTACTCGAAGAGATATACTTAGTAGGATCTGCGACGATATACTCTGAGACTAAGACCGGATGATAAGGATCTAGTGGCACAATATAATTTATTAACTAATGGCATAATATTAATGAGTCAATTATTTGAAACTACTTAATCAAGCAGTGTTCCTCGATTATTTAGTACATTTTTTAATTGATATAAATTTAAGGAAAAAAACATTTACTAATTAAATCTGAACATTTGAAACTATGCAACCGTTATACATTTTCAACTAATAACATTACTTTTAAAACGAACATGAGGCAAATTATAGTTACCGTATAATTTGAAGTTCATATCGAAAGAAAATGCATTTACTAACCACTCAACTGTTTCAATGTGCGTACTATAAGTACTAGATGGACTACCAGGTAGTAAATAACAAGCTTCTATAATAAATCTAATATTATTAACCCATTTAACCAATACAAATAATTCTTCAATATTATTTGGTTCTACATTAATCACTTCGGTGTCAAAACTTTTATTTACTTATCTACTGAGATAGCTACACCACCTATTCTAGTTAAGTTACTAGTCTTATTGCTCCTATCTTTACGAAATTTATTTTAACGGTCAAATTTTCAAATATCAGCTATAAATATTAACAATTTCATAAATTTTCAACTTCAAAATAATTTACTTATTTTTACAATTTTGATAAAATTTGTTAAAAATTTAACTTAATATATAACACTTATAATTTTTTTTATAGATTTACGCTCAACATTAATATTAATTTCTATTAATAACAACATAACAACATACAATGAAACTTGTCCTAAATTTCAAGGTGTAAAAAAAAATAAAAATAATATAATTATTGTGATTTTTATGAAAATTTTGTACAAATTTAAAGTTAATACACATTAAAAAAAAAAAAAAAATGTGACTATGATTTTAATAAAACGTACTATATGATTATCATAATTCATAGTCATATAAAAAACAATTGTGAAAAATACCCACATAATATATTGCTAAGGATATTTTATTTTATATTTTAATATTTATATTGCTATAATTCGTAATTTAATTTTCTTTTATTAATACGATAGTACTCTAATATTATTTTATATACAATTAATAACTGACAGTTTTTATTATCTTATATCAAATATGTACCAATTATAATGTACATATATCATAAAACGGTGTGATATTTGAACAACTTCGTAAAATAAATAACTTAAAATTAATCTTAATATTTAGAAAGTTTCCATTTGTATAAACAACGATAATTTTACCAACAGTAAAATATCTTAAGATCATAAACGTTAATATTTTTTAAATAATAACTACAGAACCTCTAATTTGTACGTGAATAAGAAATCTCATAATTCTGTATTTTTGTTCATGACATGTGTATTTAAACTTTAAATTTTATTCATGTGTAATTAATTGGTAAGTCACGGATATTTATTTCAAATGTATTTAAAACATGTTTATTAAACGCATTAAATTATAATATAATATTTAAAAAAAATAAATACTTGTTAATAATATTTTTCGTAAAAAACTAAAAATATCTGTACCTACTGTTCTAAAAATAAATGTTTCATAAGAAGTATTTTTGTAAAAAGAGAGAATGGGTGAAATAAATGCTTCGGTTTCAAAATAAATAACAGATTACTGATCACCGCTATGTAGAAACTAAAACTATTGGAGTTTACTAAATACGTTAAAAAAAAATTTCCCCATGTAATAATAAACGCGTTTATTAATAAAAAAATTAATTTAAAATAGAGACCTCTAATAATAACTAGATGACAAAAATTTTTAAAATTTTTAAATATCTAATGTCATATAAAATTTTAATTTTAATCACTCGTAAAAAATGTTTTTTGCTTTACGTTAACCTTTTTTTTTTTATTATTCCAGTAATAAAATGTATAGAGAATCTTATATTCAATTTTCAAGTATTAAAATTAAGAAAAATTATAAACTATTAACTGAATTATAATTTATACATTTTCGTGGTTTTTATTATCATTTCGTACACATATGAACTTAAAACATACATATATATCTACTACCTATATAAAAAAAATGTGCTTTTCGATATACATCTATATTTTTATTGCGATAAACACTATTTATGAAGAACCTTATGTTATATTTCGAACTTTTTTACTCTAAACTAATAAATTTATTAAGCATAAACCAAAAATATTTGAACATTTCACATTTCATAATTCATTGAATGGCACTAAAAGAATTTGAGTACTTAAAAATTATATCAAAACTGTAAAATATTAACACAAATATTAGTGATAAAAACAAGTCTTCACAATATTATTCATTCTTAATCTACTCGTATTACAACAAAAGATCAAAATCGGCGATTGATGATCATAATGCCAAACTTATAAAGATATCTTTGTACAACTAATATGCACTTCTATACAGATTGTATCAGTGTTATTGAAATTTAAATAATCATGTACTCCATATTAATCAATAAACTATGTTATAATGCAACTCACAAAGTTAGCAGTTCGCTTGACTGCTTTTTAAAAAATTAAATTATTTGTGTATAAGTAAAAACTATTAAGTTATAGTACCCAGGTATATATATTTAGTTAAAATTTAAAAAAATAAACAATGAGAAAGTATATACCACACAATCAAGTACCAACAAGACATAACAAACTTTCTTAGTATAAAATTACAAATTTTTTACGTTTTAAAACTTTTAGTTTATATGATTAATTAGTATGTATAGCGTATAGTCATATTATATTACTAGTTTTTAATTATGCATAAATTATAATTTATTATTGGAATTATACTTATACAAAATACACATAATTTAAAGGTTTAATCTACCTCTTAATTTTTTGTGGCTTAAACGATTCTTAGATAGTGCCTAAATCTCTTTTATAGTTTTATATAATAACTTAACGCATATACAACTTAAGAAATAAAATTATCAGGCGTTCTTTAAAATCTTTTAAAGATATTCAACATAATTTAATGTTCGAACGTTTCACGGTTCAAAGTTTGTCCACTATTCCGAAAAGAAGAGCGACTAATATTAGACAAATATATTAAATATTTCATAACTATTATTGAACAGATGTTGATGAATATGATATAAGTAGGTATTTTTATAAATAATTGGCATAAAAATTAATTTAACTTAAGTGTATTTGATATAACTTTATTTAACACATTATAAAACAACATAATATAAATACATTCCAATGATTTCAATGTAAAAACTATGATATTTTATTGAACACATATAATATGGTATATTTTTTTAAATAATAAGATTCTACGCAGATAAGTACCTCAGTTATAAGCTAGGTATAACAAATAATGTGTCGACAAACGTCCTACAAAAATGACACGCTACCCAATTAAACTTTTGAAAAAAAACTACCGAATAAGTAAACTACATCTAGAGCATACTTTAAAATAAGTAGTTATTAAAAAAACAAAGATCAAAGGCGTTCATAATGTGGATAAATACATACTATACTTTTCACGTATTTTTTATAACAAAAATGTAAAAATACGTTTTTAACAAAATATAGGTCAAAATAAAAATAAAAATTTTTTTTTAAATTATAAATACACAAAATAAATCATCTTATAATCCTTAAAAAATAATAGAGTTGGCAAATAAAAACTATAGTAAAATTATAGGCGTGTTTACAATTATTACTAATATACTAATCAAAAATTCGTATTGATAAATAAAAATAAATCAACCGATTTGAATTAAAATCCATCGATGGTAGCATAAAATTTAAAGTAGAATTTTCATGTTCATTCAAACAGATAATACAGGAAAGCATAAACTTTCTAAACGGAATTGAAGCAAAACCGCCGTATGCTGTTGTAGACTATAAGCATATTAAAAAACGAATGAAAACGTCCATACTTGTCAAAAGATTAGTTACTGTCCGTCGCAATAAAATACCATTGTAAACCTATCAAAAAATCCTTAGCTTTTGGTAAGTATACATGGTGAACACTTGCTAATTGATTAATTAATATCTAATAACAACTATTCCATCGTTTGCGATCCAACGATAATTCGCAATAATGCTTATCAATTTATCATATACTTAGTTCAATCTTAAGTATATCTGTGTATGTTACACAGTATACACTATATATAAATACTATTTTACCAAAAATTACTTGGATTTTTACTTTTTTCAATTTTGAAGTTACTTGAATTTTATAAAACTTAGTAATTATTAATTGCATATTAAAATAAACAAATAAAATAAATTCTTAAATACTTAAGCATCAGTCGTAGAGATGCGTTTATACGAAACCACGCAATGTTTATCCTGCAATGGAAATGGTCCGTACGAAATATAAGTAGGTTTAGAGGCGGTTAATATACATCTTACATTAACTAGATACCTACATTTTCCAATCCAAAACTCAACCACGCGTTTTTTCAAACCAGAAGTGCTTTTATTTATTCTCAAATACAATGTACGATACTATATTATATATATATAAGTTATGCCATAAACTACTCGTCCGAAATTCAACACAATCGAAGTAGATACTCTAAGAAATATTTTGATTTGAAAAAAGGAATTAAAAATTCTCGTTGACACAAATTAAGTAAAAATAATCACGATAAAAATTATGTAAAAAAAAAAAAACAAATGCAGTTTAGTTCCCCTCATCATTACGATTTTTTTTTTTATCGAAACTTATGTAACTCTTGGAGTTATGAATGATAATGCAGTCAAAATTTGTCAATTGGGCTTAGTTTCAAAGTTATGACTTTTGAAAGTTACCAATTTTGTGTTTTTTACACATACGTAATACGCTATAATTTATCACGCTTTTTATAAATTTGTTTTTCTACTTAATCTAACCTAACCTGATCTACGTAGAGTACTTACGTATTCTAACCAGTTTAAAACGACGGTGCAATCAAAATTTATCAACAATAATTAAGAACAATTACAGAATAGACTTACTATCAATTTAATAATAAAATATAATATTATAATCATTTTTTGAGTGAAAATAATAATTTATGAGCAGTGATGCCCACGTTGCCACTCGTTTGCTGCGCTGCGCTCAGACAAAAAATCGAAAATATCCGTCGACTTGTTATGTAAAACCTCCATAGGTAGATCTCGCCGCCTCGGGGTTTAAAAAAAATATCATATAAAGAAATAATATTTATATCATTTTAAAATAAAATTATACGAAAATCTAACGTGCGAACGATATGACAACTAGACCAAAAATATGAAGTGTTTAAACCAATTAAATTAATCTCAAAACAAAAATAGGAAATAATAATACAAACATAGGCGCCATGTAGATGGGTGCCCGGGGGCTAAGGCACCCATTAAAATTATTTGGGGAGGGGGGCTGGGCACCCATTAAAATATTGGATATGTATAACATGTATTTATATCCAAATATCCAAGTTTCAAAAATTTTAGAAAACGATTATTGCAATAAAATTTTAGCTGTGATAAAAAATTTAACTTTCAAAATGTAGTAAACGAAAAGAAATTGTATTGATAAAAAAATATAAGATAACACGATTTTGATTTTAAGGTCTACTATGACACAAAATCGTCTTAACGATATTGCTTTATTGCATGTCCATCGTAATGAAGATATAGATATTGAGCAAATAGCTAACTCATTTATAAATTTAACTAAAATACGTCAAAACACATTTTTTTTGTAAACAATCAAATGACATTAATTTTTTTGTTTTACTTATTATTATTTATAAATAAACTCAATTTGTTACACATTTATTTTGTTGTATGGTTATTAATTATTATAATACTTTATAATCAACGATGAAATTGCATTTTTCAGTATACAACATTGTTAATATTATTATATTGTATTATTTAATATTTTAATATTTATATATAATATTAAAATCCATAAGAAAATGCAAACATTTTAAGTTAAGTAGTAAAATAATGACACCAATAGACGCAATTTGAAGAGCCAAAATTAAAATTTTAGAAAGTTGAATTGTGCATTGATACCAAGGCCGGGCACCCATTAAGTTTTTTAAACTGTGACGCCTATGAATACAAAATTATAATTTAATATCGTCATTTTATCAAGTAAGGGCAGTGAACCATTGGGTGACTCCTCTCATCACGTTTTCATGTAAATACTCTTTCTAATATCACATATTATTATTGTCCCTAAAAGAACAGATTGTATATACCTTATAAAAATAAAAAATAAAAAATATCATCGTAGTATTGGGTTCGTTTTATTCGCAAATTACACTAATACTACATTACTACGTTAATTAAATACTTATCTAACAAAATTATTTGTAAACAGCAGAACTACGCTAAAATAGAACTACATGTTATCCAAAAGGCAATATGTAGATATATTATGTTAATTATTATTATTATAAATTATAATATTATATTGTTATAATTATCAAACCTGATGACCAGTTAAAGTAACATAAATATATTATAGTGGCTCCCTTTGCCTCGATTAAATCGCCAAACTCGAGAGTTCGAGGTCCTCCGCATGGCATTATAAAGTAGTGTTCCGTGCATTCGTATAAAAGTAAAAATGCAAAATTTGAAAGGCTATAACTTCGAAACTAAGTTCAAGTGACAAATTCTAATTGCACCATCGTTCATAATTCGTCAATTTACATAAGTTTCGATCACAAAAAAAATCAAATCGGCGAAGGAGAATTAAATTACATTTACACCGAAAAAAAATTTTCAAAGACGTTAATAGACTTAATAATGAGGGTGTAACGTGTGAAGTTAAATGTATTGACCGATATATATATATATATATAATATGTGTGTGTGTATATAAATCATATAGATAAAGCCGGTATAGGTACAGTGGCGGACTGAGAGATAAAAAGAGCCAGGGAAAATCATAATTTTAGAGGTCCTCAATATACTAACGGTCCCGTATTTTAAAATAATCAGAAATTTGGTTTTTATGTTTAATAATAATATTATATACTTATTACTCATTGGATAATATTTTAATTTATAAATATACAATAATAATATCAATAAATATATAATTTATACGAGCAGCGGCTCCCCGGAAATTTCCCAGTATTCCAATCGTTCAGTCCGCCACTGTATAGATAATTTTATAATGTCAAAAATAATATTACCTACACCATGACATATTAATACAAAATCTAAATAAGTGATGAACTAAGAAAGTATAATATTAGCTTAAAGACTTACCAATATTATTGCATCCATTAAAATAATTCGCGACCATTGGGAACGGCTCTTTTCCTTACAAATTTCTTAGCAAGATCATTATTATTATTATTCACAATTCTTTCTTTGAAATCACTTTCATGGAATTATCTTTAAAAAAAATGAATAACGGCCCACGCATTGAATTCACGGTTTGGTATTTAATATTGTAATAATATAATATATTAATATGTATTTAGTAAGTATTATAAAAATAACGAATAACGAAATAATGTTACAACGAAATAACGTTAAGAGTTAAACAGTTAATAACTTATTATAAAACAATGAAAATATGAAATAACGAAAATTAACGTCACCGATTGTACTCACCACTTACCATGTGGATATCGTGGACCGTGGTTAATATTAGAATACCAACTCTTCTCTGTAGTTTATACAAGTAATACTACTCGCAACTGCATGGTACAAGAATTGTGTTATCTACTTGGTAATTAGTATAAACATTAAACAGTAATCTGTATTAGTACTGATATTATTTAATAATTAATAAATATTAAATAATATAATAATAAATAACAAAATATAATACTGCGTATAGGTAATTGTTCGTATTCGTGCGTATTATGAATTGCATTTTATTGTAATAATAACGCTACATTTTTAATATAATATAGTATTATTTTGTACATAATATATTTATATTATTATTATTGACAGTATAATAATCCACTAAGTCAACCAAGTATGGAAAGCATAAAGTAGAATTACCAAGCTCTAAGGAAGAACTATTGGATAATATTACTAAAGAAACAGAACTGTTCTATATGAAAATTAATCACAAATCACAGATCACGGTGCATAGAACCAGGATTATTAGATACCTAGTACAGAAAGTGAACATTATAATTTCAGACTATACAAATTTTCATCAACAAATCAAGAAATAGTTAGATGATCACACAATATATTGTTTTATGGTGTAAATGAGATTAAAAATAAGGGGGAAATGTATTGGTGATATCTACTTCTCTGCTGTATATTCCTTTATCATACAGGTATACCTTTAAGATAGGTATACAGTATACACTTTTATTTATATACATATACATCATATTATTGTGTAAAATATTAATTTAAACAACAACATTCTGGACTTATTAAATAACTGTTTTGAATTTATTCAACATAAAAAAATAGTTGTTATTGGAACTTTTCTTGGTGATATTATCAAAGGTATAAATATATCATATACCTATATTAGGTATTCAAATACATCAAATAACCATGTTATTTTGGATTTAAGTTATTTAACCAAAGTTTCCTTTTATCTAAAACCAATTAATAGCTCTATGATAGGATTATTGTAAGTAATTTAGATTTACAGTATGAAATGTTTAGGTACTATTAAATATTAATAGTAGATATTAAAGTAAAATAAATGGTGTTAAAAATTAAAGATATGTTTATCCCATTACCTGTAAATCATATTTACGTATATTATATAGAAAATGAATAAATAAATATTATGTTAATATAAATAATTATTAATTACTCACCTATTAAAAACTAATTAAAATACTTTTGGTAAAAAAAAACATTTATTATATGACTTATATTATTATAATTGTAGGTGTTCAAAATAAAAATAGGTACCTATATATTTCCTTAAATGAGATAGGATACATTTCAAAATTATAATATCTAGTTTAAAATTAAGATCCTTATATTATGTAATATGTTTAACAATTGTATATTATGTATATATTTTTTATTTATATTTTTTATTAATAATTAATATAATATAGTAGTATCTACCTACATAACATATAATTTGGGTATTAAGTAAATTAAATTCATTTGAAATAATTACCTATTGCTTTATTTTTTATATAGAATGTTGACTGAATAAACATAATATAATATACAATATAAATGTTACAATGTAACATTGTTACATATTATAGGTACATCTTTTAATAGTGTTACCTACATTTAAAGATAATAATATGATAAGTGTCATTGTAAAATTAAGTTAAACTTCAATATTTAAATGCTTAACTAAGTATTATTTTTTTTGGGTAAGCTTCAATTAATGTTTATTAAGTCATAAAAAATAATTTTTTAGTATTTAAAATAGCTAAACATCGAAGCATGAACAAAATGATAATACCGATTTTAACATTAACTTATAAATGTTAGGTATGTTTAATGATTAATTTCAAACTTTAAAATAGAAAAATACAACACTTAGTTAAATTTTGAGTTTTAAGTATTTAATTTTTAAACATTCAAAGAAATGTTATCCTGATTTTATATTAATAGTTTTTTTTTTTTTTTAACCTTTATCAAATGTTAATTAAAGCATTAATATTAAATATTTAACTATTAATGTATTTAAATAATACATTTAATGTTTAAAATTGTAAAATCTTTATTGAATGGTTAATCAACTCTTTTCACAATGCCTATTAAACTCAGTCAAGACTACTGTCTCAGTCTACTGATCCCGATTTACAAATATAATACCAACAAAAAGGAAAGAAATGTCTACTGATTAGTTTGTTAATTGTTATTACACCGGTAAATAATTCATATGCACAGTAGGTACTACATTTTTTAGTATATTTTCCGTTTTACCGATTTTATCGCATATATTTAGACGATTAGGATTAATCTATTGACTCATCAGTCAACACATCGAAAAGCATAAGAGTTTTTAAAAAATATATTTTACATATTTTGAAATAATTGCAAAACAATTTATAAATTATAAGAAATACAATAATCAATAATAATCGATAAGTTAATAAGTAAATAAACAATAATAAGTAAAAAATGTAACTTATTAATAAGTTCATAGACACTTTATTGTTTTACAGTGTATATATTTTGAGCTTCATTCAATCAATGAACTCAAATGCTCTGGCAGTCTAATGCAAAAATGAATACAATAGCGACATCTACCGCACCTACATACATATTAACAGTCGACAGTGGACAGTCGCTGTGGACTTATCGTCACTCGCATATCTTAAAATCATGTATAAGATTAAGGTACCAACAAATTTTATAAACTATTTAATTTGTAACACTCATTCAACTTTAATTCACCTACTTCAACTGTAACAATTTTAATTTTAGAACAATATTTAGTTTGTGATAAAATTTAATTAACGATATTTTACATTACAACTTATAAAATCGACTTGACACAACTAACTCAAGTTAAATTTAAATATATATTATGATTTATATTATATAGAAATACTTTTTAGATTTTTGGGTTTCAGTAATAATTATTTATAATGTATTAAATTATCAAGCCTTGGCTATATAATTATATAAACATATTTTATAAATCTTCAACTACAAAAGAATTTGCGAATTTTTCAGATTCTGACAAATTTTGGCAACATTTCGACTTCAAACATTTATAAAAAAAATTTATTTATATATTTTTAAATTTTTAAGAGAAAAACTTTTAAAGAAACTTGTTTTAAGTTTTTAAACTTTTAGGCCAAACATAACGATATATATAATAATTTGAAAATAATATGTATACATACTTCAGAAAAAATTTCAAATTTTGAGTATATAAAAAAATAATTTAAGTTTCTATGATAAATATTTTAGGACTATTTTTGATATTTATGTTAACAGATCGAAAATATTATAAAATACGAGTATTAATATTTTAAATGGTATTAGTTTTTTTTTAGATATTACCTACTTTAATTACTTAGCTGGTATTAACTTATAAGCTAATACCAGCGTAGGTATCGTTAACTGGAATTAATAGGTTAATGATATAAACAGTTAAAAATAAATCCAAGTATTTTAAATATTTCATCGTATAATAGTGTCATGTAAAAAAATAAACGTACCTACCTAGTGCAACCGCTGCAACCAATGGTAAAAACTTGTAAGCCCCTTATCCCTATAAAGTATAAATACCTATGGGCTATGGAATACTATTACATGTAAACATAAGAAACATTCTGTATTAAATATTTAACCATTTTACTTGCAATTAATAAGAATTTTATAACAATTAAAAAAACACGGTCACCTATCTAATCTGCAGGTGTATAGCTTTCATAGGTATGCGTACGGGTGCAATAGTGAGCAGACGCAACCTAGGCTGCATCTGCTCTTTCTGTAACGCCAATTTTTTTTTTAGTTTTTCTGCGTGATTGTGATACGATTATGTATGTATATAATCTATGTTTAAAATTAAAACCATGATACAATAGATATTTATTTTAGTGTTAACAAATATACAATGTACCTATTGGGTAAACATTAACTGAAAATGTTCCTTAAAATAAAAGTTATCAACAAACATCAACAAAATATAAATGTGTGCTGCACCTAATTGATAACTCTGCGCACGCCTATCATAACTTTAAACCATTGGCTGAACAGAAAAAATCTTGATAGAATCCCACGACCACCAGAAGATATTCTAAAAGTGATATATTATAGTATTTATAATAATTATATTATTTATTTTAATTTAAAGCATTATAGTTGTAATAGCAAAATAACTGTGTTTTTATGAGTTAAATGAAAATAACTGAGAATTTTAAAGCACGGCGATAAATGTATAACAATAATATAACAAAAAATTTTTAAAATAAACCCAAAATTATAAAGATAAACGAACATTTAATTTTCAAAAAAATTAATTTAGTGTTTTTTTTTGGTATAATTCAAAAACGTATATAACTAAAATTACTTGAAATTTTTTTTTTTTTTAAATTTGGATTAAAAATAATTCGCTAAATAGAAATGTTTAAAAATTGATTCAAAGCTCCTTAATATTATGAAAAAAAATAATTCATCAATTAAAAATTACCGAAACTCTATAGTCGCGATATTTTTTTAAGTACCTACTTGAAGTTTGTGTATTGGCATAATCTGAAAAGTGTACACATTATTTTGCTGTTCAAAATTCATAAGTTTATTGTTTTTATACCTAAGATTTGAAAATGTAATACAAGGTTTGTTATAATGGAGAGTGTAATTGCCTTACCACAAAATGGTATAAATTGGTTTTGTATTGTTCATAAATATACCTATACCTATTAGTCCTACAATTATAAAAATTAAATATTAATAAATTAAATGCAATGTTTTTAGCAAAAATTAAATCAGCTTACTGTAATTACTAATAATTAGGTAAATTACTTTAATTACACTATCACAAAAAATTAATATTAAATTATTTTAAAAGAACTATGAAGAATCATCAACATTTTTACTCCTATAAAGCAGCAAATGCTCTATAATGATATGTATACAAACAATTTTCATGAATGATTTTTATCTATGTTTCACTTAGATCATAGAAATAAAACAGATCTTCAGATTTCCTAAAGATTGTAAACATTTTTAAATATTCATAACTTGCTGAAAAATTAAAATACCATAAAATCCAACAATAAAACACAAATAATATTGTTAAATATCTTTAAGTTTCATTTTAGGTCAATTAACTTGAAGTTAACGACATAAGTACCTACCATTGGTTCGTAAACACGTCATGTATATAGAGATACCTGTATTAATATACATATAATATCTCAAGGTCTTTAATGGCGAATGTTTCTATTTTAATTTTATTATTAATAATCTATCTATGGCACACATGACCATTGGACATAACATTACACTGTTAGGTATAGTAGGTACAGTAGAATCTGTTCAAGACGCTTTCCAAGAGACCAGGTAATAATAATGTATTAAACGTGAAATCGTATTACGCGGGAAAACTAAAAAATTGACAAATAATAATTGTTTATAAAATTTTGAATCTTTTATTATAATTAAATTTATATTGTATTATTATTACTAGTATATCAATACATACATACTTATTATTAAATTTTATTTTTATTATTTCAGATTACATATTATCTATAATTTAAATTTACATACATATCTATAAATTTCATACTTTATTTTACATTAATAAAATCATCAATTTTTGTTTGTTTTAAATGTTTAATATTTTTTGAGTAGAGGAAGTTTTCAATTTTAGTAAAATGTTGTAGTGTTTCATCTGCATTGTCAAAAGATGCAATTAATTTTCTTAGTTCGTGTACATAACCAAGTGCATTTGTACCTGGGAAAGAACGAGTGAAGTGAATACTGATCAGTAGTGTATAAGTGTATATTAAAAGCTCGTCTTTATCATATGGAATGTACTAATCATAATTCATAGTGTATACTAAGTTGCAGCGCCTTATTGAATCAATAATCACATTGTACATTATTGTGATTATTAATTTTATACTGCATAACATCATTGACATATAGAGCGTCTTATCCGAGAATATAAAACGTAGGTATTAACCGGAGTCATTTACATGTTAACCGCTATCAAAATCTAGGAACTCTTGAAAATGAGCGTATTACGCAGGGAATCGTATTATACGAGAGCGTCTTACACGGATTCTACTGTATTTATCAATTAAAGTATAAAAATTACAAAGTTATTGTGAAAAAATTACATTTTAAAAATAATATAGCATTATTAAATAAAAAATGTAAAAAAATATAAATATTTTAATACTTTAAACTAAATAACAATAGTAATGACCAATGAATTTTGTGTTGAGATATGATATATGGGTATCATTATACTTGAATATTTTATTAATAAGACGAGTTTCCGATAGGACTTGGATAAGCTTAAAAATTTTGTTGGGTCTAGGTCGAAACAGTCAAATTTTGGTTAGATTTGGATTTTAAAAATCCAAAAACCAATGAAAAATCAGCATTTAAATATTAGTGCCCTAAGTGTAGAAGTCATAGAATAAAAAAAGTACTCCATCATCTCATGAAAATTTTTTTGAAAAATAACTAGTGGCAAGGTATAAAAGTCCCGTAAAATCTTAAAGAGTCTCATAACAGTCAAGTTGTTAAATTTCTGGAAAACGATATAAGATTAAAATAATTTTAATAACTATAACAACATTAGTCTCTACTAAAACGTATCACGATCGTTTTAAATTTTTAATAACATTTGATTGAATGTAGACTATCTATTGAAATAAATAAATTTCGTTCGTTTGACCTGGCAAATTAACCGTTTGAAAATTAGAAATATTTGAATTCATGCAGTGTTATCAGTTGCCAAGCCTGGCGTATTTATTTGTATATTTATTGTTTAAACTTTAAACATATCAGTGATATCAAAATAGTATGATTCGCCATTTCGCCATTTTATTTAACAATATTAACAAAAGACATTTATGGTTATTGATTTACACAACAAAATAATTAATTCCAGTCGGTTGTTATTTACAAGTCTTTTACACATATTTTTATTCCTTTAATTCTCAGCTAAATCATAAAATAACAATAATGACTCCTACGAAATTCTTGAAATACTGTTTGGATAGTAAGTTATTTTTAGATTTTGCATCTTACAAAATGCTAACAGAATTATATTTTAGGTTTAGAGGATCTTCCTGTTGAATTACAACGAAACTCCACACAAATGCAGAATCTCGACCCAAAAGTTAAAAAACAAATACTCAACATTGAAAAACTGACATACAAGTATATGTTAAATGTTGTAGGATGCCCAGCAGATAAATTAGCCAAAATGATGATCTGCATACAACATCAGTTTGACAAAGCTAGAGAATACGGTGATGAGAATGTTCAATTGGCTATACAATCTTATGAAGCGGTATATTGGTTTTGAGTTATTCATGTTTCCCTAAAAAATATCTACTCTATTGTACCTTACAGATGGAAAATCATTTTAAGAAATTAGAATCAGAATTAGTTAAAATTCAGAATAAAGCCAGCTGTGCTATTAGAAATGTAGAGAAAAATGGTAGTTGTTTTATAATATATTGTATTATAATGCTAATGTGTTTGACTATTTCTTTATAAGTATTGATTTCAGGAGAACTTGAAAAGATCAAAGACAAAGAAATTACAAAGACAAGTGTACGGAGTGAAGGAGAAACATCTAAAAAGATACAACTGAAAAAAAGGTTTGTTCGCAACAAAACTTTAATCTTATTTGAGTTAATTTCTTTGTATTATAATAACCAACATTTTTCAGGAGTTACAAAAACAACAAGTGTAGCACCTAGTAAAATGCCTTTAGTTAATGTTGCCACTAATCCTACAAACCATACCAATAGTGTAACCGGCGTTACAATTGAAACTAGTTCCTTCACTGGTACCGGAGTTGCAAATTCAGCTGAAGTAGGTATTTTAACCATGCAAATGAACCAACATATTGTTTATGCAAAATCAAGTTTCGTACAGAGAAATGATTGGCTATGATAACCCAGATGTAAGAATTTTAATTTATTAATTCATTACTATTATTTTATTTAAACATTTTATTAAATATTTAATCATTAACACGTTGACTGTCACGTCATGACTGCCGACAATCATTCAATAGGTATTTGTTATACGCCAAACATATTTTTCAATGTTTTCCAAATTTGTGTATACTATATATTTGAAAAAAATGTATTACTTATTTCATACAATTGTAATAACTTCCACTATGCCACGGTCCTAATTTTGATACCTTATTGTAGCACCTTAGAAAAGTTAATAATATGAAACCAAATTCATTAATGGACACTGGCAGTTATGTGACATAGTAGTAATGATGAACTATAGACACCGTCAGTTACAAATGTATAAAATTTGAGAATTGCAGATGACCACTGGCAGTCATATGGCAGTCAATGTGTTAAAAAATAAATAATATTCTTAATTTTTATTGTTTCGTATAATTTTTTAAATTGTATCATTTTGATTATTTTAGTGTCCAATTGAATGATTCCACTTTGCATGTGTCAAATTAACTACCAAGCCCAGAGGTAAATGGTTTTGTCCTAAATGTTTAGCAGACAGGAAGAAAAAAATAACATTTTTAAAATAATTCAAATAACTGTCATGTTTTCTAGTAATATTTAACAAACTTAACCAAACCCCAATCAAAATATCATCATTAGCAAATAAACTGAAAAATAAAAATTGACAATAAGAATTATAGATTAATCAATAACTTTAATAAGATAGTTATAATTGGTTGGATATTATACAATGATTTTATTCAATTTATTATCAAAAAATTCTTATTACTCATAATTTATACTTTATTATTGTAATAATACGAAAAGAGCCTATATATATGTGTGTGTGTGTGTTACCTTTTTCTTCTTTCTGACAATGTTTTCTCTATTGACGTCTTGAAGGTAACCGGTATGTGTTAAGAAATTATAACACTTATTTTATTTGATTTAACTTTTTAACTTTATTATAAAACTTTTTAATATATGATATATTTTTAATTTTTACTGTTAACAATCTTCAATTCTTATGTCTCTTTGTATATACGATCTACGTAGTCTTTTACTCTTGCTTGTGATTGTCTATACAAAGAGACATAAGGACACTGTGTGTGACCGGCCTTTTTATAATTAATATACTATGTGTATGTGTGTTTTATCTATTGTTCTTATGATCTGATTATAGGTCATTTTATTATATTGTAATTAAATATTTAATTTTTGTCTTACATGATTATATTGATAGATGACTTATAGCTAAAGGTTATAATTGTTTATTTTATTATATAAATATTTAATTATGATTGCTTGGAAGTACATCATTACATTATGCTATGATCAATATACCTTAGGTAATCTCGATTCTTCATTGTATAGATGATAAGATCTTTAGTTAAAACATAGTCACCTCCCAGGTCGTATGGCAAATATCTATCACATGCTACCCATTCGGTTTCTTTAATTTTACCTCTTTTTTTAATGTTTGCATCACCATCAAAATATTCCCAGGAAATCTTTTTTTTTTGGCATCTGTTCTAGCTCATTGACATTAATTGATTAATGGCAAATTTACAAAAGAGTCGTCATCAAATTTTAACAGATAATTAAAGTTTAAATTACATATACTGGAAAATGATGCAATTATTTTATGAGTGAGCAGTTTATAGTCATCTGCTTTTGATGTATCTTTGTGTACCAGCTTTTCTGCATTTAAAGATTTGTCTTTTGATATAACAAAAAGTATTTTAACATCTTCTTTTACTTGAACCCATGTTTCACATATAGCATCTCTACGATTTAGATTTTTTACAGTTGATATGACAAGTACAAATTACTTAAATCTAAGCACTTTCGGTGAAGTGTTTGGTTTTAATGTCATAAAATGCAAAACAAATCCTAGCAAACTTGCTAGGAAATTATATGCATGACATCTTTATGTAGTAATAAATTGTTACTAAATAATGTCTACTTAGACTATCTAACTAAAATCAAAAATTAATAAATAACAAAACACTGTAACATTAAAAAAAAATAAAAAATGATGTTTGGCTTTAAATTTATGGACCTAAAAATTATAAATACTAAGTATGTGAGTCGTAAGAGTAATTAATAATTAAGAGCAATAAGAATTGAGCACTATAAAATAAATATTGAATAAATAAAAAACTTTAAATCTTCTATCACGGTATCATTCAAATATTTCAAATATAATATCTAGTATTTACGAATACTTACTTATTTATTTATACTCGAATATTCTCAAGAACTAAAGATAGGTGTCGTTAAAATGTATTGATCAGTATATATGATGACTGATGAGAAAACTATGAAACTGTGTTTAGTGTAATTGTGTATTTTTTGTCTGAAAAGTGAAAATACTTTTTCTAGTATAAATTATAAAAGATTGTTCCCACTATCATCCATCAACTTTAAAAGAATTTTCTGGTTGAAAATTGGATCTAGTTAGTACACTAGTGAATTAAAAGTTAACATTTTTTAATAGTTATTAAAATAATCATTGGGAAAATAGGTAGCAACTACTCAGCTGTTCATTAAATGTCGAGTGTATTTTATAATTGAATAAGTCACCACTATATGTAATATGTTTGTGTAATATTTATAATATTTGAATTAATAGATTCTGAAAAGTCTATCAGTATATATAATAACATTACTAAGTATACGCTATGATTCCCGGGTCTAAACTTATTTACTCTAGATACCTTATTTTTGCCTACGACTTTAACTAAATAAATACTTGAATGGTTCACAGAACCATAAAAACCTTAATGAATTTTACATGAAGTTAGATACACAAAAAAATCACTTTTGATTTAATTATTTTATCAGAATCCTGGCAATGTATGCCCAATTTAAATACCATCAGCTTTATATCCTAAATTTCACTATGCATAAAATTTCAAAATGATGGACTAATTATTGTTATAATTAATTCAATCAATATACAAGTAACTAATCAAAATATTAAATGTATTACAAGAATTTATTTATTTTTATATCATAAAGAATGTAATAGTGAAAAGAAAATTCAAGCTTTACAATTTATAGGATTTTTATACCACTGAAGTTGATATTACAGTTCATATTTAGATGTATTCGAATAAACTATATTACATAAACTTAAACCAAAAAAAGAAACTAAAATGATACAATAAAGAGTAACATAAATATAATCAACAACAATTTAAACTGTAATAACCAACTTAAAAGAAATATGATGATCTTGTTTAAGTCAAATATTTTTAAAATTGAATAAAATCTTTTATTGATCATGTCTCTTTAACTAACCATTTCTTAATATTACAAATATAAAAAACATAACATTCAATAACAACAAACTTTCAAATCCAAAAATTGTGAAACAAGTTAATTGAACTAAATACTCATTAAAATTAAATACATTTAAAACAATTATTTAAAAAAAAAAATACTTTTACGTATCATGTATGTATTTTAAATGTATAAAATTCAAAAAAAAAAAAAACATTAACTAAATTGTAAATTAGTAATATAATTATGTTTAATATAAATAACTAGCTCCAACACACGTCAGGTCAGGCACACAAAATCATTTTGATGCTATAACGATGCGACTAGATCAGGAATGTTAAATGTAAAGTCGGCAAAATTTAAATATTATACTAACTATTTAAACTAGCTAATGTCAAAACATGCACAAGTTTCTAAAATTAAATTTTAAATGTTATTCAGCAGTAGTTAAGCACAAAATAACAAATTAAGTAACATTTAATACATTTAAAAAAAGAATATTATGACTGCATGTGCTATATAAATATAAAATGTTCATAATTTACTTCAAAATTAAAATGTCATAAAAAAAAAAAAACAATAATTTCAAGGTGCCCTAGATCAGCAGTTTTTAACCAGTGGTCCACTAGAAAATTTAGGTAGTTCTTCCAGCAAGCGGGTGTTGTATAATCATTATGTGACAAAGTATTATATTACTGTGAAGGTTTAATTTGGTAAACTGAAAAAAATAAATTTTACTATTATTATTTAAATTAATTAAAAATAAACCCGTAAAAATGCAGTTATTATTATCACATGTTTTAAAAATATAAAATATAAAGATATTATTGATAGGGGAGGAACTTTTAATAAAAAATTGAAAAAAAAAAGAAGACTGAACAAATATTTTAATTATTTACGCATATGTATACAGTATACATCATGTTCTATGTTAATTGCTTAAATATAATTTTTATTTTTATTTATGTAATACTATGAATATAAATATGATGTACTTATATGTATATAATAGCTTTCTATTTTATACATTCTTAAATAGTTGCAATAATATAGTATATAATATATATATAAATAATATATGCTTGTATATTGCAACTTGCTTACTGGATAAGTGATTCCTACATTAGTATTTGCCATATGATAAGAACTGTTCTAAAATACCTTAAATAAACAATTAGGTAAAATTGTAACTCCATTGAATTTTCTAAAATAATATAATCTCTTAAGAAGCTCAGGCACGTATATTCATCAGTCACTATTGTTTTTTAGTGATTACCACAAGAAAAATTGAAAACAAAAAACCAATTAAACTTTTAAAAGTTAATCATCAATAATTTAGTAACAAATAAATTATAACAAAATAAAAATAAACTGTAAATCACATTTTATACAATAAACCTATGTCCCATTCATAAAAATAAGAGCAAATGGAACAAATTTAATTTACAGTTCAAACTCATTTTACAAGTTTATTTTTATTTTAAAATGTATTTTGAGCCACTGAATTTAAAAGTATTTGAAAACATTTTCACTCTTTTTCACTATGAAAGTTATACTACAAAAACTGAAAAACAATTGATTTTTAAAGTGTGTTTTCATGTTTTATTTTTCAAAGCAAATGTATTTAAGCTATTGTACTTTTTAGTCTAATTACCAAATCTCAATCAATTAATCCATACCTAACAGTTTTTTTAAGATAAAAAATATAATAAAACCTGTATAAAATGGATATTTATAAAATCATCAAAAGTATTCGCTGTAGACAAGCTTTAATATCTTTTTAGTTAAAGTTAAATATGTATTTAAAAAATGAAAATAGTGTATTTTTATGAAGAAAAAAAAACCCAACAGTAAAATTTAACATCTTTAAATATTATAAATATTACACATAGGTACACATGTAATTATAATAAGTGATATATGATAATAAATACAATAAATTGAAAACATTATCATTTCTATTGGTACAGGAAGATCAATATATCTTTGCACCAGGGCTGGCAAGAGGGTGGAGCAAGTGGGGCCAAAGCCCCGGGGCCCAAGCCTCCAGGGAGGCCCGTTGTCTGAGGCGTATTTAGGCACAGTCGTACAGGCTCTATAAGCCCGGATGGTCAATTTTACTAATTTTTTGAGTAGAAAAATTATTTTTATACAAATTATATATTATATAATTTAAAATTACAAGTTAAGCCGTAAACCTTCGCATCCAATCGCTCAAAATGAAAAAGCTACATGTAGCTACTATATTATAGACATATGCATATGCAACACAATACGAAACAGTACACACAAAGATAACAAAACATACGTACATTCAATGCAAATTCGGTCTGTGTAATCGTCTAATCGGTTAAACTACTGTATTAAAGTGTTATGTATATCGTAGTCAAATATGAAATAACTATTAGCTACATAAAGGGACAAAGATTACAGTGGTTTGGGCACATAACGAGAAGAAGTGAAAAAGAAACCATTAGGACAGTGATAGAATGGCAACCAGAAGGGAAGAGACCACAAGGCAGACCAAGGAAGACATAATAGGTGGCTTGACATAATAGAAGAGGATCTTAAAACTGTGGGAGTAAAAGAATGGAAGGAAATTATACAAGATCGAGAGAAATGAAGGGACATAGTGTTGGCAGCAAAAACTCTAATAGAGTTATAAAAGCTAGTTATGATGATGATAAGTAAAGGTGCCCGGAATTGATCAGCCCCGGGGCCCACAAAAGTTCTCACCAGCCCTGCTTTGCACTAATTCATAATTCACTTGTGACATGTATTTGTGTGTCTTATTGCTATAAACAGTTACGCCAAGACAATTATATTTAAGTTTAAATTAAGATTTTTGTCCATTATCAAGGTATTGAGGATAAATATTAGTATTTATATTCATAATAAAAAGTGTTTGTTATAAAACAGCCAAAATACACTGGAATATTTATATTTTTGTTGGGACTTGATCATCTAAGTTAGGATTTAGTGTAGTTTGTTTACGACATCTGTTTTTTTTATGTTGGTGCAGATTTGACATTACCAATATGATGTTTAAGTAAATGCAACACAAAAGAACTCACTTGATAAGTGTTCTTAAATCTGATAGTTTAAGACTGTAATAACATGAATCAGTTTTTTTTTCAATAGATTTTCCTTCTTTTCATATACTTTATTGTCAACATGATACCTGTAAATAATTTTAGTTTTATTCAACAAAATCAAAATAATCGGATGACTTACAAAAACTGCAGCAAAAGCGAATATTTTAGATTTGTAACTTGTATGGTAATGAAACATAGAGGTAGTTGACTCGTTATTCCCAAAGTCTTCTTCAAAAATTCAAAACCAATTAACCGAATTAAGTTTAACCGATTAGAAAACCTCATTATTATATGTCTGGATCTGGAATAATTCACCAACTGAAAACTAGAACAATAATTATTGTTGCATTACATTTGATAATTCGTTATCATAATTATTACTTAATGATAAAGGGAAATACAAATATTTTTGTTTTTTTAAAAATTATTCAGAGAACTACTTAATTTGTTAAATATTTTCCATTCGCTAAATTGTCAATTACAATGAAATCTACATAACATTTTCTTTTGATAAACTGCACATTTAACCGTTTCTCGTTCTTCTATTTGTGATTTATCTTATCCACAACAATTCCGTGATGAGATCATACCCATTTATTTTATAATTTATCATCATTATTCAGAATTAAAGGGGTTTGAGACTAGTCTTTTGTGTGTTATGTATACAGAAACAATTTTAACTTAAATGTTTATTTATTTATTTTTAATTAGTTATAAACGCATAAAGGTCTTTTACCACATCTTATTTGTCTATAAAAATACATATTATTTGGGTGTACACAATAGCAAATGCCTAATTATAATGTATGGTAGGTAATCTATTTTATATCAAATTTATACATCTTCAAATATTAATTGGTAGTGTCTACCCATTTTGCATGTTTTGGCCTTAGAACTTCAGTGTTTTAAAAATATATAGTAGGAAAATGAAGTAGGGATTACTTACTAAAGAATATGATTTATACTTCCATTACAAGTAAAGCTTAATAGAAGGCGCCCAAACAACTAATACCTAATCAATCTCTTGTACATTGTTTTGCAAAAAAAACCAATAAGCAATACATTTTTTGAAAAGTTAAAGTGTACCTATACGCATTCAAAATTAAATAATATAAAACATGTATAATAATTAATATGTATTATGAACCATTAATAATGGTCTATTAATTATTATATATAGGTACCTATATATTAATGTGTAACAATCATTCCAATGACTCCAACGATATCAGATAATTAAGATTACAGTTAATTCAAAACAAATTTCCAAAAAAGTTCAAAGAGTCCAAAGAACAACGAGAAGAAAGTATCGAAAATCTTGTTCTAAGCCATAAAAACAATGCTGATTTTAATATTTTAGAATTTTAATGGGGAATTGCGTATAATTTAACCTTTTAATACATTTTGTTTTCAAATAAACATATAATTTTAATTTCGTATTTATTGTGTCTTATGCGAATTATAATAATTGAATAATATTTTGTAGATGAACAGCGCGTTATCGCACGCCACCGCGTCGGTTGCGCGAATATTAATTATAACACAGCCGCCGTGATTTCGTCTTCTGCCGTACGTCGTCAGTGTCACGCAAAGACCAAAACATCCGCATTTTTATACGTATTACTATTAGCGCAAATAGTCGTTTTTTTTTTTTTTTTATGTATTCTTGTGTGTGCTAATCGACACGTTAATTATAGATTGTTAATTGCGTTTTAATGTTTTATTAATATATGTTAAAATTCCTAAAACGTAGCACGCTCGCAGAGTGAGATTTACTAATTTGTTTTTAGAATTAATAGATATGACCAGTTGCATTAACTCAAATAGCACGCGATGTTAATATAAAAGTAATTATGAAAACATTTTCGAAACTGTATGGTTTAGTCATATTTATTTCAATGCGTGTTAAAATACACTATTTTATATTCACTTATTAAATGTAAAATGATGGTATTACAATAAAAAATAAATTATTTAACATCATTAGAGCATAAAGAGACAAGTAGACTAGTAAAATTGTCATTTCGATATACCTACATTAGTTAAAATATCACAATATATCTCTCTGACATTTGTTTATTGTATTTTTATTTCTCATGTTTTTGTTTGTGTGCTTATTATGTTCATATTTTATTAAAACTTCAAGCTGCATGTATTGATTACTTCATATTTCTTACGATTGACTTGTCAGTGGCACTGAGTTCAGTTAAAAGGTAGTTCAATTCTCACCAAATCCCACCAAACCACCCATTTAATTCATTGCTCAAAAACTTAAAAAATATTTAAAACACCAAACCACAGAAGAACACTCATGAATAATATATCTTGCCGCACCAAATTTATTTAACAAATTTCAAATATTTTTAATTTTATGAAATTTATCTATTTCAATAAAAGCCACTGTTTAGTGTTTACAAATATTTTTATGGTATAATTGCATATATTTATAGAATTTTAAAAATTATTTTAATTATTATGCAAGATTAAAATGTTAATACACAAATATAAAAACATTTTAAAATAATTTGTAATATTAATTTATTAATTAAAATATAGTTTACTCAACATTAGATTAGATTTTCTGTTTACCTAAGTAATACATAACTGGTAACCGCTTAAATACTTTGTACCTATTGTATCTAGATTTATATTCCATGCTAGGATTTTCAGAGTTTTATAGCTAACTTTCCATGTATATTTTGCAAATCAAATAAAATTGAATGATAACATCAGTTAGAACAAATCAGTGAAAATCTAAGGAATGAAGTTAACTATTTTTGATGATGTTGTAATTAATGACCTAACCCTCACTGAAATAAAACAGCTTTGCATTTTTAAAGAAATAAACTCATTTTAAACAACAAAAAATGTATGCTGTTGATATTATGCAAGACATCTTAGAGGGTGTTTGCGCAAATACAATATTAGTATGATGTTAAAAACTATAATATATGACTTGAATTATTTTACTATTAATATCCTTAACAATAGAATAGAATCGTTTAACTATGGACCTATTAAAATCCATGACAGATTTCCACTTTTATCAAACGAATCATTAAAACTTGGTATAATAAATGTAATGGAAATGTTATGTTTCACAAGAAATTTAGCTTTAATTATTTGTGAACTTGTTCTCTTACATTCAGAATATTGGTGTTTATACGTTACTTTAAAACAAATCATAGATATTCTTTTTGGAAAATGCTTTCAAGTAGAAGACATTAAACTTTGTTAAGTTTTAATACAATAGTACCACAAATTTTGTATTAAATTATTTAACACCCATCGTAAACCCAAATTTCATCATATGATACACTATCCTTTTATTATACAATTTTCAATGTTTTATACAGTGTGATGAAGATTAAGAAATAAAAAATATACAAGATGAAAAATCATTAAATAAATTATTTTTAATTAAAAATTTCTATATACATTAATATCATCATACAACTTACGTAACAAAAAACAAAATAATATTTTACTAAAAGATCCTGTTTATTTACCATGTAATTTATAAATAAAATGCAAAACTTAAAAACAATAAACATTTAAGTTATAGATTTTAAATTTTTTTAAATTATTTTCAATTCTACAGTAATGAAAAATATTTTATTTAATTGTAAAGAAGTGTATCAAATATTATTATTAAAATACATAAATATATTATATTGAAACACACAATGCATTATATTAACATAAGATGAATTATATAGGATCTAAAATTAGTTCACAATAATAATATAGATACTAACTATTTAGTAACGATATTTAGTAGAATAATCTCTAGGAGCAACAACTAAACCACGTCCTTTTCTTGCACCTCTATATACTGTTTCAATGATATCTATCACTTCTTGTTTGTTTTCAATTGCCCAATTAATTTTATTGTTATTTCCGGTACCCAAATCAATCATAATGTGCTTGTTGCGGAAGAAAAACATAAGTGTACATGGATCATACAATTCATACCTAAATAAAAAATAATCAATAATTTTAATAAGAACATAATTAATATAATCAATAAAATAATTTATTTTAGGTTACATTTTATTGAAATCAGGTACTTTAGTGATGTCAACTAAATATACAACAGCAAAGTTTTTCACTTTTTCTGCAATACCGTACAAAACTTCATCCATTCTCATACATGTAGGATCCCAATCGTGACCAAAACGAATAACCTATAAATAGTTCAAATATATTAAATATGTAATAGACCATTTTTATAATAAAGTATAAATGTTAAATCAATAATGGAAAAAATAATAAAGATTTAAAAATCTTTTTAAAAAGTTAAAATAAGATGATATTAATTAGATTCATTTTAGTAGGTAACAGAGATTCCTATAAATATAAAAATAAATTAAATAATAGTAGTAAAATAATATACTTTTATCCTTCGAGTTACATCACACCTAATAAATAGCAAAGCGGTACCCACTTGCATACCTATCTAAAACAGCATTTCCTATTTTTATTAAAGTTTTTTAATTTGATATAATATTCTTTAATACCCAACCAATTCTGTTAATTATAGCATGACAAATTGTTTTCATACATATTCTTTCTGAAACCTAACATCTAACGAACAATATGCAATATACTGCCATAATATTTTCATGTTTGTTGTGATTTTAACTTAAACAAATCTACTAATATTTATAAAAAAAAAAAATATGTCTTTTATTTATTCAATATAATAAGTTTTTACCTTAAGTTCCATAAGCCAATGTTTTATTTATATTTGATTTAAATTTAAGAAAAATACTATTAATATGTTAGTTTTAAGATAACTGTTACTTCAACAATAACAAAATAAAACATACAACTCAAAATCAGTAAAAAAAAATAATAATAATAAGTAAAATAAAATGTTGTATAATAAATTATTTTATGTTGATCACATAATCACATATATATATTCTACTTAAATCGGTGAAAAAAAAGTAAATGGATTTAAAATAAAATAATGATTATAATTATAATTATAATTCTGTACCTTTCTAATTAAATTTTAATATAAGTAAGATATTCTACTTACAACCACTCTATCTTCCTCTGAAGAAATTGCCTGATCAACTTGCCAGCCGTTAAACAAATGCGTTAACATATAAGACATGTTAAATGATTTACAAAAATTTTTTTTTGAACAGTGAAGTCTTGTTTTATATTAAAAATAAACTACAATATTAATTTATTTAATTTTATGTTTTCAATTTTCAAGTTTTGTTTTGTTTGTAATAACTTGTAGGTAGAGCTATATTGTTGAACAATAACAAAAACGATATAAATTATAATATATAGGTACGCGATTTTAGTGTTAACGTATTCCAAAGACGTTGTAATAACTCAAAACACAAACAAACATTTCACTCATCAGAAATATACAATGAATAATTTGAAAATTAATTAATTAATTAAAATAAGTATATTTTGGCCACAATTTTAAGTGCATAATGTCCACCGTAAAAAGGGAAATTATAAAATTATTCGATTCAAACTTAAGTCTTTTGTAATTTTAAGTTTACTAAAGAAATACATTTGGCGGGAAAAAAGTTAAATACCTACAATTGTATATTATAATATTATTACGTCTATATTTAATATTATATTTGGCCGTATATATACATTATTATTATTTCTTGGTTCTTTAACTTCGTATTTTTTTGAAAAGTGATGGAAAATCATTATTAAGATTCTTTTTTAAGTGTCCTCGCAACTCAGGTCCATTAATTCGAAGTCCATTTTTACATTGACAACTACAAACAACACATCCACAACCAGGTTGGTCACTTCGTTTATAATATTATTTACATTAAGTACATATTAGGTATAATTTAGAATAGGTATATTATTATTTTGTTACATATATTATGAATAATATGAAGATATTACTTACCTGAGTAATTTTAACCACACATACGAGATTTTGTATCTTTAGGAAGTGTAAAAATACACTTTTCTCTTTGGTTATGATGATTACATCCAATAGCCCAACAGTAATCTATATTAATATTATTAATATTTGTATAAATAATAAAATATAAAATATTTGTAAGAATAATAAAATATTAAATATCTTTCACGTTTCATTCCACAAGAAATACATGAGTGTAAAATATAAATTATAAGAAATATAATTTATTTACATTTACATAGACTTCTTACATTTTTAGTCAATTTAATTGCATTATTTATGAGGTTTTATATTTGTTGTGTGTCTTTATTAATAATTATTTTGTAGCTAGTTAAAATGGTCCAGTGTTGGTTCCCATTGTGCTCATACATATCCAATCGTGAGAAATGTAAAATTTTCAGATTTCCAGCAAATGATGCTGAATGTAAGACATGGGCTAATTCTGTTAGGTATTCGATTCATTTTTAATTTTTGGCAAAAAATGCACTTTACCACACAGACTAGTAAAGTACATTTAGTCGATTTTTGTTAAAAATATTCAACTTAAATGAATAAAACTATTTTGTAAATATGAAGGCAGATGTAGTACCCGTCAAAAACAACTAAATATATAGTTGTCACTTCAAAGATTGTCTAAGGGAAAACGGACCTATTATTTTTGAGTGGAATAAAAATATTTATTTTTCATTTAAATCCCTAGGAAAACATATAAAGTATCTATACATGTAGTAAATTGATATTTATGTTGCAAAAATAATTTCGTATTTATGCAAATTATGGTGTAAATGTTAATTAGTTTATGAATCATTTATTTTGAATATTTGCCATTCGTAAGGTAAAATAATTTAACTATTTTGAACCTAACATGCATTTGACCTTTTAAAATTTCAATTTCAGGCAAGTATTTAAAGTTAGTTACATCACCCGATTAAAACGAATTTTCTCCCTTAGAAAATATTTTATTATCATTAATAAAACTAACAATAGATGAAAGCTTAATGATGCTGTTTGAAGTCATATTGTTTGACTTAAATTTTATAGATTTATGTAGTATAGTAAATTCAAATTAATAAAAAAAAAATGAACTATTCAAAAAAAATATAAAATTATCATATGTGTTCTAGATTATTGTATCTATATAAATATGTAATCACACCCAAATCTTATTACCATAATTGTATACTACATAAAAACTTTAATAGTAAAATTGGTATAGATATTGTGTTGATTGTTTATTACAATAAGTATATCCCCCTTGGTTTCTAATATTTATTAAGGAATTAGTGATTTCATCGGGCTGTCAAATTAAACCACTTTCACAGCTTTTAAAGTCTAATTTATTTGATATATTTTTTTTTAACAATAAATCTACTAATATACATAGATGTATCTTCAACAAATAAACTAATTTTTGTAGAAATTTTAAAATAATTATGGTTATTAAATATTTTTCTGTAGTAGGCAAGTGCTTCCCAAAGTTATCATATTTTTTGTATTTTACAGTAGGTATAACTTGGATTTTTTTATTGTTCGAAATTGTATAGTTATCAAGTATTAACTCAACTGCTTCATTGCAGACCAAAATTATCTTATATGCTGCTTTAATATAAGTTGGATTGTTATATCCAAACCTTGATCTAATAGCACTTAATATTTTTCCAATAAAATCTGAACTACCTAATTTTATAAGTTAAAAAATGTTTAAGTTACCTTTTAAATTTAAGCTTTGGTTAATCCCAATAGCATTTTAGAGATCCGACCACCATAATTCCCTATGTAATGTATGTTAATATAGAAGTAAATTATTGAATTTATTCTTTACAATTTCATATGTGTAAACTTTTAGAGAGTAGTACTCTTAAGTAACAATAAACTGTTCATTAAAAAAAAGTTTATTAAACTTGTTATTTTCTTTTTAAACTACTTTGAATAAATTATTCCAAAACATCTGAAACTAGAGTTTAATAAAAACAAAATAATCATGAGAATACATTTTACAATTATATTCATATATAACTGTACATAAATTTATTCATTTAACTGACCATCAATGAACATCAGAAAAAATTCCAAACAACTTTAAAAACTCAATCGCACCAAATACACATAAACATATTAGTAATTTATAAATACAAGTAAAATATAAAATAAATAAGAATTATAATAATAATTAAATATTGTTAAGAATTTTGATTTTTTGTGTACAATCTGTATAATAACCTACAAAAACAAAGAAAATTGCTGTAGATAGAGAAAAAAACTAAATTAAACCAGTCTATAGATTGAAAATAATATTAATATATATATTATATTTATATTTATCTTAATTTCTTGACGGAAAATTACCCTTAGTTCTTTTGAATTTAAAAAGGTTTTTAAATGTTGACATTTTCGATTAAAAAAATTAATAGAATATAATAATTATTGTTGTTGTTGTCATATTTAAAATCGTAACATAACACTATCTTGAGCCGAGACAAATGTCCAAAGGTCTTTGTAGCCGTTTCGTACTTTTTATTTTCGCTACATAAAAAATATAAATTGTATTAAGCTATTAAATATCATTCAACAACTCATATAGGTATTATTATATGATGCTTCATGATTTCTTTGTATTAATACCTGCAAATTATCCGCTTTTAAATCAGTCATTGGAGATTTTTGTTCACGAAAATCATGCAATGATGAAATTTGTTTTCCTAATCACTCGATTTTTTTCATTTACGATTTTGAATTAAATGAAGATTTTTTTTCAATGACGGAACAGCAAACGGTTTAAGTATTTTTCTATTGTTACTGAATTTATAGTAGTCTGGACCAAAATGATTTCCACAAATTGATTTATTACTATCTTACATTCTAATGATGCTAATTTAAAATTCAATTTACCAAACTCTCTTAACTCATGTAGAGATACGCTATGTATGGCTTGTCTCAACAAAAGGTATACACATGTTTGTTTTTTCATATTAATTTCCAAACTCGGTATATTTTTAATATCTTTATTATATAATTTAGTATAAATTGTAAATAATAAATATATAGTACAATAAAAATAAATTTAAAGTGCCAATGGTTATAAATTTATACTTAAGTCAATATTTTTAAGGCATAATAAAAGTGATCATGAATTCATGATATAATGATATAAAGGACATAAATAAATAACATATTTTGATATTTATAATTTATCCAGTATTTGAATTAATTTGAATAATTTAATGGCATTCCCTTAATTGATCGTATGATAAAAGGTACTTTAAAAATATATTTTTATTGAAATCTATAATTTGTAATAATTTACAATTTACAATTTGCTAAATGAAGTGCTTCGTGGTCGACCCAAGTCTTGGAGTCGTAGAAAACAATGCCGCATTGTCCACACATGTATGACTTATTTTGGACACTTCTAGAACAAAATATATTTTATTAATATTAGAAAAAAATATTTCAATCGCATATTATTAATATCATAATTTGCAAGGAGACATATAAAATTCTTAAAAAATGTATATTATGCGTTTTAATGAATAGGTAGTCTAATAAATATATATTCAAAAATAGTAATTCTAAATAAAAGTTGACCTTATTATTGACTTAATTAAAAATTAAAACGAAAACAAACAATAAATAACTAGAAATTATTATTATAAAACGTCCTAAATTCGTGTCATTTGTAATCTAAACAGTATATGACTATATATTATAACTTATAAGATATTGTAATTCATAAAAAATCTTCATATTACTAACTTGACTTAAATTATACCAATAACGGATATTATTGAAACAATAATAACTAATTTAGTTTAAATTATTAATTTTATAAAAAAGAAAAAAATGAAAAAAATGTTATAACAACAAATATACCAGGTTTAAGGTCATAAAAATGTTATAGCTAACTTAAAAATGTGTCACTAAATTTAATACAAAGGTAGTACAACTCTAAAATAATTCATACGTCATGAAGCCCTCTCCTTTTATTCACCACCACGCTGTTATTTGTTTAACTATGGCTATATTTATAGATATTATTATATCCATATCAGTACTTACGCTGGAGCTGATGTTTTGCACTTGCGGTTGCTGTGAATAATAGCCGCAACCCGACTCTTCAAGATCTGATTGCAATTACGACATTTCCAAAACTTTCCCGTCATTGTTTCATGTAATTGTATCATCGTACGACTAGAAGGGTATCCCTTAACGGGTCTCGCCATTTTTATTTGTATTAGTCAAAACTTCAATGATGAAAGCAAAACATGAAATAAAAGTTAATAGTAATTATTAATTTTTTGTTAATTTATTAATATTATAAATAAGTTATAATATTATTTTTTTTCAAAGCGCAAGTGTTATTAACTAACGTAATTATTAATCTTTTAACTACTCGTATATAGAAATATATAAATATATTTTTTATTCATAAAAATCATCATTCTTCAAAAAATAGTTACTTAATATTTTTAATATTTTTTCAAATAATTATTATGTATATAGTGTTTATTTTAACAGTAAAATGAACTATTGCATTTTTAAATAATTTGAAGTCTTTATATTACAAAAAGCTTGAAAAATAACAATTTTCATTATATTAAATTTTGTGAATGTATTGTTAGTATTACAATGTGACACAAAAAATTGTGTCTGATCTTCTAAAATCAGTAAAAATGATTCGATTTCTCATAGTAAAAGTAGTCACTGGTAGAAAATTTGATAGGTATTTATTTTAGAAGCTCAAGGTTTCAAAATAAACAAATTCTTATCATATTTAATAATAACCAGCAAAAACAAAATTAGAGATTAACGAGATGTTGTAATTTTCAAAAAAATATTAGTTAGTTTTGTGATATTGATAAATATTTGGATTTATCTACTTTTCAGTATATTTTCAGTTAAATGATGAAATTTTTATTTGTGAATAAAAGAATCTGCACAAAAATACATCAAAATCACAAATACTTTTAAATTATTTTGTAGTAAGAAAAGTGTAACATTTTCAATTTTGATTCCAAGGATTGAAAATGTTATTATTATTATTATTATTATTATTCATTGAATCATCATCAATTACAATATTAATAAGTGTAATGCATATAAATCGAATATATATTTTCATTATAAAATATATTATGATGAAGCTGTCTCAAAAAACAAACTTGTGATAGGGAATAGTAAATGTAATAAAAGGTTCCTTGTAAATTTTTCTTACAAAAATTTATAAAAAATTTCAAGTTTTTATCAAATTAAGTATGTATTTAAAAAAAAAAAGTTTTAAATTATTTCGATGCAATTCAAAAAGCATTATAAGCAGAATCTAAAAAAATTCCAACACTGTATACATTATTATTTACTACACACACGATACAATTTAAAAATATTTTAAATCATTTTAGTTATTTATATGATGAACCTAATCATATCGTTCTACAGTGTACTAGTATAGACTTACGAATTTACTTCAATAACAGCTATTGCCTATTAATATTATTACATACATATACAATTATATAATAGTAATAGTAGTTAATTATAATGGCTATTAAATCACTAGTATATAATACGTAAATGTGATTGGTTTTTGGCAAAAATTACTGTAACCTTCCGTGTTAATAAACAAAAAAATAAATAAATAAATAAAATACTACTTTATTTATACTTTGGCAATATAATAAATAATAGTTTCCACTCAAAATCGCGTTTTTCTTATGCAATAAATATTCATTGAATTCAAGTTTAAAACATCCTTCATAGTGATCTATTAAATGCGACAGTCCAAATATTCCAAATATATGATTGAATTTTAGGGTACCTTCTAAAAACATGTTAGGTATTGAGCAAAAAAATAAACAAAAATGTCTAGTCGAAAAATTAGATATATACACTAATTTTTTTAAATAATTTATTCATAAACGCACTAAACATTACTCACAATATTGATTTTTAAACCAACACCCATGGCCGAAGCTCGCATGGTATACCTACCATTATATTGATTAAAATTAATACTAAAAATAATAATTAATAGCTTTATGTATTTTACATTATAATATTATTAATTTTATTACTTATTACTATTTTATCTATTTTTATTTCAATAAAAATTATTAATAATATTAGGTAGGTATATTATTATGACTATTATTATTTTCCGTGGTTTCTAAAAAAAATTAAATACACGATGTGTTAATAATTTATATGAATATAATGAAGAGGTCAATGGGTGAAGAAGTTTAAAAATTAGTAAAAAACTTGGCTTAGTTTATTTACAGCATTTTTATTATTTCATTTTGAATTATGGGACTAATGTAAACCGATTTCCGGATAAATTCGTCAAATGAGTTTTTACTGTTTTTAGTATTAAATCACTAGGTACTTTGCTTGAAATCTCATCAAAGATCGAAAGTTACCTTCATAGTTTCATTATTTTCTTTCTCACAATTAAAAATAGGTGTAGGCTTATCATCGTCGTGACCTCTTATACTTAACTTTTGACGACTTAGACGTTTTTCGAATATACTATCTAAGAAAAACGCGTGATCCAAGATAATTAAAATTAAATTGTTTATCTTAAAACTATCAAAAAGTTGTACCTATGAAGTAGGACGTTGCGATTATTTATTTATTTTTTTTTTTTGAATAAATCATGTTTAAACTTATCATCAGATATTCTTGTATTATATAAAAACTAATAACACGAATTTCAGGTAGTTCAGTCAAATTATTTGTATCAGTATTACTATAAATTTCGGAGTTATATAGGATAAACAACCGAAATTTGATCGCTTTTTTAGGTGCAGTGACAGCTTCTTTTTTCATTAGAAAAAAAAAAATGTAATAATGAGGTTGTGATGTCATAATTGATGATTGATACTTCGTTAATGAAATTTTATCTTTCGTAATTATACAGACACGGTACGCCCTTATTTGACAAACTAACAAAACGATCAAAGTCAAAAAACAAACTTAAATTCTAATCATTGTTATATTTAATAATTATAATAAGAAATAACTAATAAGTATATCGTTTCGTTAAATAAACGACCTGTCGTTATAAATCTTTCGATAAAATTATTTTTATTTGTTTAAATTAATACATCTTTTTAGTATATTTATGCAAATAAAATTGATAAATTTCGGTTATCGAACACACGATGTTATTATTTACATACTATTGCAAGAGTAATATTACAATACTGAATTGAATGCGTGAAAAATTAACGAAGCGAAAATTATTCTATAAGGGCGTGCACGGAATAGTACATAATATAATATTATTTTATTATATACTGCAAACGTATATTATTATTAAGGAGTTGTGTTCAGGCAATTTTTCGTTTTTTTGTGGTCATTGCTCGTTTTTCTGACTTGTGTGAGTGCAATAAAGAATAACAACAATAATTACTATGTCATAGGCGGATCCAGCCCGTTATTATGAGGGGGAGGGGGCAGCGAATATTAAAAATAGCTTATATACGTTTAAGTTTTACTATAAAATCGAAAAAACCAAAAAAACGGTTAACTAGCTTAGGAGGGGGGGGAGTACCTAGCCGCCGCTGAATCCATCACTGTACTGTGTATTATAATGTTCTCCAGCCATTAATCGCATCAAAGCATAGTTTATTAGTGTAAATCATGTACAATGTATTAGTTTATTATAATATTATTTTTTTTACTGATAAATAATATTTTTGCCGTAATAGGCTAAACGTATTACACACGCGCGCGTGTGCATGTTATTTAAAAAATAGATCAATTATTTATGAACGCCTGACAATAATTTAAACATTAATTGTAGTTAATTTTTAAAAATGTTAAGATATTTAAATGCGTAAAAAAAGTTAACGTCGGTGGAAACTAATTACAAAATCGAACTAACCACACAAAATACATATAAAATTATACATTATATGAAGATAGTAAAAAAAAAAATATTTAGATTTTAGGTTAACTAGAATATTGTTTTAATCGGGTTTTGGTTAATTTATTCGTATGTTTTGAAAAAAAAACGTTTGGGTTATATGGGTGTAAGGTGTTTACTTATTATTAGTGTAATATTATACTTTTATTAAATTGAAAAATGAATATTGAATTCACCGTACGTGAATACGTGATACATAAACAATAAACAACATTGTTATTTTTATTAAAGCTTAGTAAACACTTGCCATTGAACAACATTTTCAATTTATTTTTTAAATTTAAATTGTTTCTATAAATTTTGAATAATGTAGAGCAGGGGTTTCCAACCTTTTTTTACGGTGGGCTAAATTTGATATACGCTTTGGCATCGCGGGCCAACATTTTTAGAAATGTGTTGTCTAAAAAAAAAAATGTTGTCTATCTAGGATTCTAGGAATATCTGATAGGTTATGAAATTGAGAAATAAATAAGAATAGATGAGATTTATTTAAAAAAATGTAGGTTTATTTATATAATTTTTTAATTTATTAATCAATTTAATAAAAAATAAATTAAAAACAATGAAAATTAATATATTATTTTCAAAACATTAATTAGCTTGGCGGGCCGGTGCCAAAAGCTTGGCGGGCCGGATCCGGTCCGCGGGCCGTAGGTTGGAGACCCCTGATGTAGAGCACACTAACGTTAAATATGCAGATATAGTTAGGTTAACTGTATCGAAGTCAATGGGGAGGGGGGGCCACATTGAACTATTTTTGTAGATAAAAATTGCTTTTCCAAATAAAGTGTATTTGATTATGATTATTTTACAGCATAAAATACTATGTAAATAAATCATATACCTATGTTTAATGACAACAAATACATTGTACCACCGTTAATCTTGCAAGAGTTTTTATACACATTGATGTGTAACACCATTTTATTTAATCAGTGAATTGAAAAAATGCGTGATAAGCGCAAAAACGTTGTCACATCTAGGATTCATATGAAAATTTTACAAATAATACAATTTCAGTGTTAAATATTATATTCTAAAAATAATTTGAAAAATCTAGATTTCAAGGATATAAAAAAAAAATTTAAAAACAAATCTTTATTAGGCATTTACAACGAGTACACGTCTTATCCTATTACCAACCTCAATCGTTTCAAAAACACACTCGACTGCAACAATTGCGCAGCAGAACGGTAACCACATAAATACATATTATATATATGTATATGCCTCGATTAGCACCCAATCTACACTCGCTTACTAATAAAATCTTGACATTTTTTTTTATCAAATTACTATAAGTATGTCAATAATAATTGTTGTTGGCCGTATTTAGGTATCGTTTTGATGAAAAATATACACTATACGCGGTTTGCAAATGACCTTGACAACAATTATTTTCCTAACGATGCTTAAAATAAATATGAATTAGATTATAATTTAATAAAATTCTATTTGAAGATTGGCTGAACTCACCGAATATGAATGTCTCTGTAAATATGATGTTCGATCGAAAAGGTAACAACAGTAATGGCAATCGAATAATAATATCAACAAGTCGTGTCGGACTGGTTTTGCTACGCGGGTGCCACGGGAATTGGTAGGACACTGCAAAGCGTCGTCATGAGGATGGTGTTTACCATTTTTTGGGAACCCCGCCTATACGATATTGTGGAAGGGAGTTGAAAATATTTCAGTCCATTAATGGCGTAGTGCGCTCGACAGCCCTGTCAACCGTGGTCGACGACAACGCTACTAACGACACACAATACATTTAAATTTCACTTATTATTGTGTTATAGGTATACAATAATATTATATATTGCACCGGACAATGGTTCGACGTAGCAAACCTTCCTTGAACATATTATCCGTTGTCGATTGCACTGCACATGAATATATATTATACCTGCACAACGTTTTTATTTGTATTATACATTTTATCGAGGGTTATCTCGGCGTTATATGTGTACATAAAATACATTAACGTATACTCGCATAGTGATCTGTACACCGACTATGCTTCATTCTTTTTATGATTTTTTTATTCGAATTCTATGTAAACTAGGTAGATAGATCATTCGTCGTTTTCCGACATAACAGCTATCCAATACCAGTAATTTAGTTGCTCCCTAAGTAACCCTAGTAACTTGGGTTGTTAAAAGTCATAAACTCATAATATAAAATTACCACTTTTAAGAAATTTATATACGTACCTGAATAATTTAAGTTTCTTTTTTTTTTTTTTTGAATAAAATTACCAAACACGATTTGTTGCTTTATCATTTTTAATCTTATTTTCATTTTTTTGTAACTTCCTTAACAACACTGCTTGATACCTAAATCTAGATACATTGTATAATGTATAATATATATCATATTATATTTCAACGGAAGACTATTATTATTATTTTAGTGCGTTTCAAATCGAAATATCACATCTTTACGACCAGATGGATCACTTTTAATTTGTTTATAATGATTATAAAAATATCTAAAACATTTATAAATACATTTTAATTTTTAATTAGGATGAAATTAATAATTTTAACGATAAATAATATGTGATGTTTTTATCGAATTTTTAGTAATTCGATGAATAAAAATCGAAATTTAGACCAGTAGCTTATGAGTTATAAGTATTTAAAATTAAAGATCTCCTCTAATTTTTCTCTAATTTTAATCAAAGTAGGTAGCTCAGCTCCACTAGGTCCCTCCCCTTTACATAATGTTTTTTATACTATTGTTAGTCTTTTTTTTTTTTACCACTATTTTCACATTTACTTGATGTGTATATTTATATAATTATTTATTTCTATTAAAAAAATAAAATAATAAATAAGTGTTAAAAATGTGTTAAATGTCTTTTACTTCGCTTACCTAAACTTTAAATACTTATAAGTTATAACTCATAAGTTACTCATCCGGATTTTGATTTTTATACATCGAATTACTTCGAAAAATATTCCGCTTCAAATTATGAAAATAATATTATAAATCATTGAAAGGTTGTTTTCGCTTAGAATCGACTTTGATCTTACCTATCTACTTAGTAAACTTTATTGAATTCAAACATAACACATTCATTAGGTAGAATGACCTGAATGACAAAGTACACTTGACATCTATTATACATATACAACAGATGACTAATTTTTATTATCATCTTTATTTGATTGAAATAGCATATTTTATCATATCGCATATTTTACGTTGTCATTAATAACGCGGTTGATTATACTTTTACTTTAAATCTCAAAAAAAAAATAATCCTAGCACGTTTATTCATGAATATTTTATAAAATTTTGTATGGTTCGGTCACCCTTGTATCATCGCCGTGTTCATTTGTAACCTTCAAACAGTTAAAACCGGTCGACTGTACACTATGCTGACACAATATAGCTGCCATTGCTCATGCCGCATACCGATATTCGCGTGCATGCGCGTCTCGGAGTAGGTTACATTTAGGTAACGTCCAATATTATATTATACCATGCCTAATCTCTTAATCGTAAACACACAAATAACAACATAAATTAGTCTAATGGATAACATTATTATTATTATTATTATTTTTTAACCCTTGTCATAAAAGTGTTTACGATTTTATCGAGGTCAGACAATATATACATACAATATATAATGGTAATATAATAATGCCGGAGTCTTCAAAGTTTATTATTTGAAAATAAAAATGTGCTGCCTTAGATGTTAAATATAAAATAAAATAATTTTCAATCTTCATGAAGTTTTTTTTAACAATATTTAAATTTTAAGACGGTTATGACTTTCATACACATAACTTGTTTAAAAATTAAAATCATATAAAACCCCATAAAAAAAGCAAAAACAATATTCATACTTTTAAGTTTAATATTATGTTAATTCACTCCATTATTAAAGGTTACTACAAAAAATTGAAAATGCTGAACACAAATTTGTTATATTAGAAAAGTGTATTAGAAAAGAATAAACCATGTGGGAATTATAGGTTTTTTTTGATGTAGAATAGTAGTTATATTTATTGAAAAATGAAAGTATCAATAAAAATAAATAAGTATTTTAATCAGTTAAAAATAATAATAAACAGTCCGTTTATGGTATTCCTGATAAAGTATTTTATTTTTATTACAATTATGTTTCAAATATTAAACATATACAAAAATGTATTTGAGAATATAATTTTTTCCTAGAGCTCTCTCATTGAGTAATGTTGTAACCGATCACATAGAAATCTATGTCACGTGACTTTTTTAAACAAAATGTATACTTAGGTTTAAATCTAGTACTAAATTGATTACTTTGTTATTATTAAGTTGAAATCTGTTATTATAAGTTACCAAGATAAATTGTATAAATAATGTTATTTAATTAATTCATATCATAAATTATTTAATTATTAATTACTATTATCACTATTTTATTATATTTATATTCTATTATTATTAGTATCTTAATTATTGTTAATTATTATAGTTATCATATTGAAATTATATGTTTACTGTGCTATTATTACTAAGAAGTACCTACCCGTTTATAATGTATAAATAAAAATAAATAAAAAAATAATATGTCACCACAATATTGTTATACATACATAGATAATCGTGTTTAATATACCCATCGTAACTAGGTGAGTATTGTGGACACACCATATTATTATTATGCTGTTACAATCTGTCGGTGATGAAATAGACAAAATAATTAAAAAGTTTTCTAGTTATTATTCTTTATTTGATAACGATATCATAAAAACAACGCTACACTTTTCATTTTTGTAATTAAAATTATTAATATTTGTGAGATTATTAAATAGGGGTTATGGAAAAATCCGTTATAAATAAAGTTATCCATTGGGTTAGAACTTAGAATAGGTACTGAATAATTTTGTGTATAAACATAATTTATATATTACATTAAAAAAATATGTATATTTATGTACATATGAAATAAGGGTTTATATATATATATATATGTATGTGTGTGTTCTTACATGTTGAAATGCATCAGCATTATTAGAATTTAAACTACTTACTACATTAAGAAAACATTTATGGAATATGAAGAAAAAAAAATTAGCATTAAATCTTAATCAATAAGTTTTAGAAGACTGAAAACAAATAGTAATAACTAATAAGATATAAACTAAGCTACTTATAATATATTATATGTGATAGGAATGGTTTAAAGTTGGTTCTTTATATTTATTCAGTATGGTATTGTTTTCATGCGATCATTGTAGTACAAATTAATTGTGTAAACTGTTTTATTATTTTAGTGTATACGTCTAAACTCTAAAGCAATCGGCATAGTATACAACAAACTTGTTCTCAACTAATGGTTCGTTACCTCATAACAAGTATGTATACCATTACCCGATATTTTTGATTAAAGTTTAAGTCGTGTTTGTGTATAAGAAAGATGCATACGTGAAGTAAAATCAAATTACTAAACACAATATTTTTATTTTACATATTATGTTACATACCTATAATATGAAAACGATATGTGTTGACTTCGCATGTGTACACACAATGTTTTAGATTGACCTTTGAAGGTGAATGAGATATTATTTTAGGTTTATGTTTCTAATTTCTAAGTTTGAACATGAAATTATTGTTTGAGTTTGTCTACGTAAACACCACATTTTGAGTATCGCTTATAATACAGCTACATTACATTATTGCATATTTTAAGAGTTGGTATCGGTACGTTACGTAGTACAGTATTGTACCTATACCGAGTGATTCTTTTATCAAACAACACTCGTTATTACAAAATCTATTAAATTTTTTATTGCTACAATCTTTAAGCTTTTACTTTTTGAAAGACAAACATACGTATTTAATTTCATGAAAATCGAAATTGAGACGAGTTATAAGTATTGAAAGTTTAGGTAAGCTTAGTAGTAGATCAACATTTTACGGGGTATCCCCGTATTGTCTTTCTCATTAACTCATCTATACTTTAAATACTCATAAACTACTTATCTGATTTAACTTTTTATGTAACGAAATACTCCAAAAAATATTTTACTTCATGAATTTAAAAATGGAAGTTACAATTCAAAAAGAAAACAATATAACGATAAAAATGATTAAAAAACATATATTTCATGGTAACAGCAAATTACGAAAAAATTATCTTCAAAAACGTAAATGGATTTTTAAATAATGTACTTTGTTTGATTAAAGAACCACCCTGTATACTTTTATTTATGAGATTAGTTTTACATAAACGTATGAATTAAATATTTATTAATTTATTATTTGAAATTAGATTTTGTGTGGAGAGATTTTACAATCATATGTATTTTTTATATTTGTGTTGGGCATAGTGTAATCATGTTTTGGTACAGTAAAAATGCTTCAAAATTTCAATATTAAGTGGGAATTTTGGTTAAAAAAAAAAAATGGAGCTAGTTGATATTTTGGGGGTCAAAAGTAAAAAATTCTATGTAATATTTAACATCACAGGGAAAATAAAAAAAAAATTAAGGAAAAACGATAAGTTATTAACGTAAAATCATTTTTCAACAAATTTGTAATAATATCGATATTTTGGTGTTACTCGTAAATCATTTTTATCCTAATATGTGTTAATGGCATTTTTTATGCATAATATAATAAAAATTTTAAATTGAAAAAAGCAAAATTTTTGTTGAGGTCACTGTTGTGTGGTCGGACGTGAGATGGTGGCCAAGAATTTTTTTTTGTGGTCAACTATCTTCAGCCCGACCTTAGGCCAGTTGAGTCATGATCAACGATAGAGGGGGATCCGTTACTATAGTTGAACGTATTTAAAGTAACTCGTAAGAGTGAGTTTAACCTGTATCGTAGACGGCTGTGATAATTGAATGTGTATAGAGGGAGTTGTTCACCATATGGTGTATTTTACGTTCGACGCACACCAGTCCTCCAAGATTATTGAGAACGATTAGCTGTTTATATAGTAGATATTAGGTCCGAACCGTAACATGGTAGAGCAGTCGGCAGTAGTTCTTAATGTATCGATCGTCTTGTCTTAATAAATCCTACGCGGAACTGTAGATAGCGCTATAATATTCTGTTCGTGAATTCGGCCGCAGCCACCGCCGGGTCGTGATGAAGTACCAACTACCTATTTGACGAATTTTGTGTGCCTTAAATCATGGTCGTATACTCAAGGAGTCTCACGGTCTCAAAAATAAAAAAATAAATTTATTTTTATAAACAAATTAAAAAATCTAAATCAGTGTTTGAGTGTCTAGTTATCAGTCTTCTCCTGTGAAAATCGAATACAGTTGGATAATCCAATTGTAGCGGATTGATTACGATTCCCCGGTACATGTGTGTGTTTTTTTTTATGATAATCAAAATGTGTAAATCAAAAGCCGAGTTCGACTGTCTATTTATTACTCATCGCTCAGTCTCAGAGTATGTTTATAGGTTCATGGGAAATCGGAAAACTATCAAATATTGCATTATATTTTACATTTGTACAAAGGTGTAATTTATGTATTTACATATAAATCCAGATACCATTCACTTGGACCACTCACTGGTCGCTACTTTTCAAAAACGTATGAACTAAAAATTTGCAATAGTGGTTCCTTTAATAGTTAATACTACAGATATGCGCTCAGATTTAAGCTGCTGCCAAGAACGACGCTAAAATAATACAGTTCACAGGGACGTTTAAGCAATAATTGTTTTTTCAATTTTTAGCCCTATATATATATATGTAGGACGTAGGTATACCTATTAGGTACATCTTAATCTATCACTTCTCATCGACCACCGTTTTGATTATGACAATAGTTCATATTGTAAACTTTATAGTGTATCTACCTCCTAATTTTAATTAATTTACTATTTAATCAAACCAGAAGTATTATGTATAATTACATTAACTACATGACAAATTAAATTGTCAACCACATTTAAAGAGTTTGAGTATTGCCATTTTTAAAAAACAATGTTTTTGTGCAATCAATGTATAGTGTAGTCACTTTTGAAATAATTTTAATGATGTTTTTTTATTTTTGTGTGTGTATAATATTCACAAATATGAAACATTTTAAATTAAGATTCTCAATAATTATACTATTATTTCAGTTTTTATTTCGTATCATTAATTGATTTACTTCAACCAATTCCATCACCATAATATTATAAATTATAACAATGACTTAAGACTATATTAGACTATTACTAGTATATGTGTCCAACAAAGTGATATGTTTGAACTTTGAACTATTAATTATTACAAGGCATACCAATACAAACAAAATAAAACCGATAAAATAATAAATTGAATATCAAACAACTTATATTTTCTATGTTTATCTTAGCCAGACGTGAGATTGATTACAATTAACAAGCATTATATAAGAACAGATTATATCATACATTTATACCATTATATTATAGCATATTATATATGCATTATGATAATATTATACATATAGGAACATGTCTATTGTATAAAATAAGTGCATAGCCGTTCAAATGTCCAAACATAATATCATATTTAATTTATTGATAATAGCGTATACCGAATGAAGTGCGATTGTTCCATTGTTTAATTATCGTTAAATTTGTAGAAACGGTTAACTGACTCACAAAACCTATAAGTTAAAAAACGAAAAAAAAATCTCCGTTTATTAAAAAATTACAGTATATTGTAAATGATATACCCACTTACAGCGGGTTTTTTTAGTTTGATTTAATGACCATATGATTAATACAATAATATTTAATAGTTAAGACTATTCATTACTCCATGTTTTTTGTCAGATTAAGGTAATTATTATTAGGGGTGGGCCGATACTAGAACCAATACTAGATATCGGCCGATATCGGTAGTAACTTTCGAAACTGATACATTAACCGATACTAAAAAAAAATCTATCAATAGTATCACAATTCACAAGTGCACGGGTACAGTGCGCGTCAGTGCAATATCAAATACTTTTATTGACTATACAAATTATAAGTACTGTTTGTTGTAATTTGTTATTTAACTATGACATTATTAATTTATTTCTATTATTTTTATATTTTTATATTTATTAACAAAATTTATGGTAAAGGTTCATTTATATTTATTGTTATTTGTCATTCATAATTATGATTATTTTTAAATTTGTTTTAGCTTAATACATACCGTATTATAGCTTTAAAATATTAAAGGCTGAAATAAAAATAAAACATATGATAACTATTAAATGATCATGTATTATCATTAATAATCAATGTTTTCACTTTTTTAGTTAATATTTATGTTATAGGGTATCGGTTTTATTATATATCGGTTGGTGTTATCGACTCACATATTTTTTCCAACAATGTTGTTTTAAGATTTCCATATATTATCGGGTATCGGTTTTATATCGGAAGCATGTATCAGTGTATCGGATATCGGTAATAAGTGGTATTAGCCCATCCCTAAATGTATTATATTATATAAATTTTAATACTACTCGATGCTATTACAAGAAAAGACCATTATTTGTTTCGTATAAACATTATCTAAACATCAATATGTGTGTGTGTGTAAGAAATTCACAGCCATATCTAGTATTACCATCGTGGTTCTAAAATTTGGTGAATTGGTAATCCTATAACCAATTCTGTAACCGAGATTGTTCACCTCAAAGCTATTTTTTTGAATTTTGCATTTTAAAGAATATCACCCCGCTCATCGGGAATGGCAGGCTCACAAAACACGGTTTTTTTTTTGTTTTGTATAAGGTCGTCATTGGTTACATATAATAATGTAAAGATAAAAATTTATAAAAACTAATAATGATAATATTAATTTAAAAATGTTTATTATTTGCTTATTTTACAGTAAAAACCGCATATCAAGAACCCTTCTAGACCAAAATGAAATGTATTAATTAACCGATTGTATTTAATAAGTACTTAATAAATAAATTGGTTATATTTATTATGAAAAAAAAATGAATACAGTAGAGTCCCGCTAATCCGGTCATCGCTAATCCGGACATCCGGATAATCCGGACAATGTATGTTTCGTATTTAGTACTCATGTATAATATATATATAATCGGGAATACCCATAATTAAGATATTATCGTTTCGATTATATATTGTGATTTGTGATATTTTTAAAACAAAAAAATATCACGGAGTTTTTCAAGTCTTAATACAAATAAAAATAATAATGTTATCTAATGTAAAATTGTAAATTAATAAATTTTGAATTCGTATAAACATGAAGTGTTTTTTGACAGCATATTTATTGTGTTATTATTTATAGTGTTTATTAATGAGTAAGTTAAAAAAAAACGTCATTTCGTTTAATCCGGATTTTCGATAATCCGGAGAGAGTCCGGTCCCATCTAGTCCGGATTAACGGGACTCTACTGTAATTAAAAAAAAAAATAAAAATATTTTTGTGAAAAAAATTATTTTTTATGTTTTGTAAAATATGTATCTATCGATTTCTGTTTATCGTGTGTCAAGTTAATTGATAACCATGCTTTTATAAGAATAATGTTACTCAAAGTTTATACAGTAATCACCTTTACGTATCCACGTCGAAGCTGAACTAAATGGAATTTAGATAATGGATTAATATAATTAATACAAGAATAATTTAGTTACACACTATGAATAATAATAAAAATATTATAACATACACGTTACACTTAAGGTATTTATCGGACGCAATATAACACTTTATTTAAGACATAGTAAGGTTATCTATTGCAATCGGGTATTATCGACGGGATCAGGTATATAATTAATAATATGTCTACTATATTATAGAATCAAAGATTTAAAATGAATGACAAATGTAAATTTACAGTTTTCGATCGATTTTTATAAAATGTTCGTAAAAAAATGTTGTAAGATCCATAGTATCAACGCTACTTTTGTAATTTATTTTTCACCCTCCAGCCAATAAATAATAAATATAATTGACTCGTGAAAATTTGTAATTTTTTAAATTTATTTATTTATTTTTACCATACAAAAGATAAAATAGTGATTATATTTGGATGTAATTTTAGATCTGTATAATTTTATATTTTGTTAAACAACCCATAAAACCGCGCTAAAATACTGAAGATGGTAAATCCACGGACATGTAATTATAGTCAATAGTAAAACAGTATAAGATCATCTAATTATACTTACACTAATAATTCGTATACTTAATAGGTAATAAATTATATGCAATAGGTTATTATAAGATCTAAGGATTTTAAGGTCTAGTATAAGTAAATTTTTTAGTTAGGTAATGAGTGTCCTGTGGTGGTAATATAATAAAAACTTAATTTTTTAAATGAAAACCCAATTATGAACAGTAAATATTTTTTAAGCAGATGATATTTTTTGAAAATGTTGATAAATTAAAATTGAAATTCTTTCGAATAGTTTCCAAGTTATTAAACTTAATGACTTACTAATGACCTACTATATGGAATGTTGAATGTATATCTATTATTATAATATTTAACAATTAAATTGTTATTTAGTTATATTACTTGTGTTGTGTTTAAAATGTTTAAATGGAATAAGAAAATAAACGAAACAAACTTCCATTAGTATATTTACACACGACATATACACTATAAAAGTATAAAACTGTCACTGTCGTTAAATAGTACGTACTGATGTCATGATTTTGTATATATTAAAAAGTTTGTATTTAAGTTATTTACCTATTATTTAATGATCGTATGATATAAGTACGAGATTAAGTATCTACCTAATTTAGGATATTTGGTTGGTTGATTTATTGATCAATGTTTCTAATTAGAAAACTAAAACTAATGCATAATAAAATATGACATAATAGTAAAATATAAAAATTCAGATTTTATTTTCATGGTTTTTTTTTTCGTGTTTTTCATAAAATATTAACCGCAATATTAATCGACTGTTTATTTTATATTAATAGATCTAAATTAATACAATTATTAAGCACTTACTGTTTTATTTGCAGAATAATGTATTAATATATTACTAAATAGTTATATTTCCATAAAATTCTTATAATAAAAAAAATATTTGTGCGGATTATGGTAGACAGCCGTAAAGGCAACTATTAACATTATAATATCTATATAAAATAATATGAAATAATATGAAATAATAATAATTATAATAAAAAAGAACAAATATTTAAAGGGAAACAACACCGATAACAATACACAAATTATTATATTGCAGGTATTTAATATTTCATATAATCGTGTTATTTATATCTATATTTGTAATTTATATTGATTGATTCTGCACGGGATTACATTGACAAATTAAACAATAGGTACCAGTGGATTTACACTGTCTTAATCTCTATTGAATGTAAGCTAGCTATAAACATTTTTAACAAATTAATTTGATGTTTTCGACTAAATATAAAATACAGGTCCAAAATATATTCAATTTTAATAATCATTTTATTAAATTTAACCAATGGCAACACTATACAAACAAATAAAAATATTAGTTTTTCGCAAGCTAACAAATCCCTTGTATGAACATTCTCTTTAAGATGTTAAATTTTAAAAATTGACTTTGATGTAGGTACTCATCCTTGAAAATAGGATTAACTATGTATCAAATTTCAGAACCACGAGTGCAATAGACCAGGCTATAGATTGCTTGCATACACAGACAAGTATTACTTTTTATCAAAATAGAATAAATTGATAAATAATTTCAATTACTTCAAAATGTATTTAATCATCTAGCTCCATGAAGTTGGCCGCTAAAAGTGAAAAATGTTGATAACAATTTTTTTGCAAGTCATTTGTAAGTTTATGTCAGCACAAATTGAAAATTTGTAAGTTTACCCGTCTTTAATTATCCGCAAAAGTTTAAATCTCAGCCAAGTTTCACGAAACTTTATAATTATCTATTATGTACATATTACTTGTTTATATTTGATAGAATTGATAAAGTATTACGTAGTGTATTTTCTGTTATTTTTTAGCCATATGCAATGGTAAGTAAAATATAAAATATTATTAACTATTTTCTACATATTTTAAGAAGTAAGTAATAACACGATAAATATAATTCGAGCTTTAACAATTATTTGTGTTTTTTGTGTATTAGTAAAAATATACTGTGTATACTACATATACTTTTGCACTACTATTATTTATAACACACCATAAATTAAATATATTTATTTTTTTTTTGATACATGATGTTTAAAAAATTTAAAATAATAAAAAACTAATAAGTCTTTGTAATTTTACTAAGTATAAAGGATGCGTGATTTTTGATAATCGTAATTTCGTGTAAAGGTTAATAAAAAAAAAATAATAAAATATTATTATTAATAAATAATTACTTATTAGCAGTGCCAGATCGAACATTTTTTTTTAACCCGGGGCAAAATATGAAATTGGCACCCCTTTATGACTATTGCCCGGGGCACGTGCTCCGGATTGTTCCCCGTGCAGCTAATTAGTATACACTGATATACTGCGGTATACAGACGCATGAATGTTTAGAACAATACTAAAAAAATTGTTAGGTTAAATTGTCCAATAATAGCTATGTGTATTATTTTGTGTATAATTATAACTATCAGTTATAATTAATATGAAACCATAATTAGGTTTTCTGTATTATTTTTATCAGTAATAAAAAGTAATGAATATTTTTTTCGTCCAAAAATCGAATTTAGAGGTCAACTTTATCGATAATAGTTATCGTTATGAACCATTAAGTATGAGCACCACACATAACGATTGAAAAGAGTGCTATTACAGTATTGCACTTATTCTGCACAATTATTTTCCAATATTTACAGTAAACTATCGGTATAAAATTATAGTGTATGATCGGTGTAGAAACTAACACACTAAGTCATTTTTTTGTCACGTAGGAACTTACACATACCACTTTTTCCGACGTAAGAAACTTACATACGTACCTTTTTTTTCTTTTTTTAGTGTGAAGGGATTTACATATTTCATTTGTAGAAATTAAAATATGTAATTTTTTACTTGCTTCTCTAGTGTAGGAAATTACCGTTCACTGAAAAAAATGTACACTAAGAAAAAATCATTACCAAGAATAACAAATTAATGAAAAAAAAAATCTTATTCATCATAACTTTAATTAAAGGTATATGTAGATTATATAAATATATTTATTTATTTTTTAAAGTAAAATACTAAAATGTATTTATGGTTATTTGTTTAATACCTATTTCAAAATTATAACAAAGATTATACTCATATATATAAATGTATATTGTATTTTTTAGTTATTTTATCTTAGATATTTAGATATTAATTTCTTTTTTTTTTTTAAATTTACAAATAATTTTCTTAGTTATTATGTGAACGTGTTACAAGTGTACCTATAAACAGTTGATGCAGCTTTTTTGTTTTTAAGTTTAAAATATATAAATTATATAAATTGTTTCACATATACTTAAGCAAAAGGAAGTGCGGTCACTGGATGGTTTCTTCCCTCACCCTATTCATGTTTTTTTTTTTTTAATGTAGCACATATTCTTATTATGCCTTTGGGTATAGATTGTATATTTTCTAATAAAAAATAAAAAAAAAAAAAAAAAAGTTTAAAAAAACATATTTATATTGATATCGTTTAAATATGATGTTTTGATTTGGAATAGCAGTTTTGTTATTATATTTTTATAGTTTACTATAGAAATATCTGAATGTCAATATGGGTAAAATTATTTTTTAATACTTAGCAAGTCATTTTTTCTATATGATAAGACTCTTAAGTATTAAAATATTAAGTATTATTATTAAACTTCCACTGTATGTATAAATATATATTTTATATATACATATATATATATATAAATTACAAACTCACAAGATTATAGTATATAGAATTAAACAATTTAAAAAAAATGTATTTATTAAATAAAAAGTATGTATGTTAGAAACGTATTGTACAAATTACCTTATTTCTAAACTATATTTTTATAACCAAAATATTGTGTACAGTAAAATTAAGAAGTATAATAATATAAATATAATAATAGAAGAATAACAATAAATTATTCATTATCGATTGTTATTTAGCGTACTATAATCCATAAAAATATACAAAATTCACCATGCAGCAGCATTTTTTTTTCTTTACTTTTTTATTCCCGAGTCTTCTGGTGTAATACTATACATCATCCCATGAGGATCAATAATTTCTTCGTCGACATTCATATTTTCTAAAAACATTAACATATATTTTATTTTAATATTTCTTAAAAATATGATTCACAATACTAAAACTATAATAATATTAAATTTGAAAATCTTTAAAATTATGCGTATAGAGCATCATATATAGGAGATTGCGAGCTTTGAACTTTTCAGCCCACCTTTTCTTAGTAAATAATAAGCAATAAATTGTTCACAATTTTAAATTACAATATTACTTAAAAGTATAATAAATTTAATACCGTTCCAGTATTTAATTTAAAAAAAGATAAACAAGTGGGAATCGCTTTGCTGTAAATTAGATGTCACTATTATGAGTATGCTAATTTTGAATTCAATGATTTATGATTGTAAGCAAACAACGATTATGAGCGGAGACATCCAATCAGCTTATATCATTAAGTACATAATATATTTGATAATATATGTTTTGATATGTCAATTAAAGTGATTTATTTAACTTTTAGTATTACAGTAGGTTGATTTCATTTTTTTCGAAAACATATTATTTATAAGTAGTTAATTATTATAACAATATATATTTTTACTATAATACATTATTAATAATAATTTATTATTAACTCAAAAGTTAATAATACATTTTTATAAAGACTAAGATAATGTGAATAGGTCCATATAGTTTAAATAAATAATAGTTCAACATTAATTTACATATTTTGAAAATGTCATTGTATGTAATGAAATTTGTAATATCCATAAAAGTTTTCAGTTCTTTCAAATAATGTTTTTAAATTATAACAAATAATTAACATCGTTTTAAATCATTAAAATACGTATCATTTCGAACTTCAAATATATAATATACATAAAAAAAGCTTGTATCTAATATCTATGTAATTTTATAATTTGTAAGAGATATGAAAACAACTTATAAAGAACCATATACATCTCGTATTAAATTTTCAACAATTTCGAATAAGCTTATAACTTTTTATCGATATTTATAAAAAAAATTGAAGATTTCAATTGTTTATGTCATATAAATTATGTATAACCTAAAAATAGTTAAATATTTTGAAAATTGTATCATGTATAGTAAATTATATCATAAATAATTATTAAAAATCATGATTCAATGGTTATTTTCAAATTATAACAAAAAAGAAATCAATTTTGTCCAAAATTGTTTTAGCCTAAAAATTCTTGTTTTCCCTTAATTTTTTCTTTATCGAGAAAAATGCTGAAAATTTTACATTTAACTTACAAAGTATCAACTAAATCCAATTTACTACTAGCAACTACCTCCTAAGTTGAAAATATAAGCATTTTTACTGTCTTAAAAGGTGATTGCAGATTGAAATTAAACTATAGCACACAATACACACGTCGTTGTAAAATCACTAAAATCTATACATTCATTACTCCACTCAAAACCTGAAATTAACATAATATCTTATAACAAATTAAACGAATTTCAGTATTTATAACTACTTTATTATTTTCATAGCAAACCACTCCGATTATTGTTAAATACTAAGAATCAAAATTTAAAAAATATTTTATAAATATTAATAATATACGAAAACATTTTATAATGCGTTGGTGCATTTTACTATAGTAATTAAATTAAGATTTGGTGATGATAATGAGAGTTAGTTAATAAAATACAGATAAAATAATTAAATGAAAGCAAAAATATCCGATTAAGAAATAATTTTAGGTTTTGAGTAGAATTATAAAATGTATTGATTTTACAATGATGTAGGTTTTTTTATACAATATGTATATACGGTAAATAATCAAAATAGTGCTACGATTTTCAATTTTGAGGGTTGGTTTTGTGTAGAAAATTAGATATTATTTGTACTTTAATGAGGTCAAAATTAAATATTCATAATATTTTTTTTTTTAATAATCGGGAATAACAATAAGATAAATTATAAAAAATGGGAATTTTTACACAAATCTAGTTTTTGAAAAAATCGATTTTGTATTTTGAGTGCAATTTAAAACATACTTGAATTAATAATTTATTTATTATTATTTTAATTAATAATATGATTTTATAAGCATGATATAATTTTCAAGATATTTTGGCTCCTTTTAAATTTATAAACATTTAAAATTTTCCATTTTTTAAGTTTTTTTAAATGTAGATGCTTGCATTAATTATTATTAATAATCAATACTGTAAGTACTGTACACAATACAGTGTTTTGTATTTATTGATTTTATTTTTTTATTACTTTATTTTATTATCTGAGCTTTTTAATTTTTGTACTAATTTAAATTTTAAATTATAAGTTGGCGACCTCTAAAAGTGTTGCAACCCCTAGGTTAAGAAACACTGATATAGATGACCCACCCATATGCCAAGCATGTGTCACCACGCTCACAATCAAACACATTTGAAAAGAATGCAGAATATATCAATACAAAGAGAAGAACTAAACATAACCCATGACATCGGAACAAGTTTATGTCCAAATCCAAAAAACAAAATCAACACAATAGAATTCTTTGAAGCAATGCAATTACTAAATCTACTAAACGTTAAAACCAACAATATTGTAAAATTATATAATTCTTTTTTAAATTTATTTTCTAAAAATTTAACGCTAATAGCCCTAGTTGTGTAACATTTATGTTTAATAGCTTTATCGTATTATAACAAAAAAGTTTTATTTTTAATAAGAATACATTTTGTTATGAGTCATAGTAATTTAGATAATACTTAATTATCTAAAATAATTAATCAAATAATGTGTTTTAATAATTTATCATAATTAACATTTTACATAATTCTATATTATCAATCGTTATTATACTTATTAAATGTATTGAACACATTATTATTAAGCCCCAAAAATATATATTTTTAAATAAATTTCAATTGAAAGTAAGTTAATTTATTTTTAACAACAAAGTTATTAAAACGCCTAATAAAAAAAAAAGTAATAGAACAAGTCAATTAAAATTTTTAAAGGTAATTAATTTATCAGACAATTTAATTAAAAAAAAAAAAAAATAAAATGACTTTCCTGATGTTGTTTGAAACGTAAAACTATACGTGTTGTTTTTATAAAAAAATATTATGTTTTAACGGAATGCTATTGTTACTATATCAATGCTTTTCGCATCAGAATAACATATTGTTACGCCCAAAAAGGTTACCATTAAAATGATTTTACCTGGATAAATATGTATCCACCAAATTCTAAATGCGCAGTTTTTCTAAAAGAAATGTCGGGCGTACACCTCTTACACGATATTATTATACGGTTCGAATCTTCGAGACTATTATATCGGCAGTGGTTCACAACATTTTTGATCGACGACTTTAAATAGATTTATTTCGATGAGGTTGAATTTTCCCAATTTTTATATAGGTATACACTATACATATTATCGTATTATATATATATATATATATATATATATATAATTTATATTTTTATATTATACACAATAAATTATTTAATTCTTTGGTCAATAAATATTGATATGCCAATAACAATTAAGTATAAAGAAATCAAGAAAATCATGTTAAGCTATATTATAAGAATATAAAGAGTCAAAAGTAGGTTTTTCTCACTGTATATTGTGGTACTAATAAAGTGCTTTATATTTTAATTGCGAGTTTTTTTATTGTATTCGTGTACGTCAAAGTAATCAATAGTTTTATACAATTTGAAATATGTTTATTTTATTATAATAATAATTAATTCTAAAATAAAATATTTTTATACTTTTTTCTAGACCAATTAGTAATTAAATGTTTATATTTACCGAATGTATCTAATAATATATCGTCGTCAGGCATGGAATGTTCTTTTTTCATCTGTAAAATATATTTTCTAAGAGACAAAATTTGTTGATCTTTATGTTTTATTGATCTTTCCAATCTTCTTATTTTAACTTTTCTTTTGTTTAATTCTTCCATCAATTTGATGTTTGTCCCAATCAAAGACGATTTATTTAAAGTATTATCAGCGTTGTTAGGAGCAGCCACCGATGGAGGATCCATATTCTAAAAAAAAAAAAAAATAAGTACCAAATGTTGAAATGTATTAAAATTAACAAGACTGTATAAAAATTGATTAAAATTAAAAAATTAAAAACCAATGCGCAATCTTCTCTCTGGATATAATAATACTAAAAACTGCTGTTTTTGATAAATATTTTTTTGTTTCCGAGAAATGAGTGTGGATTAAAATGTTGATTTTTAATATTACTAATATCTAAACCATTTTCTCTTTAAAAATTATATTATTTTTCCTAAACTATCTGATTAGCAGGAAATCCGTCAAAAAGTAATAATTATTAATTTATTTCGCATTAGTATAAAATGTTTATTTGAATTAATTATGAAAAGCAATATTCTATATTTTTGTCATATTGTTTTTAATATTTACTACATACCAGAATATTCTCTATTTTAAACAAATGAAATATTGTTTAATATATAAAATATTACATTAATTCAACGCTCGACAATATACTGAATACAGGTACTTATAAACGAGGTATCACATGAGTAGTGCACGGCCGAATCAACAGTGTAAATCGATTAGTTAGATTTTCCGCCAAAACGCGTAGGACTACAGATGTCAACAAGCAAACGTTCGGAGACGTTCGAGTTCGATATCTGACTACGTATAATAAACAAGCGGAACGAATACGTAGCGGCATGGGACGCCTACATGAATCAGTCAGCCATTATAGTGCAGCCAGTTAAACTAAACAGTTTTACTATGTATATATACATTGAAACGAGGAGGATGGACAGGTTACGAGCTGTTTGGCGGGGTGGTGGTAAGATTACCGAAATATTTCTTTCCCTTCTACACTGCACAACCAACCATAAGTAAAAAGATTTAAACGCTATCTATACTCTATCACAACTGAGTACGGTAGTAGGTGGCAATATTAATCCGTCTAGTTATTCATTTAATTCCCGTGATTATTTATACATAGATAGCGTTAATTGTGTCGTAAAAAATATAAATCTATTTTTTATGAGTAAGCATGCCCAACAAGTGATAACTCGGACGTACAAGACATGCACCTTAGCAGTGGTGTTCTTATAGAGAAGGGTAATATGGGGATAGATCCCCCTTAAAATCTTTTTTTTTTAATATTTAATACATTGACCTATATTCGATAATATAAAATTACCCATATTATGTAATAACTTATGATCAAGGATATAATATGCAATATAGGGCTATAAAGGCATGGTTATAATCTCCTTCACTTTATGTTTATCCAATGAATTATATATCCCCCCCCCCCCAGAACAAATCAAATTCATAACTACGCCACTGTGCCCTAGTTGTTCTTAATATGTCCGTGTTCACAATAAATATGATACCCTTTACGTAGAACAGTAGTTAACAACCTTTTTCATCCAATGCCTCTTGTGTAAATTTTCAAAAATTTCATCCCCCTCCCCTTAAATTAGAGTTTAGGCGACTTTTTTTTTTTTTTATTAGCCATACAAATAAATTATACAAAATAACTTATATTTTACAACTATTTACATTTTTTCATCATTTAAAAAATATATTATAAATCAACTTACGAAGTAATTATATTAAGTATAAGAAAAAACTATTAAATATAAAAAAAAAAATATTAATATAAATATAAATAAGATAAGTACATTTAATGAGAAAGTTCTTCAAACATTGTAAAGTTGTTTAATTTAATTTTTCTTGTGTATACTTTGTACCTATCAATATTAGATTAAATATGAAAAGGTCTATCCACTTTTGTTATAAAATATAATTGTTATCGATGCGCGATAATCCGGAAATGTAAATAGTGATTTCAATTTTACACATTGTAAATGAAAAATGACATAATTAGTTTCGTAATTTCATCATCGCTATACCTCCCCCCCTCCGTGCCAACTCTAAATCTCCCCTGAGGGAATTCCCCCTCTCCACTAGTTGGAAACCTCTGGCGGTAGCAGTACAAATAGTGTTACTACTAATTTATTTTTTTAGTTTAGAAACAGCACGTTAGGATTTCCAATAGGAGTCCCGGGAGCTTTCTTATGCCCACGCATTAAAGTTCGCAATAAATTGAAATCTAAAATACTCCTAGCAATAATATCATGAATAAGCTCCTTGTAGGAATCAACTAAGACTCGTAATAGAAATAATTATTGTTCCTTTTCCTTCCTCAACTCTGATTTAAAATTATCCTCCCATACAATATATGAACTTAAGTAACTAATAGTATCTATCATTTTAGTTTTAATTATTTTTACTTTTCTTCATAACCTGTATAATTTAACGATATCAGTTTACGCTCTATTAGTCTACACCAGCGGTTCTCAACCTTTGTTTCGTTCCGTACCCCTAAGTTTAATATTTTGCTAGATTGTACACCTCATTATAATTTTTAAACTTTTTTACATAATTACTTTTAAAATATTTAAATAAAAAATAACAAAAAATTCTATGTTACATTCTATACTCCATATCTATTAAATAAGTTGACGGTTAAGTTTTAATTTATGGCACAAATTCAACATTTACCATCATTAACCAATTTTTTTTCACGTACCCCTTGAGAGGATATCGCATACCTCTTGGGGTACGCGTACCCAGGGCCGGATTATGGTCATAATTTAAGGGGGGCTATTACTTTTATTGAGGCCTTTTCATCTAAAACAATTTTCTTTTTTTATTCTGATTTATTAATTTTTGTAATAAATATAAATTAAAATAAGTAAAGCATTATTTTTAAATAACATTTTATTCTTATATCATATTATACATTTCTCGACATATGAAATAAAAAAAATATACACATATATTTTTCATCTATATATTATTATGTTTGAAAAACTTTTTCCTAGATTTTTCTTGGGCAAATCGTCTCATAATATTTTCAAATGAAATATTCATAGTCATTTACACTCTATTGAAAGAATAGCTAGAGATGTCTTCGTTTTGAAGCACCAGATTCATGTTTTCGGAAAGACATGATTATTAAATCACACTTGATAGATAAATTCAATAAATTTATAACGTTTTAAAAGGAGCTTTAAATATTATATGATAATAAAGTAATAAACAATCGGAAATCTCAAGCTAGCGTCTGCGGTCCAAGCTAACATAATCAGTATTGCACCTATGGGCTGCAAAAGTACGTGTTTGTCTTTCATATAACGTGTAATGTACTAGGTTAAAAAATAAATTTAACCAATTATATTTATCGCGTTGACGGATCGGCCGGAAACCCGTTCGATAACGACGATAACGAGTTGCAAGAAATGACGACCACTATATCTATAATTGGGTGTTGTGTATCGGTAATGAAGTATTCAAGTCCATAGTCCATTTTCATATGACATAAATTTAAAATGTATAAGTTATAATAATGTTTTGAAAAAAAATGAGTTGACACACTGTGGCCCCTTTCAACTTGCGGCCCGGGGCTATAGCCCCCCTAGCCTTCCTCCCTTTGATCCAGCCCTGGGTGTACCCTAGGTTGAGAACCGCTGGTCTACACGCTAAATCACCAAGTAATATGTTAATATTATTATTTTTTTATATATATATAGCTATTAAAATAATTTATTTTAAATACTTAATTACTAAATACTATATTTTTAATACTAAGATAATAAAATAGGTAGGTAAAATTTTGCATTTATTTACTATTAGTATTATTATAATCAATATATATATTTTATACCTTGTTATATCAACTTACATAATTCAAAATTTAATAATATTCTTCTGTTAATAGTAAACAGCATAAAATAGTAAAAGTAGATTCATGGTAACAAAAATAGTTAATATTTCGAAATAAATTAAAAGTTTTATTGCATATAGTTAAATTTATAATAATATAAAGTACATAAAATTTAAGTTCCTGCGAATAATATTTTTAAATTTTAACAAAACAATTAGCATATTGTGATTTGTTGTTTAAATAAGTAATTTCGTCCAAATTGAAACTTAAAATGTCTATAAAATATAATTGTTTTAACACATTTTTTTAAATTTTATGGTTTCAAAAGGGACAACCTATAAAAAACATTGTAGAAATTAAATTTTCAAATTTAACACACCTATATAATATAGTAACCCAATGGACACCTAATGTACAACAGAACGGTACTTACTTGCTGATCTATTTTTTTCTCGTTTACAAGAAAAGTATTATTTTTTACTTTTGACTCCTTAAATACCAACTAAATCCACTTTGCTACCAGGATCTTCCTCATTTTTATAATCAAAGCATTTTATTGCCCAAAAAAATTTAGATGAACTGAAAAATACACACGCGTCCTTGTAAAATTAATATATTCATTCATTGCTCCGATCAGAATCTAAAATTTAGAAAAACCAAGAACTTTCACGTATATTCGCTATTCATTATTTGAAAAAATCAAGTTTTGTTATTTGGTATAACTCAAAAATGAATAGCCATTAACCATAGATACTTGATATATTTATCAAACGTTAAAATAATTAATTTTTTTCTTATATAATTCTTATATATTATATTGATATGTTATGTATAATAATATTACAAATCATAAGCACAATATTCTTTTTGATGCATTTGAAGTTAAAACCGCTAAAAAATGTGATAGTTAGAAATTTATAAAAACTTTTCTTTTTATATCTTAGTTTTGTAAATTTAATATAAGTAGTTCATACAAAAATCATAAAATCTAAAAAATTTATAATTATATTTAATAATAACAATTGTTTTTTATAAACTTTTTAAGTTAAAATTTGCATAAAATTACTTATTTAAGCAATAAATAACAATAATATGCTAATTATTTTGTTAAAATTTAAAAACATTATTCGCAGGAACTTAAAACTTATCTATCAAATAATGAATTAATATATACTATTAGATAGAATAATATGATCATAAATTTTATTATACGCAATAACATTTTTTATTTATTTTAAGATATTATCTATTTATACGATTGATCTATTTTTACTGCTTTACAGTATTTACAGTAAGATGCTGTAAAAGTTGATATAATATGATAAAAATGTATATTCAATATTGATATAAAATCGCTATATAATCAATGTTAAATATATATATTTTTAGAATAATTATAATTTATAATAAATAAATGCAATATTTTCATGAAAAATTATATCAACCTACCTTAATTTTAAAAGTAAAATAAATTACTTAAATAATTATATCAAAACACATGAAATGAAGTACCTATAGTTTGTTATAGACTATCAGACCATCACCGCTTAGGACTGTTTTTTGTGTACAATGATAGTCAATAGATCACTAAATTTAAATTTAATACACTCATATAGTGTCCTATCGACACCAAATGTATTTTGAATTTTCTGATTATTTTGAAAAATATCAAATATCTGAAACCAAGTAACCTAACCTGAATCCTTACAATTTTTAATTTTAACCTCCTTTTAGTACGAATTATATCCAAATTTTTATCTTAAACCACACGTCCACGCCTTTAAAGTTGAAAATCATAAAAAATGTTCGATTACTTATTGTTTATATTGTATACATGTATAAAAAAACCCACATCATTGAAAAATTAATACATTTATCGGTCTGTTGAGAATCTAAATATAACTACTTTTATTTAAATTTTTTAATATTTTCACAAAATTTGTTAACTAATTCGTACAAAACGAATTAAAATATTTGAAGTCTTAAGTGAGCCTAGGTGGTGTAAATCATATAATCAACCTTAAGGTCATGTTAGTTCGATCCTCACCTCCTCACCTGGGAGAGCGATTGTTTTTAATGCAATATTTTTATTTTTTTTTTACTAATAATACACTTTATTAGGTACCTCTCCAATAAAGAATTTACATTCAAAATATAATTAATTCAAATTATTCAAAAATTGTTCTCGTGTATACGAATTCAATAATATCAAACGTACAAATTATAATGCATGTTTTTTATTAAATAAAACTCTTATTATTGCAAACATTTTTGGCATTCGTGTAGCAGGTGATCTACCGCAGAGGGGTGATCTGCGAATTCAGGACGAGTGATCTACGTTTTAATAGTATAAAAACACATTATATTTTTTTATTACGAGTACGTCATATTATACAAATATTCGTTAAATATAAAAATAAAAAATAATTAGCTAAATATAATAATAATTTCAATTACAGTAAACGTTTTTAATATCATTTAAAAATTTAAAAAAAGTATTTTCAACATTAATTGATCTCCACCATGTTTCAATCAGATGTCGAGGTAAAAGTTCCGATGTAGTGCCATGCATTTTTCGAAGTATTTTCATTTTCAGATGTGACCAAACGCATTCTATTGTCTGGGTGTTGGCTGCTGTTAGTGGGTCGACAAAGTTTTTAGAATGGTTTACAGTCAAGTGATTATAACCTGTATTTTGTAAAATTGTATATGGTTTCCATTCATCTGACATTATTGTTGTTCCTGGGAGTATTTCTTTTTCAATAATTGAAATAAGTGTAGCTCTATCTCGACGTTCAACAACAACAAAAACGTTTTTCAAGAAAACCATCATGCCGCCAACACATTCCAAAAACCCAAGGTCCTTCTACTCGTTTGCCATAATTTCTATTCCTGTTATTAGGAGGAATATTTTCAGAATCAGAATTCGGAAGTAAATTGTGAAGTTGTAAAAAATTTACAGTTGATTTTTCATCAGCAATTATTTTATAAAATTCAAACGCACGCATTATAGACAATCTCCGACCAACGAACAATTTGAAACTAACCTATCCAGCAACATTGCTAATGACTCGTAGTCATATTGTAAATGTCATTAATCGTTATCGCAATACTGTCCCACTGCGGTCTGCGATAATGTGTGAATAATAATAGTATAATATAATATAATATAATAATAGTATAATATAATATAATATAATAATTGTAGATCACCAATTACACCTTGTATACTACGGTAGATCACCTGATACACCTAAAAAGAGGTAGTAGATCACCTGCTACACGAATGCCCATTATAATTATAATAATATATATCACTACGAATACTACGCCTTAATATTCTTGCCGTGATTATAGATTATATCGGAAGTATTTTTATTGAGCTTAATAAATATATACTAATATTATTCAGCGTTTTTATTTAATAATCGTATACAAGTACGTGAAATATTATTATGAAGATTCTGAATTAGCAAAGAATTTCTTGAAGGTAATTACGGCACTCATATCTATTTTATACAGCCTATACGTTATTCTACTATAAAATATTCATATGCGGTTATAGGATTATCATTAATATACTCACGAACGCTACCCAAGTAAAAATGATTAAAAAAATAAAAATATCAAGATTTAACTTTTCTTTAACATGATATTACTTCGAAAAATCTGATGATTGTAAGTAATATTCAATTGAATCTTTTACTACCAACGTCATTCTGTAATTAATATAGTAATAATAGGAATCTAATGAATCGTGACAAAATAATTTTGTCATGACCAGAATACCAGATGAAATAAACCAATTGGCCCTTATATCAGCAATAACGATGACACAAAAAAAAAACCAAAATACAAATAAGTACATCGTTTAAAAACCATTACATTTATTGCTCAGGGTCTAAAATAACATTTAGTTACTTAAGTACCGTTAACCTGGGTGATTTCAATTTCAGCGATTTAGGATTAAGTGAACCACTATCGGGTTCAAATATTATGAACTAGTAATATTATTATTATTATTATTATTATTATTATACTTACAATATATTTATATTTTTAAATTTTTACAGTTTTTAACTGGTATTTCAATTATTATTATTTTTAATAATGCATTTTTAGTTTCCATAATTATTTTATTATGTTTATATACGATCGATTGAAACCGCGCTCGATAATAATAATTGTTGTTAATACGTATTACTAATTAAATTTGTACAGTTTGCCGTAACTCGTAGGGACCTACACAATTTTATAGACATTAACGATAAGCGTACCTATGACGTAACTTTACGTACATTTGCCGTTATAGTAATGGAATGATGAGAGTTTCTACGATTAATGTTTCTTTGAATTACAAAGAAATAGCAAAACTAACGTTACCAGCAATTAACGTTTGAATATGCAGTTTAAGCTTCTTACGCTCTTGAACGAAAAAATTGTGTTTCTATATTTTAGATTTTTTTAGTTTACTTTAATAACAACTTAATAAGGAACATTGCATTTATTTTTAAGTTTTATTTTATGCGAAGATGTAGACACCTATTGAATATTCCCGTTTTTTCCAAACCCGTAATAATTTTAAAAGTACCCCGAATTTTCTATTCTTGACCGCCCGAAGTTCAAGTAACGTAAAGTACTCCGTTGAGTAACCGACTTATTAACTGAAATGATTTTTTCTATTCTAAAAATTATGCTTGGACGTACACAAAATAAGTAAATAAATAAAACGTTGTAAAATCGTTGTACGTTTTTTGCTGCTCCGTTCGGTTATACGAGGTATCTAAGAAATAAATATTTGCCCTCCCGAAAAATTATTATTCGCGCCTTACGCTATTTCAAAGTTTACGATTACACTCCTACACTCCTCGCGTCGTACCACGACGTGTTCTTCGACTCGCGTTCATAAAAACCTTCTCCGAGTGGTCTAGTGCCGTCCGAGACGAGACGAGACCGCTCGAGCCGGGACACTCTCTCGTACTCGCATACCCCCTTCACTCCGTCTCATCACTGATTATTGGAAATATCTGAAGGGATCGTAAGTCACGCCCTAAAATCGATATCGTGTTACCAGGGGCCCATGTTACGGATCGTCACCATCGATTCGCGCGGCGGCGGCCGGTTAACTCGTACTTATCTCTGTTCCGTAGTGGAATCTGTTCGCGTGACGCCCGCCCGATACTTATGACTAGCTGGTAAGGGGATGTCTATGACTTTTGCATATTTTTTCATTTAGTCGGTACACATTGCAGACTCATTAATAAATTCGTTTTGTATGACACAAATCAAATACATTCAAAATACATTCAATTTTATTTTGCATTTTTTTGCACGTTTTAGGATTTTCACGAATAACTGCGTGTTTTGAAGAGAAAGACCGTAAAAAGCGCATAATTTGCCAAAAACTATTATTGCAAAAACTACGATACAGTCAGTTATTTTCCGATTAAATTCTGAAGATGCAATTCACATGACAAACGATCGACGACTGTTTGAAAAATCAAACTTAAAAACCAACTTGATTTATATAAAAGCTAATTTTGGTTTTTTTATCAACAGAAACAATTTGTTTAGAAACCAACGGATTATTATTAACTGGATTTCTTAAAATGATACAGAACGTTGAAGAATCGTTGGAAAATGTATCAAGCCATTTCAAAGAAAATATCATAAAAAAATAAAATAAAGTGTGTTTTGAGCAAAAATTTGCATATCAAAATAATATTAAAAATTACTGAAATACTTGATGGAAATGAAACTTCAAAATACAGTTGAACTAACAGCAGATAAATGTGTACATTTTAAATATGCACCCATCACGTCTGTAGACATTGAACGAAGTTTTTTGGCTTACAAAAATGTGTTATCCGTCAACCGACGCAGTTTGTATTTATAAACCTTAACAAAAAAACCTTTAACGTTCAAGTCAATTCAGAAAGTATGTAAAAAATGACTAAAATTTAAATTCTAATTAGTTTAGTTTACATTCATATTGTTTTCAGAATCATATCAAAAGTAAAACAAAGGAAAGCATTAACAATAAATCTATATATTGCAATGTATCTTGTATGTGTATTTATATCTTTTAAGTAAAAATAAAATTATATATTAATTTACTGTAAATATCACCTGTATATTTTTGATGATTCGTTAAAATTTCAAAATTTCATATTTTCGTATACTTGTATTTGAGTTAAAAGTCATAAAAAAAAAAAATGTATATTAATTTAAAATAAATTCTTGATTGGTAATGCTGCAATTTTAAAACGGCATATTTAATTTTATTAAGTGCATATTATTTGCATGCATTTTTCTAGCGTTTTCAAGATCATACACATCCTAACTCTTGTTATGACACCATCAGTAAGAACCATCATTTACTATCTCTAAAGGTCGACCAAAATTAATTTACCTATATGTTTAGTAAAAATCAGAATGATATATCCAAATGTTTAATTTACAAGCCCGCCAAATTTAGAAAAATTGTAATTGAATTGTTAATACTAAAATACACCTTTATAATCATTACAGTCAATAGGCAATCCTATGTAATGATAAAAAAATATATATCGTGTATTTAAATATGTGAATTAGTAATTTTGTTATTATTATGTATAATTAATGTTGTAAGTTTAATTTAACCATTTAAATAATAAATAAATATTTCAATATAACGAGGATATATTATTGTGTTAAAATAATTTGTAATTTTTTGAATGTAAAAATTCAATTGTATTTAATCATTGCTGAAATATAATTTTAATTTTATTCAATTTAAAATTTTTATCGTTTAAGTTTATCATCTATATTTTAACATATTAATATAAATATTCTATGTGTTAAATGATTCGTGTAAACAGATAATACTCTAACGTCTCTAACGACTTCTGTACCCGGAGTTCCTTTTATGATAATATGTTAAGCATAATAAAATAACAATGATACAATTTAAAAATAAAGCAAATTACTTAGATAATCATTAGACACATTTAAACTTTTGTTTGATTAATATTTTTTTTGTAGACTGAAGTCCAATGCATTGTTAACAGACATTTAACTTAATAGTCAAGCAAAAAAAAAAAATAAATCGTATAACATAATGTTACATGGATGTAAAGATTATTAATTAAATGAAATGAATGATAAATAATTATTATTCATTCTTTGAATATCCAAGGTCATTAAATTTAAACTACAAACGTGTATACAAATTTAATTGATTTTACTCGAAAATTATTTTACATCTTCAAGCCTTAGTTATAAAAAAGGTAGGCAAATGGATACCATTCCACTGTACATAGATGTTTAATGGGTTACTATTATGGGTTTTTTTTTTAACAATTCATGGTTAGGCCCCAATCTAAAATAAACTAAAAAAATTAATAAAAATTATAAATGTCTATAAATAGCAAAACTAAGACAAAATATTTTGAAAATTGCACCATGTCTATAGAAAATGATAATATAAATGCTGGTGAAAATTTCAAGTTTTTGTGGTTATTTGTTTATGAATTAACTAGTTATACCTAACAAAATAAAAAAATTAATTTTATCAAAAACTGGTTAGTGTAAAATATTCTAGTTTTTCCATGTTTTTTTTCCGATTATTAAAAAATTTACAAGAATTTTTACGTTAGATGACGAAAAAAAAATATTATGTATAATAAAAATATTATTTTTTGTCATTCATCTTAATAAATATTATAAGTTATGGAAAAAGTACAATATTCGTATTTAAAAAAATAATAAAATATGTTAACAATTATAAAGTAATGAAAACAAATAACATATCGTTTGGTAAATTTGTAGTAACGTTTTTAAAATAATTACTATAAATTCTGGAGAAAAAATTATCACATAAATATAAATTACGAGCTATTCTTGACAAGCGATGAATATTCATCGAATTTCCGTGTATTAAAATAATACTACAATGTTTGCCTATGTATAGTAATGACTAATGATTATTGTACATACCGTACTTAAAACACTTATTAAGAAGAAAATGTCTACGTCTTATCAGTACCGCGACCAATTTTATACGATCTGAAATTGATGTGTATATACTTCAACTATATCTGATTTTCTATCATAAATAACTAATAAATACATTAAAAGATGAAAATGTAAGCATTTTTTTTACTCAAAACCGTGATGATGGACACGAAAATGAAAAATAATGGGTACACACACACACATCATTGTAAAATTAATAAATTTATCAGAGAGCCTCATAAATCATAGTCAATAAAAAATATAATATTCATAATTAATTTACTGATATTTTTATATCTATAAAACATATTGTACCTGATTATTTTTAGTTTTATTATCTAAGTTTTAAATGAATACACCATAATAATGTGTAAAGCAAATTCCAACCAAATAATCAGAATATTAAAAAACAATTCCAAAAGGTTAATGATCCACAAAACAAAAACTTACATCTCGTTGTAATGATATATATATACCTAATATAATTCATAATTCTTTATTATTTTAAACTACAAATATTCAGCATGTACATTTTATTGTATTTTTTCTGTAAGACGTGTATAACTGATTTCATTTAACTTTTTTTAATTTAGATTAATGATTTGTCGAAGAATTATGTTTTTATGAGATTTTATGAAATTATTGAGGCTGAAAAGTGAATCGACTAAATAACTATACTTAGGCGATGACTGGTTGTCAATTTCTTTTAAACATTAGGTAGTCAAAAGGAATGTAACTCGAAAACTTCGTTCTCGTCAATCTACTCAACTAAATGTAATATTTCTTAACCGGTTATAGTTATATGGATTATATTAAATCGGATAACTGTTTACCGAAAAAAAAAATAATTTACATAATTAGATTACAAAAAATGTGTAACTTTAAAAATAAATCCAATGCTTAGGTTAATCCATTCTAATTCTCAATGGACGATGTCGTCGAGAGATATATAAAATACGATTAGAAAAAAAAAAAACAATTCTAAAATCTGAGGTATCGTGTATAAATTATACTTTATTTGGACACAAACCCGTTACAATAATGTTTTACCTAAACTATGACCTACTGATGAACGACGGCCGACCTATACTTTTGACTTACGCAATTACGTCATATTATGTCGATAAACAATCAAATAGTATATTTGTACATGGAAAACTAATTCCAATAAGAGCTACTAATTTCTGTTTAATGCTCTGCCATTTTCAAATCTCTCAAATGCAATGCACAATGTTCATATGTATAGGTAAGTATATCATTAACATTTACCCGCTAGGTGGTGTTGAAAGAACTCAAACCGTCGAAACATGTTTCATATTCAATGTGCGGTCAGTGTCGTTCAGTCCAGCACTCCAGTTCTAATCGTTCTACCAATACTCGACAGAAATCTTTGGACTTGGTTTGTCGGTAAGTACTCGTTTTATTGTCATTGTTAAAATTACCAAATGACCGGAATTTTGTGCAGCTAACATCTAAAAAATGTATAATTAAAATATTAAAATGTACAAAAACAAAATTTGTGTTATAGGTACTTAAAATTTTATTTGCGTTACTATTTATTTTTTATAATATTATTATTTATTAGTTGGAATTAACTATTAAGAATCTATTCTATTAAAATATAAAGTTTAAAAATTTAATTTAAATAAAATTATAAACTGACAATATGTATATAACTGACTTAACAATATTCGATTAAAACTTATAATAATGTATATTTCTAGATTTTTTTCTATAAAATTATATCTTTTAGTATGTGTTTAACTGTGAAAACATACGTTTTACGTCGACACGACTTGTTAGTAACTTATAATAGCAGAATTTTATTTTAAATCTACGTCATTTCCATTTATTAAATCGTTGTATAGTTTTAAAATATATTGTATCTTGGTTTTTTATCAAATACTGATTTGAATTTTTCATAGAGTATTTGTCCTTTTTCATTCTCAATTGTCTTTAGTCCATCTTTTACTGTTTCAACTACATCTATTTGATAATTTAAAGTAGAATTTTGTTCTTCAAGTTTTGTAATCATAACTTAGATTTATATTATTCTATTATAGATTAAAAAAAAATCAAAATATTTTAATTTTTTTGTAATTTTGAATAGTATACTTGAGAGACATTACAATAAAAGACACATTTAAATTATTGCTATTTAGATGTAATTATTCAACTAAATTGTATTTTTTAATGATCTAATACTAAAAGGAAACAGTAGTTCCATTTATATTCAAATGACAAAATATTTCGCTGTATAATATTATAACTCTAAAACAGCAGTCCTTAAACTGTGAAGCCCAATATAAATATTAATATTTTACACGTACACTAGAAGTACTAATATATAGTACTATACACTAATAAAAATTGTTATTCCATTTATTCAGGAGAGGCAGAATTGAATTTTTTATTTTTGGTGATGCGTAAACTAAAATTTTTGGGAACCATTGCTATTAAAGTTTTAAATCTTTTTAAACTCTATAGTCTATGCATTTAAATTTATAATATCTTAATTACATCGATTGGCTTTATAATTCGGTAAGATAATTTTGAAAACAATAACTTTCTAAAGAGTAGTAATATACACATCAACGTGTACGTAGTTGCATGTATATTTTTAGAAATTTTTTTAGTGAAAAATTAAATCATTATTAGTATTTTTGTGTTAGCTCTTTTACAATATTTCAATTTTTTGTGGAGTTATGTAAGTATGTAAGATATTACAATTTTAAAATGCTCATATTTCACATTAAAATTTAAAAATCGTAAAAAATAACTTAGGAATATAGCTATAAAAACTAATTTTTGTAAGTAGGTACCTAAAGAATAAGGATTAAAAGTTAATACAAGATTATTAAATATTATTTTTATGAATATAATCACAGTCGAACAAAAATGGCTTATAATTTTGTTAATATCTATATTATCACGTTACAGTAATTAATTATTTTGTATTATTTAGTGTTTTTAATTTATAACTAGTATATTTTATATTATGGTAGCAACACCCAAAATATCATTTAGTTTTGGTTTGAGTGAATTATAAATAAAATTAGCTACATGACACATATAGTTAATCAATATTCAATTTTTGACCGACCATAACGACCATAGCTCTAATTGAACTATCTAAACACTGCTTCAGAATTTGTAGAGTAGAATATAATCTTTAAACTGATAAAGAGTTTTTTGTCATATATATTTTTATATAAATTAAAAGAAAAAAATTAATTATTCAAACACTTACTTATAATTAATTTTAAAATAAAAATATAAAAAAAAACTTTAACATAATTTATATTCTCATCTTCGAATTTAATAATTTTAAAATTTGCTCCTATATTAATAATTGTAGTAACAATAGTAAGAATCATGTATGTAGATTTTTCTGTTACGTAAGTGTTAAACAAAGACATCTCTTGCAGGTGAAGCCAAAACGACCATCGAACGAACAGGGATTCACGAATAGCGTTTTTATTAAATTTCACATCGAGCTATCAATTTACTTTTTAGAAATTGATTTATTTTTTTTTTTTATCTGTTTTAATGTTTTTATATTTTCATTACTCTGATGTAATTCAGTCTTTTATAAATTCTGAACGTATAAGTGGGACAAGGACATTGTTTTATAATGAGCATTATTTTTTTTTTTTAACTTGGAACTTCATTAAGAAGCAGTAAAAAAATTAAAAAATTCTTAAATATTCAACTTTTAGGGCAGTTATTGGTAGTAAATTAGATGAAATTGGTACTCGAGAAAAGAGAAAACCAGTTTTCAAAATCGATTTTGTTTTTTACAATTCAAAAATAAATAACCCTAGAAACTTGACATTTTCGACAACACTTTTTGATTAGCATCTAAACATAATACAATTTTTGATTATTTTATATTATTTTTTTTTTTTTATTAGATAATATAAAGGCATTTTATTATTACAATATATGTATGTATATATGTGTATATATATATATATTATATTATAAACGGCTAGACAAATGTGTCAAAATATATTCATTCTGTATTATCACACAGTTCCGCCATATAGATATAACTATATTCTGATTACTTAACAAAGTTTATAATTATTATAATAAAATAATTTTTCGACCTACTACAATTTTGTACCGAAACAATTTCATTTTATCGTTTGCTCCACGTATTGCTTCCAGGTCATCGGTCAAGTAAATACATAACATTAACATTTTATTTGAAATATTTGAATACACTTTAAATTTTACTCGGTATAACTGAGTATCTAATATTATTGACTTCTAAAGCCTCTAATATGTAATCATAATTTAAGAAAAAAGAAAATAACTTTTAAGTTATTATTTTCACAAAATTCTTTAAGATCTCAACAAAAAAATGATGTACATCAAATTATAATTAAAATTCATAACATTTTTTATTTTAACATCAATGCTGTATATAATAAATCATAAATTAATTTTATTGAAAATAAAAAAAAAGTTTAGCGTAAATAAGCCACTTACATTTGTTATCATAGGTTAGGTTTAAATAATGGTTATATAAATTATAAAGTATATATCATGTTAGAAGTTCAATTGTTGACGTTAGATATACTCAAACCTTGTAATACTTATGTAATTTAAAAAATTATATAGGGACTTGAAACTTTTTACTCCTACGTATATTATTATTTGTTATAAACAATGAATTTTTTAAGATATATTTAGATAAATTTTAAGGTGTGTTTATACCACGAACCTATTCACATAGTTTTGCAATATGTCGACACTTATTTACTTAATAATAACAAGTAATATTATATGAAATAGTACCTATTAAATAAAATACTCTTACAGTTACAAGTTTCCCGACTTTCTGTGAAATGGACAATAAACGCAAGCACGAAGTAATTCTAACTCATACCAATGTCAACAACGACAAAATAAAATCGAAAAAACTTAACATTGATATAGCCAGTACAGGTACACGTTGACTTTTTTTTTAATTTGTTATTATATTTTATAACGTTTCAAAAGCTCTGCAAACTTAGATAATTCAAAATTTTCAACAGTCAATCAAAAACCAAACTTGATTATATCAAGACTCAGTTTATTATGTTCATCAGTCATTTGTAATAATCTATAGAGTGTAGATTTATATTTATATACATATTTGTGACGAATAATGGTAATTGAACGATTTTTTTTAGAAATACGTTTCAGAACAATCTGAATGCTTTAAGCTATGGTTGATACTACATATTTTTACATAGGTATTCGAGCTTACTTACATATTTTAACATAATTTACTTTTATTACATATTTGGATAAAAATAAATACACACACACACACACATATATATATATAATATATGTGTGTATGTGTAAATAGTCTTAAGTTTTAAATACATGTAAATCCGCACCTTAGTTATTAATTATTACTAATAATTTTACAGAAAAACAACTTCAACTTTTTGTTAAGCAGGCGTATTAATTTAAACCCGATTTATATAAATCTGTCAATATAAGTTATAATTAAGAAATTATTATTGATTAGTAGTTATATTATATTAATTATCAAAAATATTCTACAGAAAATGCGTTTGGTACGTCATCATTTAATTTACCTAATAATCAAGGGGATTTGTTACCAGCAATTGTTTTAAAAATAGTCAATCCGGAACTAATCACTGCGGACGTGCAAGACGCACAATTATTTAACTACTACACGGTAGACGAAGTAAGTATCGTGAAGAGATATATGAAACGCACTTACAAATAATATAATAATTTATGAATTATTATTATATAATACGAGTATATAGCTTATAGTTTCAAATCATTTTTTTTCTTTTATTTTTAATACTGTTCAGTATACGGATTAAGTTAAACTCTATACAACAACCTATTTAGTATTGGATCTATATACATCCAATCCATAAATATATTTTGTTATATTTATATAAATTTTTTTTGTTTTAATTTTAAACTCAATCAGACCGACTTAAACAAATCAATAAGATCGACTGTAATTACTTAGGTTAGCTTATAGGATAATTGATACAGCTATTATTGAAATCATAACAACGGAAAAATGATTAAGAAATCTTTAAAGGTGTATATTTTATTGAAAAGCTACAAATTCTATACTATTTTGTCATTGTTATTTTTTTTCTTCTTTAAATTAGTAATTACGTTATATTTTATACGTAAATTGACCAAAACATATTTTAAACGTGATTTATAATTTATCACTTATAATAATACGAATAACGTTAATCGTTATTACCTGTAATTGTGTTAATTGTGATCCAAGTGAATATTACTTGATGATAAAGAAAAAGTAATAGATAGCTCTAACACCATCAAACATACCGATTTGTTTCAGTGCACTCAGTGCAGTGATGATAAAACAAACACAATGTATATTATTTTTATTAAATAAGAATAAGTCTATCACGATGAATATTTAAAATATTTTATATATTCCAGAATTATTATAATTATTAAGTTATTATTTATTTGATTTTTTTTTTCAATTTTTAATTCGATTAGACTAGCAAACAGTGCTCGGGCAAATCAATAAGATCATCTGTAATTACTTCAGTTAACCAACAGGATAATGAATACGACTGGACTCAAGATAAGAATAAAATTTATGATATCCGTTCAAAGGTGTGTATATATTACCTATATATAATACAAATTTCATACTATTTTATAATACATACATTTTTTGTTAAAGTTATTTAATACGTTATATATGTAAACTAATCAAAAAATATTCTAAACATATTTTTTAGTTTACCACTTATAATAATAATAAATATTATTTAAATGATGAAGTTGAAAAAACAGATAACTTTGGCACCAATAAATGTATAGATTTATTTCAGTGCAGCGATCATGAAATGAGTACCGTGCGTATTATTATTTTTTAATAACAATAAATGTGGGTACAAGTGTCAATATTTAAAATATTACGAATATGTCTATTCACATTTTAGTGTCGTTTTCATATAATTATATTATTATAATTATTATTTTAAATTTTATATTTGATTAGACAAGCTCAGAGTGCTCCGACGAATCAATAGGAACAACTATTACTGCAGTTAGTCAGCAGGATGACTATAACTATGACTGGACCGAACACGACTTGGAGATAAACAACACGCGTCAAAAGGTGCATTGAAAAACTACAATAATTTCTAAGCTACCTATTTTGTTATGTGTGTTTTCATTTTTTTAAACTGACTAAATGCTTTATATTATTAAAAAAAATTTTAGTTTTCAATTGTACAAGTGATTTATAAAAATATTTTATTATAGTTTGATTTTAAATTACGTAAAATGCATATAATAAACTCTGTGCATGATATCATTTTTATCTACGTAGACTAATCAAAAAATATTTTAAATTTAATTTATAGTTTACCATCAGTAATAATATGACAAATGTTATTGACTATCAATTTGATGACCCCAGTGAAAATAATACAAATAATGAAATAAGAATAACAAATTGCTTTAACGCCATGCAATATCATTCGATTAACAATTCGTCTCAGTGTAGCGATGATGGAAAACACATATCAGTTCGTATTATTCTTATTTAATAAAAATAATTGTAAAGCATGTATGAATATTTAAACAATTATGTTTGACTAAATTCTTGGGCTAAAATAATAATTATTGTATAATTTTTTGATTAGTCGAGCTCAAGCAATTCAGTAGGGTCTACTATACTTACTTCGGTTAGGCAGCAGGAGAATGAATGCTACGTTTATTTGACTGAATACGATGAAAAGATGAATGAAATCCGTTCAGAAGTATATAATATTATAAAGCAAAAAAGTGTAAGCACAATATTTTATTATACTCATATGTTATTTTTTCTTATGAAACTTTAATTCAATTTTAGACAAGCTCGGAAAAACCATTTAGATCGATTTTAATTACTTCGGCTGATCAGCATCTAAATGGATACAACGAAGAAGATACTCAGCAACCGTCCAAATCGTCCGAGCAAGTAAACAATCCCGAGATACTAATATGCACAATAATTCAAAATAATATATTTCAAAATAATGAATCTGATGATGATGAATCCCATCCAAAAGAGGATACTAATTAATATTAGGTATATTGCATATTATTTGCTATTAGATACTTATTATTTAGATATAAATATGAAATATTATACTCGTATCTCAATCATCGAGTGTTTATATGCGTATAAGACTAAGGAGAATTTTACTTAAAAATATTACTTAATTGAGATGCTGCAAAGCGCTGAAGTAAGTATACCCATATTCACTCTTATTCAGTGTTGAATCCAGGTATACATCAGGGAGGGCAACTGCCCCCCCTGAAGTTTTGTTTGCCCCCCCGGTTAAATGTCAGTAAATAAATGATTTATTTATTAATGAAACAATTTGAATGGTCTAGGTGCATATTACACAGCCCGTTAAAATAATATAATTGGAAACACTGTTCACAAGACGGTCTGAGGCGGCAACGTGCCGACAACTTGTTACCACGAAGGCGTCGCACCGAGGAGACACTATTCCTTTTTGCCGGTGTCTCCGACAACACCAAAAAATATGCTATTCGAAATTAGTGACCAATGACCCTATATCACCTAAGATAGGGCAATATCTATACGTAATCTTTACGGCGGTTATAATTCCGTAAAGATACGTGATTGTTAGGGCCGTTGACCTACTAATTCGTTTTTACTGTCGGGCAATCGATTTTAAAATAGCACATAATAGGGCCATCGACCCCAGAAGAGAGGAGTCGCGATTAGGGCGGCATTAATATCTATTTGAAGTTATCGCACTCGATAACTTGCGCGAACATATTATATTAATGTTATTTAATTTATTGGGTTACTTAATCCTAATGTTAGACGGTAGACACCACCTCGCAGTTTAAAAATCACGCGTCTCTGTTATAGTCAATATTAACGTAGAAAAAATTACCTAGTTATTATTATTTTGTATTTTGTGATTGTAATAGTTTTGTGGCAAATACGCTTCTTTTGTTTATAAAATTAAAAATGTCAAAACGATCAATCAAAGATTATTTTTCATCTAATAAAAAAACCAAAATTGTAGATTCAACAGATTCTATTAACATAAATCAAGATATTGTAACTAACTCTTCAACTGAAGGTAAAATATATTTTGGATAATCTACATTCTACTTAGAAATATTTAATTTTATTATTTAATGTTTTTATAATTTTTATTTTAGATAACCTACCAGAGAACCCAGTTACATTAACTAGTAGTTCATCGAAACAAGGTAAAGTAAATCGATTGTATAACACTAAATGGGAAGCAGATTATCCTTGGCTTTATTTTGATAATCAGAGATTTGGTGCTTTTTGTAAATTATGTGAAAAACATGTAATCAACGATTCAGCGTTATTTGCTAGCTCAAGAGGAATTTTTGTTAAAACACCATTCCAAAACTATAAAAATGCTTTGGGAAAAGATGGAAAATTAAATAAACATACATATTCTGCGTCACATATTCGTAGTGTAGAACTAGAAAAACTTGCTTTGGTAGCTTTAAAAAACCCTGTATATAATCAAATTTTAAATCAAAATTCTGAAGAATGTAAAATAAACCGCAAACATTTATCATACCTTTTCCGATCTGTTTATTTTTTAGTGAAAGAAGAAATAGCTCATACAACTAAATATGAGCCATTAATTAAGCAATTAATTGTGAAAACCAGCGATTCACTTCAAAATTGGATTAATGCAAATAGTGACCGCTCAACATACACGAGTAAAGCTACAGCTAGTGAGCTATTATGTTGTGCTTCAGAAATATTAGATGCTAAGTTAGACAAAGAAATATACGGGAAAAAATTTTCTTTATTAGCCGATGAAAGTACAAACATAAATAATAAATCTGAATTATCTATATGTGTTCGCTTCGTTAAAAATAATCAACCAGTTGAGAGATTTCTTAATATTGTTGCTTTATCTGATACTAAAGCTCAAACAATCATAGATGCAATAAGCAATGAGTTAACTAAGCATAATTTGTCCTATGATAATATTATAGCTTGTGGTTTTGATGGGGCATCAAACATGTCCGGAAATAAAGGTGGAGTTCGTAGATTTGTATCCGATAAAGCTGGAAGAGAAGTGCCATATATTCACTGTCGAGCTCACGTATTATCACTTGCATTAACTAGTATGCGCAACAAATTTCCTAAAATTAAACGTGTGTTCCATGTATTGAAAGATATTTATAAACTGTTTCATCAATCTCCTAAACGAGAAGAACTGCTTCATAAAATACAAGCGATTTTAAATGATCCAATATTAAAAATACCTGAGGCTATTGAAATTCGGTGGTTAAGTCATTATAAAATAGTTCATGCAATTAAACAGTCATATATTGCTATAACTACTACTTGTGAACACATTCATCAAGATGGCGCAGATTTAGCATCTTTGGCCGGTGGAATTTTACTAAGTCTCCGCGAAGAAAATTTTATAGTACTTTTGTGTGGACTGGATGAAATATTAGGCGCAATCTCTAATTTAAGTTTAACACTGCAAGGTCCTACAATTTGTATTTCAGCTTTGCCAACATTAATTAAAAGTACTACATGTCACTTAAATAAAATTTTAGAAGGTTTAAAACAAGATTCAGTGAATAAAAGTACCATCATTAAAAATGCTACTGATATTTCAAGTAAACTTAATTCACTAAAAAAAGACGATTATTTCAAAGAAACAATATCTTGCCTTTCACAGTTTTTGGAACAAACAATCAAAGAAATGAACCGTCGATTTAATGACACAGCTTTAACACTTATCGAAGGGTGTGCAATATTCGAAGATTACAAATCATTTTCAAATTCATCAGAAAAAAATTATTGAACAGTTATGTGATTGTTTTTCTTTAAATGAAAATGAAAAAGATGGAGTATTATCAGATTATAAGTCTTTTATGTTTGTTGCTTCACAGAAAGTTAAAACAAACGGATATCCAATAACTGACCTTCTTGAAGCAAATATTGGTTATGAACATCTGAAAAAATTATCAGAATCCATTTTATGTATTCCAATAGGAACGCCTACCGTAGAAAGATCATTCAGTGCGATGAATAGAATTATGACAAATCTTCGCAACCGAATGGGACAAGATACTCTTCAATACTGTATGAAAATAAGTATAGAAGGTGATGAAGATCCGTCAATTGAATATGTCGACGAGGTGATAGATTTATATGCAACAAAGAAAACACGCCGCATACGCTTTAAATAGTAATATTAATTATACATTTTTTAAATATTAAATAATTTCAATTGTTTTTATAAGCTCAATTATGTTCAATTATATTAATCAGGTAAATAAAGTAAAATTTGTTAATTTGTATTATATTAATTCCACATCTCATACTGCCCCCCCTGGAAAAAATGTCTGAATTCAACACTGCTCTTATTCCATACTAATCGTTTTTAAGGAGTTCAATATCAACGTTTCTTAGTGCATGCATGTAGATCGTGCACGTATATGTGTAAAATAAATAGTGATGCGCCTCCGCTCGTATACGCACATATCAATATATAACTTAGTAGGTTAATCAATATTAAAATTATTTTAATTGTTTTTTATGTTAAAACACTCAAAACTATCATCTATTTGCTAATCGTATAAACCAACTTACCGATTTATACGATAACATTTCTGAATACATATTTAAATTTGTCATGAAATTTACTTTAAAATTACCTTTATAAAAAAATATTATTAACATTTTAACATTTAACATTTAGATATCTTACTTTGAAAGGCTTAAGTACAACTTAAGTGAGTGGAATAGAAATTTTTAAGCAAATTAATTCAAATGTTTTCAGAAGTTTTCAAGCGGGGAGAGGGTTAACCATACGCTGTATATACTATATCTACCACCTTACAATCTTACAAGTTTACTAATATATACTAAATATATTATAATATATTACAATAAAAAATAAGTAGATTTCTGAATATAATTTAACTGACCTTTAAAAAAATGAATAAAACTTAGAATTAAGAGTATTTCAATAATCATAATAATTTCTATATGTATTGATTTTTCATAATTATTTTATATATCAAACCTTTTATTGCAAATGTAAATATTATACTACTGTAACTGAGTTTATAATATCAATTAATAGTTTATATTATAATTTATAGGTACCTGCAGTGAAGATCATTTGGTGTTTAAGTTTATGATTGAAGAACTTTTATATCAAAGTTATTACAAATTTGACTGAAGCTTTCTGAAAAATAAAAAAGAAAAATAAAAAAGATAAAAATAACAAATTAGCTTAGTATTTAATTAATTGAAAATTATTATTAATATTTATAAATTATAATTTTAATAGTTATATTAATAACATAATGCAGCGTTATATTATTTATGTTTAAAATTTACAAAATATATTTGTATTTATCTGTAAATGTGTTAAGTATACATAAGTAATAATATAAAAATAACAACTATAATTTTTCATATTGCCATATATCATTTTTTAATACAATTCTTTTAATTAATGTGTAAGCAATCATATTAATATTAATTGAAGACTATATAAATTATTTTAAAAGTTAAAAATGTTTAAAATAATGTACACAGATATTCACTTTTTAAGCAAATAAAAATCATCTTAAATTTGATTTCACACATTTTTATGCAAGTTAATACCTACTACTTATTTAGTATAAAAGTGAAATAGAATCAAAAACAGCATTATTTATTAAATATTATCATCTTAAAAAAATACCCATGATAGGGTTTTCAGTATCAACCAGAATTTCCTGATTGTTTCCTGGTAATATCAGGTAATGTGTTAATCGTTAATATAGCTAGACAGCTAAAGTGTTCCTAAAGTTTTACCAATTCACAGAAACATACGGAATATTATAATGATATTAATTTATCTATAAATTCTGCTATTTATTGTGGTATATTTTAAAAGTTCAGCCTAGACTGTCAATCGTAAAATGTAGTAGATATAGCTGGCGTTTAACGTAAGAACTAGATAGGTACCGGCGTACCGCTTCGAGATGAAATTATACATTATGTTCAAATAATTATGAAGACTAAAATAAGAAGACCAAATTCTATTTCTGTAAACTTCTCAAAATTATGTTATTTTAACCCACGTAGTATTAAGTATTTAGGTTTATAAATATAATTATATTAATGTTTTTTTACGTATTTTGGACAATTATTTAATTACTTTATTATTTTGAATTATTGCCAGGTTAAATAAATAATTTAAAAAATTGCTCATTCATACATATACTTTTATTATTTAAGTAACTTTAGTATTTTTGTGAAAATAATTGAATCAAAGATAATCCGTTATCACTAAATCTGTTATCTTATAATACCTACCTAAACCAATAATATATATATATATATATGTTTTGTGGTAACGATAAAAGTCTGATTCTGCAATCCTGGTAAAATTCAATAGGTACTATGTCGACATTCGACATAATTTGTGTCTTTTTGAATCAGGCTCGAATTGGGCCACTGTACTACTGTTCTACAGCACAGTGGGCCGCATGCCTCGATTTTGTAATAAAATACTTAAGTTTTTTACAATTAATGAGCAAAAAAAAGGGTCTTTTTTATATTGTATCTATTGGCTTATAAGCCGCCTGCTTGCTGAGAACAGTAGGCCGGTATCCTCCCAGTCCAGGCCTGGGTATAATATGTTTGCACTGATTTAATTTTAATACGTACATCTCTCCAGCGCCACCCATTTAAAAAATGTTTGTCATTAGAGATGCAAAACTTGACTTGCAAATTTTTTCAGTAGTTGTGTAAATGTATGTTAACTACATGCTAATATACATAATATATCCTAATTGTTTAACAAAATACAACTTATAAATGTATAGTAACATACTAAAATACCATAACAGTATTATATATTATGTACTTTTAGATTCTAATCGAAGCAATGAATGTATGGATTATACCTTCTATCTATGCTGTTTTTTATGTGTATACACGAGATAATGAGCAGTTGAAAAAATGCTTCAACTTTCAACTTAGAGTGTGATGATTTCTGACAACAAATTGGATCTAATTTGTATAAAAATTGCCAGTACTTTTTAAAATAATTGAAAAAAACTAAATAATATTAAGAATAAACGTGAATTTTCATGCTAAGCCAGTTACAAAATTAATTAATTTTTTATTTTATAAAAAAAAATAACCACAGATACTTGAAACTTTCACCAAAAACTATATTATAATTTTAAATACAATATATTTTAAAAAAATTAGTTTTATTTTTTAAATATTAATAAAAAAATTTAATGTAATTCAAAAACTAATAAATATAAATACTTGAAACTTTTGTTAAATATTTAAAATATTTTAATTCTATATATAGTATAGTTTTTTTTAAATATTTTGACTCTTTTTGAGCTATTTATAGAAATTTTAAGTTTTTCATCATTTTTCTTACATAAATGATGATAAAAAAATTATTCGTTGGATCAAAATTCTTGAAGATTTAATATAAGACCCCATATAAGTTTTTTTTAAATACACAAAAATATTACAAATAGGTACATGGGTCTTTTATGTATATTTTAAATTGAAATTTTCACGAAATTCGTTAAAATCACAAAAATTACTAGTATTTAGTAGTAAATAATTCATATAACTTTCAACTTTAATAGCTAAGATTTGAAAATGTAATATATTATTCCTCATAAATATTTCATACTGAAACTAAAATATCTAAAAATGTACCTACAAAACGCAATAATTTTTTATAAATATTTTACATTCAAATTTGGACAGAATTTCATATTTTGATGATGAATAATAATGTTAATTATTTTGTTATAATTTAAAAACATTATTCATGGAACTGATAACTTTTACATATATTATAAATTCAACATACATAATGACATGTTCAGATTCAGAATATATAAATTAATTTTAAGACATTACCTATTTATAATTTTATATCATAAACTTATTCTATTCACTATAATATATCAACATAATATTATGATGTTTGTGTAAATATATATTATTAACCAAAAATATAATGAATACAATTTCTTTATTAAAAATTAAATCAACTTATCGTAATATTAATAGTAAAATTAAATAAATTACTTCATATCAATATTAAAAATATAGGTTTCATGATATATGTTGAAAAATCACCTCTACTCAAAATCGTTATTTCTGTATACAATTATTAAAATATTTATCACAGTGATCCACTTAATAATTACTGTACACTAGAGCAGTACCTACTTTCCAATTTTTTTTTTCTTTATATAATATATTTATGTTGATTAATATTTTTTATGAATGAAAGTTTTGATCATTGAATTAAAAGTTTAAAGAATAATATTTCAAAATGCTAACTATTAATAAATTTGCCTTCAATAATATATTTTTATTCACTTTTAAATAATCTGTGTGAATATAAGTTAAACCATAATTTAAAAATATGGCCATCGTGTTATTTAACTTATACTTTTTAGAAAACCACGAGTATCTTTTCATAAATATTATATTTTGGAAGATAGTTAAGCATAATAAACTTAACTAAATTATTTATCGTATTATAAATATCATTAAGTAGTTTTATTTCTAATATTAAAGAATCATCAATCATTATTAGTATGTCCATACAATAACTTAACTACATTTATATATTTTAGGTTCACATTGCACACATAATATTCAATATTAACGATTGATCTTTGATAATATATAATTTATAAAGAAATGCAATCAATTCGCAATCATTATGCCTACTATTATATTATAGCTATAATAATAGTTATAGAGTCTACACAAATGAGATACATTTTCGATAATTTTCATTTTTCAGCATATTATGGAATCAAAATAATGATTATAAAATTACAACTTTTTTACGGTCTCCAAATCCAAGTTTCAGTCGATATTCATACAATATAATTATACTACTAATTACATTAAAAAATATCTAAATTATAAAAATACATTTTTAAACAATTTTTACTTCCTAATTCATATTTATACTAAAAACTTACTGTACCTATATAATTATCATAAATATTATATCATATTATAATGTATTGTATAATTTTATTTATTTCAATTTGTACAACTATTTATATTTATTTATTATTCAAATTATTTAATTAGCTTTTAATATTATTTGGTAGGAACCATTAATATATTTCATTTTTAAATTAGGTACCTATTCAATATTTTGTAATTGTGACTCTTGGTAGTATATTAAATTTAAGCTTTAACCTAGTTGATCTTAATAAATTATTTATTAATAATTATAATGTATGTATTTGCTAAGCTAAGTCAATTACTTATAAATTATATTATTAATGATAACCCACTCCGAATATGATACTACATTCAATTTATGTTGACAAAAATATCAATAGTTCTGAATATGATTGTAATAAATGTAACCACAACGAAGTTTTATAAATAATAAAATAAAAAATATTTTAAAACTGTTACAATAATCAGTTACTGTGATTCTATTAATTTTAAAGTTATGCCAACAATTCGATTTAACTTTCAAAATGAATATATTTTGAATCATATTTGAATAAGGTAATTCATATAGTAGTACTTTTTAAATAGGTATACCAAATAATTACTAGTACAGTAAGTTTGCCGATTTATTATTTAAAATCAAACAAATATTAAAAATGTAATCATAATAACTTCATTGATTAATATATTATATTGTTAATTAAAATACTGTTACGTAGGTAACTAAAAAAAAAAATAAAAAAAATATGTTTACCGTGTAAATATTTCTTTTTTAACTAGTGGATAAATTTACAAGAATAAAAAATTAATTTTAAAGAATTATGCATCGTTATGTAACTATTTATTTTTTCAAAATCTATCACTCATAGGGACTGAATAAACAAACTGTTATAGCTTATATTCTGATTTTTAGAAAAAATTAATTATTTTTATTACGTTCAAAAATTTAAATATTTCTGTCATATAAATGGAACTGTTAATTATATTTTTCTTAGTATCCACCACCATATTATTGGTGTTATTTCTTTTATATCTGGATTCTGCGGAATCCAAAAATAGCAATAAAACTAGGTGGTCGAGATTAAAGCAAATGAGAGATGAAGGTGTATTTAAAAATAAGCCCATGCAACTGTCTAAGGATGTGATATATGCCATGATGCAGAGGGGAATTTATTCACTAAATACTGATGTTGAAACATACAACGATGGAGGTGAGGTTCATCGATGGACGCGAGAGATGCTTGAAAAGTCGTGTTCTAAGCTGGAAGAAAATCAACTGAATATTTTGTCATTTAAGAATATGGCTAACAATTTTTTAGAAAAAGTGGAAAAGGAAATTGAAAAATACGAGGTTAACATTTTTATTTTAATAACATTAGGTATTAATTTTCACAATACATATGATGCCTGTTATAATATATTATTGTAAGTAATGATAGTGTATGAAAACAAAGTAATAAAAGAATTACCTAACAATATACAGCAAATAAAATATATATTTTTTATTTAGATAAATGCTCCCCATTTTAGCATAATTTTAGGGGAATCATAGATATGTAGGTGTGTGTTTAATATGTTTACAATCTCTATCAAATACAGTAGCTTTAATTATTATTTATTATGATACATTTTCGGTGTGGTTATTCTCAAGAAATCGAGGGGACTCATAGTAATGATTATCAGTTTTAGAACGAAGAATTCCAATTAATTACAACAGTGGGTGTAAACAAACAGGAAAAAAACTGTATTTCATTATAATACCATACTTAATGGATAGATATAATAAATAGGTACAATGCAGCGTATATTTAAAAAAAAAGAATTGGAAATAAAAAAAATTTAAATAGACATAACATAAAAAATGATGTACATTACCTATATTATTCAATATATTATTTATATTATCTATCTATAAATATAAACGAGACTGTCTAAAGTGATTGATTCATATTTAACGCAGAGCTAAACCTATTAGAGCTATCAATTTGATATTTTGAGGGTAGATTAATATTATAATTTTACCGTGCACTAAGAAAGAATTTTCCAAAATTTTGATTTTAAGAGGTTAAAATCGTCAAAAAACAAAATTTTATATGTAAATTATAAAACTATATACATTGATGAGTAAGCGCTTATATGCTGCGAGCCTTTAACTCACATTTTAAGGTTCTTTTTACAATTTTATGTGGCATGCTCTAGAGTCAGTACTACGCCCACAAGTTTAATAATTTTGGCACCAAATGGAAATAGAAGTTTTATAATAAAATTGTTGTCATAAATTATTGTTTTTGATTATATACCTATTAAAATTTATGTTTATGTTAGTAATGTCATTCATATTTAAATGTATGTAATATATTATTTATGCATCACCATTAATTATAATTATAATTATAATTATTTACATTAAAATAAAGGATAGTCTTTGCAAACTGAACCACGATTTGGAACTAATTTCTGAGACGCACCTATCTATAAAAAAAGAAATCCAAAAACAATTGTGCCAGGGCCCAGAGAAAAACGTAGTGCGCGACGACTGCAACCGCACCTGGATACCACCAGTGCCATCCTTTCGATGCCCCATAATTGCAGACAGCCAAGGCGAGGACAATTTCTTGACCACATTAGATCGATTTGAAAAGGAAAGAGGAATAGCATGATAATCGTATTTCTAATGGTTGTAAAAAATTCAAATTTAAATACATGATCAATTTTAATAGAATCTCAGTGTAGTATTCGTTTTCTTTTTTTGGCCAATCACAACATAAATAAAATGTATTCGTGCAAAATAATTATTTTTTTAATGTTTTTTTTAGAAATCTTAGAATAAAATCATTTATCACAAAAATTATATAGATTAATATTTTTTTAGGGTATGGTATATCTAATATACTTAATATCGACTTTCTCGCATTTTTGATATTATGCCTCCAAAATCCTAAAAATGATATATTAAAAAAAGAGTAATTAAAAATTGACACATTTCATTTTTTGGAGAAGTTTAAATCAAAAAATCAAAAAATTGAGAAGATCGATTTAAAGTAGACTTGACGACAAATTCACATCTGTTTTCATAATTCTTATAGCTTCATTATTTCAATTGGTACGTTGGAAATATAATACGTCCATAATCCTATGTTACACGTGTGTTAAATAAAGACAAAAAATCGCCGCTTCCAATCCCCTAAAAATTCTAAAATATAAAAATGCTGTAAAACCCGACGTAAGATAAACCTAACCTTCTAACTTTTATGTTTGATTAAAGGTCAATTCCAAGTTAAAAATAACAACAGATAGGTTCTAACGGGTTCAAAGTCCTCCTCAATTATTGAATGTGTGTTCATAATGTACATACTTTTTAGTTATTAGTATAATGGTATACAATGAATGCTATATTTGGCACAATATAGCGTTATTACGCTATAACGTTATACGTTATTATCACGTATTAAAAATGTCAATAATATTTATTTATTTTTTTAAATAAAATTTTGTTTTGTGCTGGGTTGTTATACAAGTTATTGTATAACATTGTAGTCACTATTAAGTATAGTAAAATAAACAGTATAAAAAATAAGTATTTTTTCAACCTTCAAAAATTTTCCCTTTAAATAAATAAATTTATTAGGTACCTATATAACCTATATTAATAACCACACTGTAAAAAATACTTCTGTTAAATGCCTATTTCAATAAACGGTAATATAATTAGTAATATATATATATATTTTTTTTTTTTGTAACCAAAAGTTCCTGGGACAGAAAGTAGACATAGGCAGAAACATACATATAAGAGTAAGTATAGGGGGACGTAGGAAAATAGGTACGCTGCACTGATCTGTATTATATGATATAAATAATAATTAATAATATTATATAACATAGCTTACAGTACCTACGAATATGAATAAAAACAAAATAAAAATAAAGAGAAAGTAAATAGTAATATATTTTCAATTTTGATAAGCAAATTGATTGTATTGATAGAGTTCACAAAGTATAATATACGAAATAATACTATTTTTTTGTTAAAAATCATACAATTACCATATTTTTTAAATTTGTGTCTTTAAATACAGATTAAAATGTTGTATTTCATCAAAATCAAATATGATATTGATTTTAAGAATTCTACATTATCTAATTATTTGCTACAGGAAATTATTTTTTACGTCAAAATGTTTATTTAATAATTTAGGAATATTTATTATCTTTATTAATATAAGTATTTTCTTTGTATTTAATATCTCTATTCACGAGGGACGTTTGATTACGCATTTGGTATGTTTGTATTTATGCAAATATTGCAAATCAATTAAAATACTTTTTAAATACCAGGCTTTGATGCTATTTATTTTATATGTAATTCACAATAAAATGTACAATTATTTTATTACCTACTATCTACCTACTGGTTTCACAGATACTTTTAATAAATCAGTATGCACGCATATTGTATGAATTCGCAATTTTACGAGATGTAAAATTTATATTGGATCGTGATTCAAAATAATGCATAATATTATATTTTCCAAAACACGAATAATTCCTAGTACCTATATGATACTACACGGGTTAAAAATAATCATTAATATTATAATGTAGGTATACGTACTACGTAAACAACGTTCGTTGCGCAGCTTACGGTCGTTTAATCGAGCAAACTCGTTTCGATACGTTTTTTTTCGTGTAGGCATCCGTATTCCGTACCTCCTTGTTTCAGCCTCCGTGATAATAATATTAAAAAAAAAACTAACTCAACATATATATAATAATATTATTTTCGGTACATGGACGAAATCACGTAAAACCAGCCGCTTGCTACCGGTCGAGCAAAACAGGCTTCGCTCATACACCGATATGAAAATTCACGTCCGCCGTAAGATTGGTCACACTGATTGTCAGTCGTTACTCGTTGCGCGTCCGATTCATCGGGAAAATCGATATTCGATAATCAAGTTTCGAGCACTACCATAATAAATTTGTACATATATATATATATATATATATATATAATATATATACACACGATGATCATTGATCACTAAGGTAGCACTCCAATACGCATTGTTATTTGTTGATATTCCCTCTCGCACAAGCCTACCCAAAACCTTGAACGGCCTTCCCTTCTTGGTAATTTGATTTTCGTTTCCAGTCCGTTCTATCTTACTCCGTAGTGATCTCAAGATCATAGAAAAGCATAAAATAATAATATAGAACAATATATTCGTTTACGATTTGTGTATTATTTTAGTGCCGATACTCGAACATTGTACCATGGTTGAGATGGTTATGTCATTCACCCACGAGGTTTTTAATGAAAGACTTAAGACCATTGAAGAATCGCAAGGGCAGCAACAAGTTCAAATAAATGGGTGAGATATGAATGATTTATTAATTACATAGTTATCATATCGAACAACTTGACCATTGCTCGTATGAATCTGACAAATCATATCTATCCCATATTAGATAGGTACTGTCTATAATAATTATAATAATAATATTGTCTTTCACCAATTGATTTTATGTCGCCATTTGTTTTTTACAGATATAAGCTTCTGATGAAAGACATCCGTTTAAATGCACTTGAATGCGATTTACTCCCTATGTCAGAAAAAATAATTGAAATCCGTAAGCGCTAATAGACTATACCTATATCTATTGTAATATTACTCTAACCTGTCTTTTATTTCAGTTGTCGATGAAAACTTGAGTTTGTTGATTTCTCAGCCAGTACTTAATGAATATGTTTCAAAAATCATACCCACTTTCAAGTGTGAACAGGGCATGCATTTGGCTCATTTCATATTGGATAAAGTAAAACTATTTTTTCCACATGCTTTATTTGTTAAAATAACCATTTTATTTAATTATTAGATAAGTCATAGAATATCATCTTTTGAAGAACTAGCGACCAGTACATATCTATATTTATCAGAAAGTTATGAGAAAAAAAGAAATTTTAAACAAGCAGTCCATATGCTGGTCTCTATTCCACTTGAATCAGGACTAAAGTATTTAATTTATTTTATTTTTATTAGCCTATTGCAATTTGTATTAATTTATTTATAATTTTTAGAATATTTACTCTCGATTATAAATTAAAAATGTACATTAAAATAATAAATCATTACTTGGAAGATAACAATTTACCACAAGCTGCGTTGTATCTTAATAGAGCTTCAATATTACAGGTATGATTTATTTAAATAAAATTAGCATTCTTATAAATGTGATTTATCAATGTGTTTATTTACAACTTGATTATAGAAATAGATATGTGTATAGTGACGGGGAAATGTGATCAATTTTGTCGCTGTTGCTTTCTTTCTTTATTAATAGTGGTGACAGATAGTCAAAATATTTTTATAATACTGTTATACTGTCATGGATAGTTTTTATTGTAATATAATTTTTTCATTGATGACAACTGTTACTAGGCGAGGGTATATACAAAATAATTTAACTGCTTCTATGTATTTTACTTTAAAAAAATATTAATTTTAAGTGTTTGAAGAAAATTAATACTAGAAACCAAACCAAATAAAATTATTAATTAATATCATTCAAAGACATGATATATAAATAGATTTGAATATTTTTGTTAGTGGAAATTTAAACAAAAAATAAATTATATACTCTGTAATACAACTTAAATATATTAGGATATTAAATATACAGTTATGTCAAAAATAAAATAAATAAAAAAGTGCAACAGATTTCTAACACAATACCTAGTTATCTTAAAGTTCTTCAAAGAAATGTGGTTAGATAATATACTATATCATCTTAACCTTACTATTAACTATATCAAGTTAAAAAAATAATACAATATAATCTCAATAATCTGGACTCCTGATAATCTATTTGTTCGTAAATACATAATAACTACATTTCTTCTGTAAATTGTTCAGTCCGTGATCTAAGATTTATTCTTACTCCTACTCTTAGTCCCAATCTACTCGTAGTTAATATTTTCTGTAAAGCACTTAAAACTCTAGGTTTTATTAAACATATTTCAGAACTTTTTAAAATATTCTTAAGACCTCAAATTGTGCATTAGCCAGACCAGTGGCGGTTCGTGGTATTTAAAGTGAGTGGTGTGCGCCATTCTTGTAAAAGTTTATTAGAAAAAAAAATTAAGTCTTTATCTAAAATATTATAGAACGATATGTATTGAAATATTTATATAAAGTTTTAAAAAATAATTTATACACCTACCAATATAATACCTAATAATATACGTAAATTTTAAACTATTATAAATTGTAATAATTACCAAAACAAATTATACATTTTTATTCATGAATTCAAATCTTTTCTCTATAAAATAATAACTGTTATGAAACGCTGTAACTACCGCATGTGCTGCAGTTACTGCACATTACGATCAATTATCTTTCGTCAATCCATCACTCAATGGCCTAACAAATTTACACAAACAGTTTTCTGTCTGAGCTGAACACCAAATGATGTTTATTAATTAGATAACATCAATAAATTGTAGGAGTAATATTTTCGGGTATAAAAGTGAACATAATCTTTTTTTTTAATTAATAAAATATACAATAAATTATTATGGTTAAACTTAAATTGTATAAAAAAAATTGAATGTCCATTTTTACTATTTTATCTGTATTTATGTGGTGTGCGCACACACTTGCACACATAGGCGCGAGCTGCCTCTAAACCATACCTATTCTGGAATATGGTTCAGTTCTCTGAGATTTTAGTACTGATCAGTATCTCTTCAATTCAAAAGAGTTCAAAGAAATTTCTTGAGGTTTGTCAGTTACTTACAAAACATTGAGTGCCCCCCCCCCCCCAAAAAAAAATAAATAAATAAATAAAAAACTCTTATATCATTACATTTAAACCTTATTTCTTTAGCTGACTGTAGGCAAATATACTCAATGGTAAATTTGACTCTCAGTCTTAATTATCTCAACAACTTTAAAACCCCTTCTCGCCTCAAGCGTCGTTCTATTTCTTTCCACATCCCAATATCTCATTCTAATTATTCAGTTAACCAACCACTTTGTCGCTGCATGCAAATAGTAGACTTGAACCCCTTCTCTTTTTTATAAACTATAAATTATGTTGTACAATCTATTAATTTGTCTATTACTTAAAAACTGTTAATTTTTACTTAATTGTAAACATTGTTTAAAATGTATACATTTTATTAATTGAATCCATCATTTAAATATTGTAGATAAAAAACTATGGTATATATTAAATATAAATAAATAAAATACAATGTACTAAGTTTTTTTGGAATTCTCAGAACTCAATTTATCTATAAAATATTATTATTGATAAAAACAATTTTTTCATTTTTATTATCTACTGTTCTTAGTAATAAATTGATCATTAGTTCAGTCATTTTTTTCTTGTCGAAAAAAAATTTGGTAAAAATAGAAATAAAAATCTTAGTCATTTGAGTAAGTAACGTTAAAAAACCTTCAGTCAGACAATGCTTGATCTGAATTTGTCCAGACTATTGAAGCTCTACTATACATAACTTGTCAACTCAAACACCAAAATACCTTATCAAGTAATATCATTTGTAATGACAAAATTATTTAATTAAATCAAACAAGGTTTTAAAAAACGGAGTACCTGAATACATGACAATTCCGATTATATTTGAAAAGTGGTAGTTTATGTTAAAAGAATGTTTGTATCTAAATTATATTCAATTCATTAAGAAACTGTATCTGTTGATAGTATTATTTTATAATAAATATTAAGTTATTCTATACAATTCAATCGAATTTTACTAATATTATTTTTGCAGTATATCTTTGATTTTTTTAGCTTTTAAAAGCTTAAAAATTATCTCTTACTTCACTGTTATTGTGAAAATTGTTACTAGTTTTTGAAATAGTGATAAGTATATAGTAAAATAAGTGTAACATAAAACATATTCCAAAAACTATTAATTTATTTTTACTTTTTTAGCATTATCATGCTATTTTTTCTTGTTGATACATTTTCAATTATTAACATGTTCAATATTGTAATATAAATCTTATAATAGACATTAGTGGTTACATTTATTATTGTTTTTAGAATTGAATAATATATTGTAACCTTAAATGGATTATATTATATACATTTAAAAGTTTATTAAATGTTACTATACATTTTTATAATAAATAAAGACAATTATATCAATTTGAATGATATGGAAAATAGAATGTGGCTAGTAGTCATAAGGCAGTCAATTGTTAACATAAGTTTACACTGATGATCTAAAGAAAAAATAAATAACCACCTTAGACATGATAATAATCTTATGTTACCACAATACAATATTATGTAATACAATTAAGTAATAAAAAAAAAAAATGACTTAGAAATTTGAACTACTAAATTTATTTTAAAAAATATTTCATTAGTAGACTGTATAATTTTAAAATTACCTAATTAAATATATTACTTCCAAAATTGTATTTGTTTTTATTTTTCCAGAATCTAACAGACAATAAATATCTTCAGACTTGTTATAAAGCATATTACGCTCGCTTATTAGATGTTCGTCATAGCTTTATTCAGGCTGCATATATTTATGTTGAATTGTCTCATGCAACAAATTTAACTGAAGATGAACGCATAACTTCAGTTAGGAGTGCTTTATCATGTACTATAATATCCTCTCCTGGTGAGATATAATAGCAATATGGTTAATGTATTATTATTCATGTATGTATTTTATATTAGGTGTCAAACGATCCGAACTGTTACAGAAATTGTTTAAAGATAATAGAAGTCAAAAATGGCTAAGTTATTCAATTTTAAAAAAAATGCATCTGTGTCATATGATTCAACCAGACGAAATTGAAGAAATAAAAAAAATACTTTTGAAACATCATTTAAAAATAATAACAGAATATAGTAATTATTTACAACAAAATACATTAAATATTTAATTACATGTTACCTGTTTAAATATTTTACAGAAACACCCTTATTTTCTGAAGCTATAATTGAGCATAACATAATATCAATCAGTAAACTGTATAAAAATATTAGAATTCAATCACTGGGAGATTTATTGAAAATTGATCGATATAAAGCTGAAAAAGTAGCAGGAAAAATGATTAGTGAAGAATGCATGGAAGGTTCAATTGATCAGATTGACGGTTTTATTTATTTTCGATGTAAGTTTTATGTTTATACTATTCCATGTTCTAAATTCCATTAATAATTTTTTTGTTTATAGCTCAAAATGCTATTAAAAAGTCAATATCAAATTGGAATAAAAATATTGAATCTATATGCATTCATGTTAATCGTATTATGCAAATAATGTCTGCTGACTCATCAATCTCCGAATGGATGAATGAGCAATTGGATAATCAAATGTCATTATAAATGTATGTGATACTATAATACTTTTCATAAATTATGTCTATAACGTTAAGTTTTTTAAATTTTAATAAAAAAATATATTTATAATTATTGTTTTATTGTTATATATCATTAGTTACTGGTGTTTGATTTTTTTTACGTTTTAAAGTTAGTAAAATTTTATAAACATTCATATGATACTATAATAATAATATTAAATTATTTACCAAGCATCATGCTGGCCTGTATTTCTCCTTTTCTTAAAACACCTCACTTGGTTTGGCCATACATACGATATATACACTAAAGCTGATGGTTGTAAGGTAATGTAAGGTTTATTTTCTAAGGCAAAAATTGTGTACACACATGAATATGTATCAATAACTAATAAGATATAGGTATGACCTAAAATCCTTAATTTCCATTATTTTTCCTTGCCATACAAAAATTAATACTAAAAAATATATGTTTTAATTCTTTACACAATGCATAATAAATTTTATCTCTATCATAATATATTATTATCAAATTAAACTTTTATAATTTATGTATCATAAAAAAAAAAAAAAAAATGCTATTGTTTATAAATGATATGTAATAATTATTAAGTTTGAAAAATTAATTTATTTGATAATACAAAATAAGTGATTAAAAAAAAATAATGAAATTAACATTTCATTTGATTGTTAAGCATTTACTTAACTAATCAAAATGATAAACCATTTCACTTTTAAACAAATGTATACAAAAAAAAAATTTACAAGCAGCCACCTACCCTATCCATATGCTAGAATCCTCACTAAGCTCCATAAGAGAAAGTATATAAACCTATAAATATTGTATCTTGGCTCTTTGGTTAAGTATTTAGCAAACTTTAAACAGAATGAAAATTAAAAATAAATTTATAAAAATATCCATTGCAATGACTTAGTAAAAACTGTACAGTGAAAAATATGCTGATTCTGATTACCTCCACTCGACACCTTACCATAGACATTGGTTCCACTATTGCAGGGCATACATGGAAATACTCAGAAGAACTGATTTTTATTGAACCTCTGCATGTTTCATCGCTGAACAGAGTGAAGGGCTTTACTTAAAGAGGTTTGAGACCTAATCTAGTTTTTAAATAATTTAATGTATGCGTTATTCAGACAATATGCCACAATGTGAGAGGCATACAAATGCCCTTATTTATAATGGTTAAATAACTGTAAAAATAAATTTATTTTATTTCAATTATTTTTACTAGTATTAAATAAATGTACTATTATATTTTCACATTAATCTAACCTAACTACATATAGATTGTAGAAGTACAACTATTTGTTTTTATTATTTTTTATCAAGTTGATGCATACATATTTTATTTTTAATTTGTTCATCTAAAATATGCTATATTATAGATTACCTGTGGAAATTAAATAATTATTATTCAACTACATCGTTATAATTTAATTAAGTAAAAAATATATACATAACTTTTATGTATTATTAGTCATTTCTAAATTTTCTTTTGTCAATTTGCTTTATAGTACAAATATTGATCATATTTACATTCTTAAGAACAATAGCAGTGTCATCTGCACTCTGCAGGGTACATATTACATTAGACTAAATTTTATGTATATACATTTTTTTATAGTTTATAAACTTTTTTCATACTGAAATTACAGTCAATACACTTGACCAGAAATGGATTTACATCATTATTCTTATTTTGCTATTGTTTTAAACTTTCTTACTATTCATAAATTAGATTAATTTTTTTATGACATATTTCTAACAAAACTTACCTATTTATTAAATATATAACTATATAAATGTTATTGGTAAGGTTTATAAACAGGTAATGTATATATTACCTGCAGGGTAATGTAAACCTTATCCATAAGAACAGTGTATACATTACCAACCTTAAATATATATTATCCAATCAATTTTTACATTACTTATCTGATGTACTATAGATAAAGTATTCATATTACTTTAATCGTAGTCTTATATGTGTCTACAACATGACCAACGCATCAAACACTTCAAATTACCTTGTTGTTATATGTTTTTATAATTTTTTTTGAACTTCTGCATTCATGCGGTGTTTTCCACCACGTCCAATACTCAAATGCACATAGTGTAGCACATCATACATATTTCATTAATAAAATATACAAAATGTTTGTACTAGGTACCTTCCAACAACTGCAATATTAATTTATTTTCTTCTATGATAGTAACGAGGTCATACCTTTTCAAAATTAGATATGCCTTGTTACTTTTTATTCCACTTAATCTCACATTTTTAATTTTCGAATTTTCATTAGACTTAACCTACGATAAATATACTGAATATTCATTAACTATTAAATAAAAACACTCGTAAAATTATTCATGTGAAGTCATATTAAAAACGTAAATGTACGACATATATACTAAAAGTTAAAACGGACTGTACTAAAATTATTAATAAATATTTAAAGAGATGGCACTGAACTAAATATTATTGTGCGTGTTTCATCAAAAACAATTATCTACAGTCGTTACTTTATCGTACATTTTATCTAAGTACTTACCCACTCGGCTGTGGATAATGTGAAAATTATCCGCATAATGTACGAAATAAAAGTTTTTTAAATAGTATTTTTGCTTAATCCAATAGGTACGGGTAGAGTTCACATTACCAAGCAATGTAATATATTATGTTACTTGTAACATATATAAACTAAATTATCAACTAATAATTCGATTTTCTTATCTGTGTTAAAAATAACATTAAAATGATAAATAGTTGCATTAAATAATAAAATAAGATTCACTTAAAGATCAAGGAAATATATAGGTAGGTAATTATAATCTAGCGATTTAGCATGTCATTTTAATATAAAACCACCACCCAAGACAACTGCTTTCTACCTATACTGTGTGTGTTCTAAATAAAATCACTGTACTTCATATAAGTTGTTTGTATCTAGGCGAATATAATTAAAATATTATAATTTTAATAAACAGTATTCTCCGTTTAAATCCGCTTACTTCAATACAAATTAATTATAATAAAAAAAAAATGTAATTTGGCTGTGGACTAATAGGTAATAAATGTTAATTATCATGCATTTACTTATTTATGTATTTCAAATGCATATTGTAAGTCAATTACTCATTATTAATGAATAGTATATTTTTCCAAAAATGATTTAAAATGTATAATATTAATGAGTTTTTTCTGCCGAATATTTTCCGAAACCAGTGCTTTGCATAAAACAACAAGGAAAAAAATCTTTATTTAGTGTTGTAGTATTGGTGAATAAACTTTGAAAATTTTGTTGTTTTTTCTGACATAAATTCACAGATTTTTAATATTTTTCTGTTTTAATATGTTATGTAATTGAATACCGTTTATCGTGAAAAACTCTTACTTCACATAATTTGCACAGTATGATTTTACCATCGGTTGAAAAAATATTCTCCTCGAATTCACGCGCGTATTTACAAAAACGACTCAATAACGACGATTTATATTTCGGCATTTTGAAAAAATAATAAAAACGCAAATTACGACTTTAAGCACTTACGAATTACGAACACACTGTAAATACTTTAACGCGACTGAAATACTGAAATAATGTCAATAGTACTCAATAGTCAATCATGATTGTAATCGATATTTTCTTATCTTGATATAGGTATTTTATTTCCCCGATTATTAATCTAAGACCATATTATTTAGAAAAACCATTTATACCTACAAGTTTAGATATACCTATTAATTTATTTTCATATTAATCGAAACTATAAAAATATAATATGTTTGCTTATATTATAAATTATAATAAACAATAGTATATATTTCAAAAATGTCTCAAAAAACAACAAAAAAAACATCAAAATATGCACTGAAAGATGAAATATGAAATTAAAATTGTAAAATAAGTCTTTAAAATAAAAAAATATGTACTAATAAAACCTATCACATGAAACAAATATTGTGCTCACTTCGCATATCATATGATCAACCAGAATAAATATGCAAACGCATACAAATCCGCCCTCTAGTCATTAAGAAAAATAAACTTGAAAGTACAAAATGTTGTTTCATGACGATTTCAAGTTATGTTAAAAGATATTTTCAAAAACTAATATTTTTCAATGTGTTGAGTCGAGGAAATAGTATTATCTAGTCATCACTCATCAACATACGACAAATACAGGTGATAAAATCTAGAAAATAGATCAAACTATGTGGAAATATATTCTTAAAATACATATTGACCAGTGTAATGAGACTTCCAGTAGAGTAGACATATTTTTTCCAACATGGAAATATAAGTGTTAAATAGTAGCAGTCTGTTTAAGCCGTTCAAGACCGATTAGCTGTAAGTATTATCACCAGGACTGTAAATTTATAGGAAAGTCCATTTTTTTTTGGTGATTGTAAAACATAGCTTTGTAAGTATATACTTTGAATTATGTAATTATGAATCTATCTATGAAACTTTTATTTTGCATATATTTGCATTTTTTAGTTCATTTTCTAGTATTTTTAACCAAATTCTGTCAATTAACTTGTTTGAAAACTTTTTTTTATTTTACACAGGCTGTATATATTATGTTAAATTTTTTAACTTTTTTATTAAATAAACACTTTTTTGTACTAATATTTAATATCCTGTACCTAATATTAATATAAATATAAAAATTAAATTAAAAACCATTTTAAATTAATTTTATACTATAATTTTTGGCATTTTATATTCCTATTTTTGCATTTTAAGTGCATATTTTATTGCATTTTTTTGGCATTTTTTAAGGATTTTAGTGCATTAAATTCACAGCCCTAATTATCACTTTAGACACTGTATTTACGATATAGTGAATATTGTTATATATTACCTATGGTATGCATCAAAGGGGTAGACAGTATCTGAAATATATGTATTAATGATATATAACTGAGTTATATCGTTTAAAGTATTAAGTAACTTGAATTTCATATTTTAGTTACTATTTTTTAGTAACTTGTAATTAAAATCCAAGTACAATATACCTAAGTATTGTATTATTTATTAATTTGAACTTTAAAATGTTCATGTACATCAAATTCTATTGCATTTGTCCTGTATAATACACTATTGAGGCAAATGTATGCAATTCAAGTCATAAACATTAGGATAAAATAAGTTATTAATATTTTTATACAACTACAATAGTAGGTTTTATATTCTTCTGTATCAGTCAAAATACTATTTTGTTTCTCTATAAGATCATGTTTACTTGATCATTAAAAAAAAAAATCTGTATTTCTAAAAGTAAATTCTTACTATCAAATTTGATATTTTATATCATTTAACAATTTTAATGTATAAAATATTACCTACTACCTTTTATGTGTTTTACATAGTTAATTTAAAAGCACTCATATTTTTACAGATAATTTGTATTCTTAAATAATCATGTAATTTGAGTTATAAAATTACAACTTTTTTTATGAATTTGTTATACCTAATGCATAACTTTTATGTAATTTAAATTTTGTCTTGGGATACAATTTTTTATAGTAATTTGTAACATTTATCTTGTAACAATTAATATTAATAATAATAATAATATTTACCATTACATATCATACAATATTTAAATTGATTTTGGTAGTGATGTCATATGCAATCTACACAATAAATGCTCGTGTCATTTAATATCTACAAATACTATTTATCGTCGTATGTTATCTATACAATTGTAATATTATTTATCTACATTCTATAAGGTTGATTGTTTTATGTACAAAAGAGACTGCATCACTTTGCTTCCAATTGTTCAAAGAGAAATTGAGCCAGGGACGACCATTTTTCCAGATGAGTGGAAAGCTTTTAAGCTTACAGCAGTTTAAATAATCTTAGTTACATACACACCATACTGTAAATCATAAAAATAATTTTATTGATCCAGAAACAGGTGCTGAAACTCAAATGATGGAACATGTAAATATGTTTGGTGACGTGTAAAAGTGAAACATGATATAAAATTGCACGGTGTCACTAAATTGCTGAAAAGGCAGCTGAAAGAAGAATGGTGGCTTTCCATAAATATAACAAAAAATTTTGACAATATAAATAAATACTTTTCAATTTTAATTGAAAACATTTATTAATAATCTTCATTTATCTATGAAGTATAGCGGCGATTTAAAACAAATTAAGTTAAATCTTAAAATCACGCGTAGACATTATTTTATACATAGATAGCATAGACACCGCTACCTTAGGCTACCTTGGTTTTTAATATTGCAGCACCTCCTAAAAGCTCCAACGCTTCGCTCAATTTATTAAAAAATTTGTCCAGTCTTGACAACATATTATTTACTTTTTTGCTTACAAAATATATATTACAAATTTAAATACATATTTTAATAGCCAACTTATTCTGAACATATAATTGTCTGTAAAACAAAACAAAAAAATTCTAATTCTAAACATTTTATTTGTTACTTGAATCACATTGTTGGTCATACAAAATCTATAATAGTTTTGTTATGAAGATTCTTTAGCCTTATTAATTTAAATAATAGTATAATTATTAGAACAATACAATCAAATATAATATCTACTAAACCTTGTTTTATTCATATGCACATAGGCACAGTACAGTTTAATTATACAAATATCACAACTTCTTAATACTAGAAAATTCATTTATGTCACACAATGGAAAATTTGATCAAAAGATAACATCAATATAATTTAAAAGTGCAAAAATATTAATTTGTTTTTAATTACTTTAACAAGGAAAGAGTAAACATTATTAAACAATTTATATGAATAAAAAAAATAATAATATTTATACATAACTTATATTATAACCACTTATTATTATTCTCAAATTAAAAAAAAATGTATTCATGATATTTATTTTTTTCTAGATAGGTACTTTGATACATAAGATCTTTTTAAACCCTGTGATGTATTTTTAGGACGCCCAACACGACGATGAGCAGTTCTACCATCATGTTGTTGAAGCGACCTACCTGTAGTAACTGCTTGAGATATATTATTATATTTCTCATGGAATTTAATTGTAACTTCAGGATACAAATTTGAAGCATGTTCAGATGATATGTAACTTATTTCATCTTGATGCTTCCACTTAATAAAGTACACTATTTCACCATTAAAGTTACAAGCTCCTATGATTTCTTTTGGTACCAGTGCTTTAGCAAGTGCAAAATCAAGTCCAACAGCCAGTTCATATTCAAATTTGTCATAATCAAACACAATATTGTATGGTCTTAATGCATCGATCCTGTGAACAATCCATTATTTTTTTTTTTTTAATTAATTATTAATTGCACGTGAAACAAAGTTTTATGTAAGTATATATAAGTAAACAAGCAAAATAATAATAAGAAGAATTGTATTTAAGATATTTAAAGCACTGAATATTTTTTTTTTTTAATGTACCTAATATATTATTACAATTTACAACATTTCTGTCAATAACTAAAAAAAAATATTTCTTTCATCATATAAGAGTTTAAGAGGTTGCTTCACATGTGTTTTTTCCGTTCTAACAAACATAACTTAACAAATTGCTTGTTTTTGAAGAATTCATTTAACTCTTTTATGGTGAATATTACAGTTAATTTACCTAACCAAATTTAAAAGTAAAAATATAATCTAGTAAAACTTGTTTTTATTTAATTTAAATTTTAAAGCGAGTTAGGAACATTTTAAAAAATACAAACAATTTTATAATAATCATAACTCATTAAAACTAAAATAAAAATAAAATCCAGAGGTTCACTAGATAGTATTCTTACTTTTAAATTTTATAATAGATAAATTCTCTGAAACATTAAACATGAAGGGGTTAAACGGATAGTTCAGAACAAACAATTCGGTATGCTATGTATTTTTAAGATGGAGACAATGCACATGAATATAACTTCTCTTAAAATATTTTTTGTAGCCTGGAGTGGTGCGGTAGTTGGCCTCAGTTGCTAATGTGTTCTAAGGTTAAACATCAGCCGGTGTCATTAGCTCTTGGATGGGTGACCACCCAGGTTCTTAGTGAAGAATCCATGGCGTGCACACATACACATACGTGTTTCAATCTTATAAACAAACCTTACACAAAAAACCAACTGTTTCTATTCACAGCTAATAGCCTTAGTTGCTGGGCTTAAAATAAAATTGATAAAAAATTTTAAAAAAAAACTAGAAAAAATACTATTTTTCTCATCAAACAAGCAAAAACAGAATTAAAGAAGAATGGAAATACAAATGTATATTATTATTAAAAATAATTGCCCATAATCACATAATATTAAAAATATTTTATAAAAAATAAGTTATTGATAAGATCTAGGACTAACACACTAAATCTGTAAACAGTGGTATTTGTCAGCAATAATGACATACCAAATGTCTTTTTGAGATAATTACCTGTATAGTATGTAATAAATATTAAAAATATATAATAAAATATAACAAATTTGTTTTTGTTATAAAAAAATTATTATTTATAGGATAAAAAATCCATAGTTAAAATTTAATTTGAGGTAAAAATTTTTATTTTATCACAAGTTTAAAAATTGCTTAGCATATCACTGTTTGTAAACTATAAATTATATTATTATTAATATCAATATACATTTATATATTTTTTTTATTATTAGTATTACACATTACTATATCTAACTATGTTAAAATTATCTTGTAATTACAATTTACTCTATTAAAAGATTTCCTTTTAACCTGTTTGTTATAAATAATAAAATAAATATTTAATTTCATTATCACTATATTAGAGTTTATTCATAAGAAGGAGATAAAATTATGAAATTGGTCTTCTCAAAAATTCTTTAAAAACAAACACAACAAGCATTGTAATACTTTTCATGCTATACTATATTAACTATTAAGCAATGTCAATCCAGTACTCTGGCCCATCTGACTATCCATTAATAACTCTTAATAGTTTTCTATAATGGAGAGAAGTCTATAACTAAATGAAAAAATGTATGTTTAAATCATTAATGAATCGTGACCTAGGTTCTAATTTAATCAATTTATAAATATTAAATATCGTATTAATTGAAATCTAGTTTATTAAACACTTTATATATAGCATTCAAACATGGATTTTCTTATACTTGTGTAAACTAAATTTTCCAAAACTTAAAATTTATAACATTAAAGTTAGATCTTTAATAAGATAACAATATTTGGGAACTATAATTTGCATATTCATCAAAGAAATATCATCTTTTAATTTATAATTCGGGATTATATCATTAAGTTAAGACTTTCCAGCAATAAAATTAAAATAATTATTTTTTTAATGATAATTTATGATTTATTTGAATTTAATAAGTACGTTTTTTTACAATAAAGAATATTATCGTATATTTTTAAATGTGTACCTCCTTAATGTAAAAAACTAAAAAGTATTAAAAATATTGTTAATCACTAAAAACTTTTTTTTTAAATTATTGTAATAACAAATAATTTTAAAATAACAAATTAAACTTAATATACAGTGAAACCTCCCTTAACGGACACCTCTAAATAGCGGACGTTTTTTCGGGGACCGGGACGTTTTCACTATTTATGTATAGGAAAACCTCCAAATATAGGACACTCTAAATAATGGACACTTTTATGACATTAATATTAATAATTTTTATCTTAAATTAAGAATTATTTTGAAGTATCTGAATAAAAACCTCAATTATTAAGTTATCTTATGTGTACATTATTAAACTGTATATGAAAATCTTATCTTATCCGTTCAGTCATTGAAATATTATCACACCAACAAAATATTAAAACTAATACATTGTCCTATGTGTGTTTAGTTGTGTTTGTGATGCCAATAAACGAACGTTTATTGTAGTGCGCTATTATCAGCAAAAGAAAACGATTAACTCTAAAAGAAAAAATAGACATTCTGGAATTTTGAACATCAAATACAAATATGGGCATTCTTGGGCATTTTTTTTAAGATATATTTAATTAATGTAAAAATAAAATAAAAAAAATTATTGAATTTATTTATTAATTGAAAAAAATGTTTTCCTCTAAATAGTGGACACCTCTAAATAGAGGACAAAATTTTGGCGACCGAGAGTGTCCGCTATTCAGAGGTTTCACTGTAGTAATATAATATAGTAGCTCAATGCGATCGAGAACGAGTCATCACTTATCATATATACATATATATTATGTATATATTATCATAACCATTGATACTAAACATATGGCAACATACGACAATGCTATCTACTAAATTCGCGCGTTTTTACTCGCAATAAGCGAGAAATACTATCACTATGGTTTTCACCATTCAAAAACACAGAAAAAATTTAATTAATAATAAAGATATTAATTAAGACTTAAAAAATGAGTGAATAGAGAGCTGATGCAATATCGCCGGTTATAGCAGCAATGGTGTTTTCTATATAACATATTTACAAACATAATCTACACCTAAGATTAATATTAATTATTGCATTAATGTCAGTTAGGTATAAATATCATGCTTACCCCGGAAAGACCATCCAGCTACTGCGTTTACGTTTCGCTTCTTCGTCCCCGTCAAGATATTTACGTTTCAATGAGCTCGACATTACAACGGCGGTCAAGACAACAGACGGATAGTGGATACACACTGTCGGAATCCGATGTGAGCGAGCGCCGACAGGACGCACGAGTTCCGCTGTAGTAAATGATTAACACTGCGACCGCGATGCAGTTGTGACGTTGTGTACTTGTTGAACTGTATCGTACGGCGACGCAACTTTATATCAATGGCGCACACATGCCCCGTTACCCAAGCTGCAACTGCAATGTTTAGTTTGAGGACTGAGGAGACTTAAGAAGCGCACGAAACGACAAGATAATCATAATACCAGACGATACGTTTAGTTTTATTAGTTACTGACCGTGACTCAGTGTCGCCACGGAACAGACGCGGCGTAAGTAGGTAAACCCGGAACAGTTGGAACGATCGCAATTCGCACTACGCGCACATGGAGTTGTCGATGAGGCTCTGGGGAGTCGCGAAGATAACGCGACACGACCGGAAATCCGCTGGTTAACCTAGCAAGTACAAAACGCGCGCGGCTAATGTGCGAAGACTGCGAAGAGTGCGAAGTCCGCGATAGACGACGATAACCGATTTGTATTGGTACCTGTTACAATATTATTATTATTATTATTATTATCATTATCATCAATATGGCTGATGAGACTTTATGAATGACAAAGTAGTCTCTTTCTTGATAAAAAAAAAAAAAAGATGGACTTTCATAACTGGTAGGAATGCAAAGCTCCCGAGATTCTAATGATTCTTATGTTTTATTTAAATTTTAATACGAAAGCACGTGGGACCGGTTGAGATGTACCTATTCACTATAACGATGGTACATTCACTTAACCGTGTTAGTGTTACGAATTTATCGAATTTTTTATCATCAGATTGTTATAGTTGGTACTTTACCACACGACAGGCGATTGCTCAATTAATTAATTTTATTTGTTTTTTTTTCAGTTCGACAACACACTCATAATACCTATTATTTTATAACGTCCGTATTAAACTCGTAAACCGTTTAAAAGTCTGCAGTTGACTAACACCGATGTTAATCGCTGCATTGTCATTTCGTCTCTCGTTTAAACTTAAAATATTATCGTATTCGTTTCTTTATCCCTCAGAAGATTTGTACGAGTGAGTCGAGTGAGAACTACAGTAGTTTCTCTCTTCGTTGGCCGAAAAGCAGAAAAGTCTCTGATAAAGATAACAGTACCGTAGAATATCCATTACAATGCATTCGATATCAGTGATATATATGTATAATGTATAATATTGCATACATTTATAATTACCAACACAATAACATCGGATTAGCTTATTCTGTGTAACGAGTAACGACAAGAGAAAAAAAAACGTTTATTTAAATTTGTGCATTATTACCTACGTATTTATCAGTAATATTGTGTTATCGTGTATAATTAATATTCCGAGATTAATAATACCATTTATACATATCAAAAAAAAAAAAAACATTTCAATGTATAAATAATTGAGTTTTAGTATATTATGTAATAGTAATTTATAATTTTTCAATACGAAAATTCGTATTAAATCACTGTTATAATATATATATACTAGATATCTACCATTTTATTACAAAAGTATTTAACGAGTTCATTTAAACGCATACACTATATCATTACTCAATAAAAATAAACTATATTAAAATTCATGTAGGTACATTAAATTGTGTTTAGAAAGATTCTTCTAAATTAAAAAAACTTATTATTTTAAAAACTATCAAGACGCTATACTACATACGTTATCTCCGTTTCACAAACGTATAACATCACAAATTATTGTACATTTTAAATAATCGATTTATCTTTATGCTCATTTTTTAAATACATTTCTTATGATTATAATTGTTTAGTTTAGTTTAAGTTTTTATCCTTTAAAATTAATACAATCGTTTTCAATACGTAATAGATTATTTGAAGTATTTTAAAACAAATATTAAATTGTTACAATTAGTTATTACTTATTATATTATAGTTATGAGTAAACACTTATTTCATATTAAGATAAAGCGGATACGACGGAAAATGTCAGTTCGCTTTTCTGCTTATTTAAACTTTAAATAATTATAGCTGATTAACATCTTTTTTTATTGCTATTAAATCATAATGTTATATGATAGTAAATTAAATTTTATAATAATATAAAATAAACATAATAATATAATTTTGAAAAATTGATAATTACATTGACAGTTCTATTTCAAATCAACCAACTAGAAATGAGGTCATATTTCACATTTGTATAGGATATAGACTACATTATTGTAATATTGAGTAGCAATAAACTTGTATGCCATTACAGAATTACATATTTGTTGTAATATAATTATCTATCTACTTCAATTGTTTTTGGACTAATTAGCGGAAGATTAACAATTTTCGGATTTAACGATGTTCAATTTTAATTTTTAATAAATGTATTTGAGGATTAATTTCTATATTTTATGTGTAATATTAAAAATAAATTGTATTTTTCTCTTTTTTTTTCTAATTTGACAAATAATTTTTTTTTCAAAAAATTAAAAATATTTTGTATTGTAGTCAAAAGATTTGACAAATGCAAATTTATAGACAATAGTCATCAAAATTCAAAAGAATAGTTTTAAATAGAATTGTATCTTGTATCTTCAATTGTATCGACAATATAACAATAACAATCCATTATAATAATAATTATTATTATTTTTTTATCATTCAATAGATGTTGATTGTATTTAATTAAAAATGTTCGTAAAATTATTATTTTTTAACATAAGTTTATCAATATGATAACAACACTATTTAATTTCGGCGCACCCTAAATCATAGCTCATATACGCCCGATTCAGACCAAGTGAAAATCGTGCAACGTTGCTATTTATTGAGTTCATCGGTATAACTATAAAATCTAAAATAATATTTGATCGTTTCCCATGTTAAATGCTAATCGAAACCAATATCCAAATCGATAAAGATAATAATATTTTGTCGTTAGTCGTGCTAATCAAAGTTGTAAAATCACAATCGATAAAGATTATATTACATAAAAATTCATTTATCAGTTGTATTTTATGTGACAATTACATCAGCACATTAACAGTACTACTATAATATAATTAAATTTTATAAAATTATTTCAAGTTAACAAAAATTTTGTTTAGTTTTTCGTTATTTTAAATATCACATGAGTAGAAACCTTGTTTGTGTAATGCATAGGTATGTCAAAACCAATAATTTAAAAACGAAGTTAACCGAAATTAAAGACCTACCCATGATCCGGAAACTGAAGAAAGTTTAAACTTATTGGATGTTTAAGGTAGGTATAAAAGAAAAGCGTGCAAAGATTTAACTTTATGACCGAATAAAATAATATGTACAGAACTTTCCACGTGCAGTACTTAATTTGATGATAATTTTTTACTAATTTGTCTAAAAAAATTTTAAACGATAACTGACGGCAATGTTGTATGCGGAATGGACGCATTTGGGCTATAAATCAGGGTGTCAAGTTTTTTTATTTTGGACGCAAATGGGCTACAGCCACTACATTTATTGTTAATAATTTTCCCAGTAAATTTTTCTAAAATCATTAATTCGGCTATCTCCCAATATGCGATCTAACAATGTTATATGTGTTCTACCTATGGCTGGGAATCCGCATCATTTATATTTATTATCTACCAATTTATATGTTTTATCTTAATTTTTCATAACGATATAAATTTTAATATAATATAACACCTGGTCCGTAATTACTGTCGTTTTTAGTGAAACAACTTTTTTAAATTTTGAGCTAAAAAAATAGTTTTTAAAATGCTTGTTAAAGAATTTTATAAAAATGTTTTAACTGAAGAATCTACAGTTAAATACCTACAAGATTATGGCTTACTACCTTGTGCAAAACAATGTTACAGATGTGATAATGAAGTAAAATTATATCAAAGAAATTACCGCGGAAAAGTTGGAGAAGTGTAAAAAAAAGAGATTGTCAAACCATCTAATTGGTATTCTTGTAATCATGGTGACATAGTATAACATTTATAAATTCATTTTTTAATAAATTAAAATGTTTTTATTTATACTTTTTATATTATTACTGTAGATCACATCCATTTTGATAGACCGCATATTGGGAAGATAGCCTTTAATTCTTTAATAAATTTATATTTTAAATACCTATCTAAAATTGTACATAAAAACCGTAGTTTAAAAAAAAATATATTCTTACATTGTGCGACAATTATATTTGGTTGCGATACAAGAAACAGTGTTATACGAAAAATATAAAATATGTCGTTTGCGTTTTGGTGACTATTTGTGTGACATAATAATGTAACTTATAAAATATATTCGATAGGGATCTACAGTGTATCTAGCGTGAATTTAAAACGGCCAAATCGTTAATTAATTTTATTAATATGTCACTTTAGTCGATTATACGTGTACTACTTACTTGTAAGTTGTAACGCGGCGGAACAGTGCACGTAATATTATGTTAATTTATCGCAGATTATACTGAAGAATCAAGACTCAAAAAAAATCGTCGAAATATTCCGTTAAAATTGTTATTTGTTTTTGTTTATTACCGAATACTGTTTCCGTGTTTTACCACATTTATGAATTTATGATATCAATAAACGCGTCGATTGCGAAAAGAAAACATCAACGAACTTAAATCTTAAAGTCAGCATAATATTGATAACATCGTTAACCGCAACGGCTTGTTCATATTTTATTTCTTCTGTTTTTATTTTATCGTTCAAAAGCTACTATTTGAGGGACTATCGTTATTCCCCTCTCTATTTTGTTGCCGCTTAAAGTAGCAATTGTCTATAATACTATTATATGTTATCCTCTATTTGTCAAAGTTTAATTAGATGTATCGCGTACTGGTTTCAATACACTTGTACAGTTATACCATATAAAATAGGTCTATCATATTATATATGTTAAAATAAATGCTAAATTGAAATTTACAGTTCGGTAAATGGCTATATAGTCAGTACTCAGTAATAAAATACATTTTTCAATGTAATATACTTATATACGTCATATTTTTGACATTTGTTATCTACATTTTACATTATTGTTTTCATAATTTTTATCATAATTGATAACATATTTTATTGGAGATAACGTAGAACAAAACGTAACGAATACCTAACAATATTTTTTTCCTCGTAAGCGACGACACTGAAATTAGTAACCACTTTCGCAGCCCGTTGTTCAGAACGATGTAGGGAACGGCCTCTCTATAATGCCCATGTCCTAAACACGTTTAGCGGAGATAGTAAATATGCTGTATCTATATGGTTATTATCAATGAATGAACAAAATGGTATTTTCACAGCACAGTTGCTGTTGTGCAAGACACGCGAAATTGTTATCACTTATCATCATTGTTGATTAGCGCGAAATGTCAAAAACCACTACGGTTTTCCGTTTGTTATAACTTTGCAATCTACTCTACTCGGCAAGAGCCAAAAAACGCCGACAGATGACAGTGGTATGTATTTGACTGTTTTCACTTGGTTATTTCAGACGGACGTGAGTAATAGTAATAATATATACAATGGTAGTTATCAATATTGACAATATTAAAATATCGGAACTACGACTCGGCGACGTAAAAATCATTAGACGATCCTTCGCAGTTCGCACCAAACGACAGATCTCCAAAGTAATAATATATAAAAATCATAGCGTAGACAATATGGTCGCTATAATCGTTATCACGTCATTCTTGTAAAATGCGTAAACGAAAATCGTGCGTGTTAACGTTCAAGGCGCCCGGTGCTAATGTCACGTTTTTCGAAAATACGCTACTTACTTCACGGGAATAATTTTCGTATCATGTAGAATCGATCAACATTTTATATTTTTTAATTGATAGAGAAAAATGTTTTATAGTCTACATTGAACTTTGTTATTTCAATAATCTCAAACTGTAAGATATGTCAAAAACAATTTTAAGCTTTTTTTACAAATTATTTTTAATCAAATAAAATTGGAGTTCATTGTGAACTATAGATCATTTTTTTCTTAAAAAAAAAAAAAATATACTTAATTAAAATTCAGTTATTTTACGAGGTCTGAAAATCCATTTTTTTTAACCATCTTCCTTCCCTAAGTAGATATCGGGCAATAGATTAGTAGTTTAGTTAATGTGGTACTGCTCGAATGGCGTACCCAGGTTTTTTTTTCTTTCTTTTTATTTGAGAGATGTCCACGAAAAAATGTTTTTAAAATGTAGTGTATTGATAACCAGTTCTACGTATACCTCACTGGCTACATAGACGGCTATGTCAAATATTTTACTTATTATTTACCTACGTGTTTTTACCAATCTTCATATGATATTATGATCTGACTATATTCGTCACAAAAATATGCGTTTGTATTGTATTAACAATACAATTCATTTGTTCATGTATTCATTCCTACAATTAGGAATATATAAATCACCTAACGTACTCAACAAAAACGCCACTGTAAACAAAAATAACTCATGCTTCCAAAACATAACCTTTAAATGTAGTATATTATCAAAGATTTTGATGTTGACTCAAAAATATTCGCTTTTTGCCGACCGTTACTATTGACATACGTTTGAACCTATTCACCAAACATTACAAGAAAATAAAGAGTCGACAAAACTTCGTAAAAGAGGAAATACATATATTTATTTGTAATCATAAATTCATAACTTATAATGCCATTATATTGTGTAATGATAAATTATAAAATATTATTAAGAAAAAAAAAATGTTTATAAAATAAAGTATGAATGTAACATAAGTTACATTATAAAAATTATAGTGAAAAAAAAAAATACAATATTTAATTATTATGAATGTAAAAAAAAACACATAGGCATAGTAGAATCGTAATTAATTAAAACAGACTTGGCACACTTAAGAATGATCGTGAATCTGAAAAAAAACATTTTACAATAAATTATTAATAATAACACAGTTAGTATAATGCATGGAATTAAAAGTGTGCTTATGAAACTTTTAGCGTGGATAACTAATAATGTAATATTACCATTATTAATTTAACAGTTGATATAATAAGCGACATGGAAATCTATCGTGATGATACATTTTTTATAAAGGATTTACCATTCGCAAAGAAGTTAAATTTAAATAAGATTGTACATTGGTATGTGTAATTATTGTTATTTATGTATAATTATTTACCATCAATGCCTCGTAATAGTTGACGATCAAAAGGGGACAGTATCTCCGCACAAGGCTCGACTCGATGAGTCTGATCCTATTATCGTCGTTGCGCCATTTAATGTAATATAATATCGTTTCGCTTTGACGTTCGATCATATATCCCGTGATTCTTTCCGGTATGAGGTTCCTGGCAAATCCATTAAACGTCACACCGCGTTCGAACGGCGTACGTATGTAATGAAGGCTGTGGGAAAAAAAAATTGATAATTATGAATGTGTAATAATGGCAACGATGAGAAGGAAAAACGAGTACTCGCAACAAAACAATTTCCGAGATCGGAAATCGGGAATATATGTGCATTCGTTTCTTATCATATTATTTCGTAATCTTTGTTATAACGTACGTTGGGTGTCGTCTTTGGCGTCCTCTTCTGGCAACATTCCTACCACGATTACGACCAGCGCTCGCGTTCGAAGTAGTTCCCCTAGCCGCTTCTATGGATTCGAGGATTTCCGTGTCGGATGGCTCATCTATTTCCATGAATGATGGCGAATCGCTGAATGCGTCCTGCGATTCACTATTATTGTCGGAAACGGGTTGGTTGACGGGTAAATCGTCGTCTTCGTCTTCGCTTAATCCGTCGGCTCCCGGCGGTATGTCGTTCTCCGACCAAGTGTCACTGTCGCTTGTTTCTAATTGTTGTAACATTTGTATTTGTTCATCGTTGTCTGGATTCTCGTTTTCCAAGTTGTCCCCGGGTATATGGAGGCGATCGTTTGAAGCGCTAGGCATGATCAACGATGTTTTAACGTGATATAGATTTGAGAAAAAATCTATACAAATAAGTGATCGCTGTACTTGAGAAAAACTTCAGAGGTCGAGAATGTGACAAGTCGAAAAGGCTGAAACACACAACACACGAAATTGAACGTTAAGCAGTGAACAGTACGATGACACTAATGAGCAGATGAGAAAATTACCGATTCCGACGACTAGTGATGCACTGATGCCGTGTGCCGTTCGATCGGCGGCCAACTAGACCGGCGTTAATGTAGGTGTCGTTGTCGGTTATGGTGATGGTGGGAATACAGTAGCGGTGAAGTAGCGGTGAAGTAGCGGTGGAAGAGCGATTACGAGGGAGGAGCATTGGTTTTTCAGGCTGGCCACAAGCGCTCCGACAAAACACCGTTGCCGTCACCGCCGCCACTACAGGTAACGTTTTCAATTCACATAATACATGCAATGATAATATATCTTTATATATATATATACATAATATAAGAACAGAGAATGAGATTATTTTTTTCCCGAAAAAAAGAAAGTATTATGCCTATAGAGTCATGTTTGTTACAGTAAAATTATAATAACCGGTCGTCGTGAACTACTTGTTTAATATTAATATTAATAAATTCTACAGCTGCATTTCTACGTATATTTTACTGATCACTTTATCAGTATTCAATAGTATGTTGTTTGGAATTGCTGTCGACCGATAAATATTTGTGACCTTTCTTATGGGTCAAAAAACTCGATTCTTCTCTTCATTTCGGTACACTCCAAAACGATAATAATTAACAATATTAAAGCGATCTGGTAAGAGGAGGGGGCGCCTACCGGTATTAAGACCTTCAATGTGTTAAGAGGACGTTACACTCACACATGCCATCTCCGGCTTACATAATATATAGGCAACATGGGTCATGACAAATTTTCATTCAGCAATTCCAATGTTGTGTTGTTCACTTAAGTATTAAATAGAATCGATTTATAATGACTGACTTAAAGTGTTAAAATCAAGAACATTATCCGTGTTTTTAATTAATTGTTTGCGAAATTTTAATTTTCAAGCGAGTTGTATGTAAATAATTGCTCATAACTCGCTCAAAAATTAAAATATCGTAAAAACCAACTATAGATTTGTTAACCAATATTAATTTACAAATACAATTTCAATTAATTTTAATACAATTTATGATATAACAACATTGAATTAGTATCTGAACTTAAAATAATGTTGGTATAATATTATGTCTGTGTGTTAGTAAAATGAAGTTCAAAGACAACACAATATTATGTCAGTGAACTATTTGTTCTCTCTCTTTATACAATTTAGGAAATACAATATTTTATTTGAAAAATACATAAATACTTTATTATAAGAATATTTATTTTCTAACATAAAAGAACAATAAGCCTTAGAAAATAAATTTGAATTAATTATTAAGTTTACTTTTAAATATTCTAAATTTTAAAATACTAATAATATTAAAATAAAAAAAGTATATAAACATAAAAAAAAGATTTTTTAAATACGCGTCGAAATCAAATTAATTTTAAGTAATGATATCGGATAAATAGATTAGTATAATTGGCAAAAGATTAATATTTTAAAAGAAATAAAAATAATAGGTAATTAATTTTTCTGTTGTGCTACGATTATCCGTGCATACGCAGGGGCTTAATCAAAATGATTACTTGTTACGCATGACACGCGATAACCCACTAAGAAAATTTCCAATACTAAACTCTTCATTTTGAAATATACATAAATATTAAATATTATTATTTCTTTTAATTATCAGTTATTGAATACTCTCTTAATACTAACATTTGATGTACCTATAAGTTATGTTCCAATATGCAAAAATATACAAAAAGTATGTTTTTTTATTGGTTAAACATTCACAAAAGATTCTTACACATAAAAATAATCTTACCGTCAAGCCTAAAGTGGTAGCATGCTAAAAGATCGTGATTACCATTCGTTATGAGCCTTTGCGAAATTGACGCTAGTAACCGGTAATTACTTACTATAAAAAATAACACGCGTCCCTAATATTACGCGTGTTTGTTATCGTGTGACTCAACAAAACATTTTAGTTTCAATGAATACGAATGGGAGAGGACACGATCTCAATAAAAATTAATACTGTAGTAGCTGTATTTATTTTTACGGTCTTAAAATCGAGTACAGTAGAACCTCGATTATCGGGGTAATGATGGGGAGAGGGTCACACGGATAAATGAAAATCACGGTTAATCGAGACTTTTTATAATAATGAAATTTTTTATTTAATTATAATTGGAAATACCTAGGTACAATTTTATAATAATGAAATTTTAAAAATTTTGATTCAATTATAATTAGAAATACATAGGTACAATTTTATAATAATGAAATTTTAAAAATTTTGATTCAATTGTAATTATAAATATACATAAGAAGACGTATTCATACAATAATGTTATACATACGTTCTACATCCATAATATTGTATACCTACAACAAGTTATTAGGGCTTAAAATATGAAGTTATCGTCAAAAATGTCATTAATACGATTGTCGATATCGAGTATTATGTTTAAAAATGTTCGAAAGAATGGGCACGGTTAATCGCAAACACGGATAATCGAGTCATGGATAATCGAGGTTCTATTGTATAATAATATGACAATTTTATGAACTCTGAATCTTTGAACTGTAGACTATCTTCAATATTTCCGGCTCAGTCGTTCAGTGCTACAACGTTTTTACGTTTATCATTTGATCAATATATTTTCGTTTTAGATTGCAAATCGCTAAAAAAATAAAGTATGATTTATTATGCCTTAAAAGAAAAATTTTATTTATCTTTATTTGAAGAAAAGTCTAAAGATGGCATTTTCGACCTTTGTTTTTTAAAGCTACGCACACGCTGATTGCCGGTGCAAAAACTATTTCTGTTTACATAATTTTAAGGATATTTAATATTTTAGTATAGGTACCTACTAGAAATCATTATGATAATAATAATTTGTATTCATAGTTATAACTTCTTAAATTTTTTGTATGACACGTGGGGCTTGTATATATGATTTAGTAAGAGTTGTGAATGGGTGTGTTTATTATGTTAAGAAACAGAACATAATAATATACATTTATACCCTCAACATGCCTATATTATATAATTTTAAATACGAGCAAATAGGAGTATTCTTCTATCGAACGCAATAACGCATAAATATGTAATAAATAGGTATCTACATATAAATCATAAAAAATTGTGTATAATCCCATACAATTTGATTTCAAAACTTATTTTTTCATTCCAACGGTAGTACATACGTGTTCACCAACATGTGTTTTCAAATAATTTTTTAACATTTTTTCCAAAATTTTATCGAAAAAGTAAGTTCATAAATAAAAAAGTTTGACTTATTAGATTTTTTAGCCTAGTGTCATAACGCAATTGATTTTTATACAAAGTTTATTTCTTCTCTATTGTTAATTTATAACACTATAATATGTATTTTACTATTATTATTGTATGATACTATTTGTAAATAATTATGTTATTTTTCAAAAATTCTTTAGGAGGTTACATTTAATAATAAATAAATAAAACTAAAAATAAAAATATACATATTGAATTTATAGTTGAGAGAATATACTGTGTCCAAGCAAATTACTTATTTTTCATATTATTTTAAGTTTGTAATGAGTAATGACTAATAAGTTACATATAAGCTAAGCAACAATCAATATTTTTATGTTTACTTTATTAACTTAAAACAGCATTCACGCCCGTAGTATGATTCAAAAAAATAAATATATTAGTATCTGATCGGCTGTTGCCAAAAGACCTTTATATCATTCCAATTCAATATATTATTATTACTTACAAACGTTGGAATTTAAAAATATTATGAGAAGTAACAATAAAAATAAAATATTAGGTACGCTAATAAAAAACACCTTGGCTATAAATAATAAGTCAATTTCCATTTGCAGCTTTTTCATTTCGCCGAATATATTTTTTCTCCGTCCCATTTTACAGAATTAAATTTTTCACAAAGAATTATATTATTTAATAATACAAAAACAGTTTCCCGTCAACAAAATACAATATAAAATTGTATACAGTTATTAGATATTTATTACAAAATCATAAATAAAATAACAATCACCAAATCAATTAAAGTATTGTGTTATAATTTATAATAAACTAGATTAGTTTTATACAAGAAATATGTATAATTGGCAGTGCTGTATTAGTATTACTATTGTCAAAATGTACCTATAGTGTTTGTACTTCGCATATCAAGGAAAATTTTAACTATGAAAATAATGATAATAATTATTTCAATCATTATGAAGAATTGTGTTTATTATAAGATGTAGGTAACGTATTCAGTTGTAAATCTACAGATATGAAATAAAAGGAGCTAATTTTTATTTACGAAAAAAAAAAAAATAATAAAATATAATTTCTGTAAATACGTAAGATTGGTTATAATATATAATATTCTCAAATGATAAACATGAAAAATTATTAGAAATTTGAGAAATAAATATATTAATATTTTAAATAATATTATTAAAACGAATTAAATATTACTTAGTACATGATATGTCCAGCTACATACGTTGTATACAAGTCAACAATCGATAACTGAATAATAATATTATGAGCATTTAAAATATAAGAAAAAATAATTAACATAAATATGGCCAAAAAATAAAGTATAATATATTATTGATTCAAGAGGAAATGTCGTAACCTGTGGTGGGAAGAGGGGAACTAAATTGACGCCAAGGCTGTACCATTGCGTATATTTCGGTTAGTTTAAAGAATATAGGTACAATTGAGTGGGTATTGTCGCATTTTCGCTGTACCCTGGTTTGTTGGTTTGCGAATACTGAGAAATTTGTTCTCAAATGCGACCGGTAGGTCTCACTTGTGTCAAACCTATGTTATAAGTTACAATCCGGTACATATACCCATATACAGGTCTGAAGGTAAATGGATACTGGTTGGCGATTGTGACATGACAATATAATAAAGTAATAAATTATATTCTTGAACCTGATATATTAAGGTATCTTCCTTATTCCCACTCTTTTTCTTAATGTTCTTAAAATACATCGGCTACAAAGGCAATTACAGTTTTTTATTTTTTATTTTTAACTTTACATGTGAACATTTAGGTAAATACAGATATACTTAATAATAATACATTGTTTATGGTTGTTCTGTATAGGGGTGTGTTACGATGCCGTATTCTTCTAGATTTGATTGAGCAGGTCAGTTTTTCTTAAGAAATTAATCATGTTGTTGATATGTTTCATGTTGGGGCCTAAAACTTTGTCTATGTTAGATGAGATGTTACATTATTTGGAAAAATTTGTGACCAACCTAGCCCTTCATATAAACATATAATATAGGTAAAAGAAAAAACCGACTATTTAGCTCGCAAGTATACTTTTTTTTTTATTTAAAAACAATGTCCATTTCCCATTTATATTGCAGTTATAACATTATTGTGTTTTGACACTACAATATATGATAATAAATACATCTCAATGGTTTGTGAACTATTTATTCAATATTAATATTTATTTTAGTAGAACCTTATTAATATCAAGTTATATACTTAGGTATACTTTATTTTAAATCTATAAAATACAAATAACCAAATTAATTCAATTTTATATTTTGTTTCATGTTCTTTTTGTAATATAAAAAAATTAATAAACTGCATAATGCTATTACTATTGTTATAGTAATAGCATTATTGTATAATTAAACGATTACTATCATTAATATAAATAATAGGTACTTATTTTCATTTATATCGTTGTTATAATTAGTTTTATATAAAGTAACTTACTAACTTAACTTGAGTTATTAAGTGACATGTTATTGTAATGAGTGTAATAAAATTATAATTTTAAGTTATTAGTCTACGAATAATTACATTTTTTGTAAAAAATGTGTACGTAATTTATGTTATTTTCTTGTGCTAAAATTACTAAATTACTTTTACTTTTTTTTTTTTAAATTCATTTAAAGAATAAATTAATAGTGTATTTAAATATATCAAGATATAATTACGATTTTATTGAAGCTACACGTTTGTAATAAGCTAACAAGTAAAAAAAGAAAAAAACTGTTTTATTTTTAATAAATTGTAATTTGAAATTGTATCATTATTTAATGAAATTAAAAAAGGTAGCCAATTAGGGAGTAGGTACCTACCGCTCTGCTGTACATTAAGTATTGTATGGGTTATTAGGTATAATGGGTGTGTTTAATTAGATTTTAATAAATATCATGGTATTCGTAAAATACTAAAACGGTTATGAGTAAAAACATTTTATTGATATTAAAAAAAAAAATTTAAATCTCAAAACAACTTAAAAGTACCTTGGTTAAATAAAAAAAAATTAATAGCAATTGAGAAAGATAATTCGTGATTTAATTTAATTCGGTACAAGAAAAATTACTTTTCCAACATAGGATATAATATATTGATTTAATGATGGAATATATCCGATATAATGCGATAACCTTTTACGTGACTAATAACGTGCGATAAAGCGGCTGCAACAGTATTTCAATAAAATTATGACGTTACACTCTAAAATGTGTACTGAAAAAATAGAACTAACGATTTTTAGGAATCATAAAATCATAAAAAATTAATTATTAATTATTTGGTATTAACTGTGGCAGTTATCGATACATGCGTATTTTCGTTATCTTCGTTGAATTAAATAAACAAGTCTAAATTAAATTGTATGGGCTTATAGTACCATTATCATTGTCCTATGTATAATTTCTGTGTTATTGCGTTTGTCAGAAAAATAAGAATACACAATAGTTAGAATAATATTATACTTTGTTCTTTTACACATACATATGAATACACGCATACACACATACAACCGGAAATGTCAACAGTTGTTTGAAGTTCAGAGTTCATCAAATTCAAACGATCTTCGGTTTATAGACTTATAAATTATAATATACTATCTTATTTTTGCATTAATGGTTATCGTGGCCGTATCATACTTCATTCATGTTAATTGAAAAATGATACTAAAATATTTAGCTTTAGTCACGCATTAACATAATGACGTAATAATTAGGGGCACACTTTAGAAATCACAAAACGTTTATTTTGATGTGTTACTTATGGATAAGACAGAGAAAACACAATGCAAGTACATTTTAATTTTATTGATATCGATACAATTTGATATGATCACTCATTATTGATCGGATATAATAATTTGTCAATGTGATAATGTATTAATATATAGACAGTGAATGTTGATAATTAGGGCTTAGAAATTAATGTTTTTAAAAATACTAAATATTCAAAAGTTCAAATTTGCTTAAAAAAAAAAAAAAACACAAATAATTTACAAAATTATAAACAATTAAGTCCAGAGTTAATATTAAGAGTTAAAATTAATATAACAATTTTATATACATATTTGTGTATTAAAGTTTTAAATTAGAAATGAACCATAATATATATATATATTTATTTATACCAACTAGACATTTGTGAAGCACAATACAATATAAAATGACCAATAACTTCTTTCAAAATAATAATACATAACATTTTCCATTTAACGTAGGAAATTATTATTTTAGTTAACACTATTTTTTTAGAAAACATGGATTTTAAATAATTATATATCATCAAAATACAATATTTCTGTTAAAAAATTGTATTTTTGTAAGTTTTTTATTCTTTTAAATAACATCAAAAAGTTTTAATTCCATGTTCTAAAGCAGAATGTATTCGGAGTATTTCTATCTATCAAAATAAAATTTCAAACAAGTAGGTTCTTATGGTTATAACTTATAAGTATTTGAAATTTAGATGAGTGGAATAGCACTGCAAGGTATCTTTCTACGCTATTCTACTTATTAAAACTCCAAGTACTAATATCTCATGAACTAATTGTCTAAACTTAAATTTTATGACACATGAAAGTACTACAAAAATATTTTACCGAAGAATAAAAATTAAAAATGCATGTTGTCAATTAAAAAAAAAATATTTCAATAGTTATAACAACAAGAATATATTTTTTTTAGAAAATTGTCGTTTTTGACGATTTAAAATGATATTACAAAAATATATTCGAAAACGTTACCTAATTGTTTTTGAAATAACTTTGACCTATTTATTCTATATTATCTATGATAGGTTTGGTATTTCTTGACTAAACGACTATAGTTTGGGCAACTAGTCACAACAAAAAATAAACCTTTTTAATTTTATTAAATTTAATGAGCATATCGTGTATTATAACAATATGGTATTCTTTAATGACTTAAATGCATATTCCGAGGTTTTTTGTGCACGTATATCGGGCTCCCAGTTATTATTATTTATTACAATTTGCACTCTCTGGGCAGATTAATAATACATTAGGACCATTAGGTACTCGATTTACAATAATATACCGAGTGTTCACCAATTTAGGTAACATTGAATTTCTCGACTGGATTAAATCGAAATAAATCGAATTTTTTTTACAAACTAGTGGTATATAAATACAAATTTGTAGATAAATTTCAAAATTTTTATCATTTCTGTATGTGCATGTGTAATAAAAATATTATTTTTTTTTTTTTTGAACATCAACACCTATTTTGAACACCATATTCGGTAGGTCTAATTTTAATGTATCGTATCAACTATGTTCTAAATTAAAAATTGACTGAACAAAAGCTATTTACATTTTAATAAATAAATACATTTTTACGGTTAATTTAAGTGCATAAAATTATATATAATTATTTATTATTGGTTTATTATTGAATGTTTTTTTCATATATTTTTATTTTATACGTATTTTGAATAAGACCTATTCAATGACCAGCAAGATCACCAGATATTACTCCATTTGATAGTTTATAAAGAACTACCTGCTAGTTTTGCTGATTTAAAAAACAAAATCGTGGTTATGTGTATTGTGTAATAACATAACTGAAAGTCAAATAATGTCAATAACCAATAGAGAATGTCTCAAGACGATTTCAATTATGCGTAAAAAATAATGGAGGAAACTGAACAATTTATTTAATAAATTGTATAATAAAATAACTGTTATAAATAATATTAATAAACAAATGTACGATATGTATACCCATATTACGTGTATTATGTAAATCTCATTTACAACAGATATAAAAAAAAAATACGTAAAAACATCCAAAAATTAACTAATAATAAATAATTATAGATGATTTTATGTATTTTAATTAACCATAAAAAATTATTTATTTATTAAAAAGGAAATGGCTTTTATTCAGTCAATTTTTAATTTAGAACCATAGTTGATACGACACATTCAAATTAGGCCTACCGAATATGGTGTTCAAAATAGGTGTTGCTATTCAAAAATAATATATATTTTTATTGCGAATGCCCATACCAGAATGATAAAAATGATGTTGAAATTTATCTATAAATGTGGATTTATATACCACTAGTTTGTAAAAAAAAATTCGCTTTATTTTGATTTTATCTGGCCGAGAAATTCAATGTTATTTAAATTGGTGAACACACGGTATATTATGTTCATTATTCGCTGTGGATAATACTTGGAAACGAATAATGACTACAACGAATAGTACGACGGCGCCGCCGCAACAGTCTTACCAAACGTATTTTCCAATTTTTGGCTGCGGCGATACATCTGCATCGTATGTCTATATAACTACGGTATATTGATTTATTGCGACGTACACAACGCTAATTTAGATATAATCTTATATCATGGTATTTTATTCATGTACAGGCTCGAATTAAGAACTCTAGGTTAGGTAACATATGATTTTGCATAATATATGTACTTTTTATACACGATTCTTCAAATTTTTGTTTTACCCGAACGTAACACGATTCCAAATAAAAAATACAGTGACGCTGCTAGAATTGTTGTAAATATATATATACAGTTATATGGTAATTTATTTTATGATTTTATTGTATTCAAAATAAAAATACATAGTTAAAACAATATTATTAATAATAAATTCGTTGGAATTAGACTCTCTTATTTTATTTTAGTCATCAGTTTTTTTTTTTTTTTAATATTTGGTTTGTTACAATAAATAAGTTTATTTACAAACCTTTTACATTTTTCAACCAGTATACAAAAATCCATCATCGTTCAACTAAATAATAATGTTTGTTCAATGTATTTGTCGTATATACTATATTTAAACATCAAGTTAAACAATAAAAATCAAATAACAATTTATCTTATTTCAAGAATGATAAAAGTATAAAACATTTTAAAACCTTATACTCTAAAAACTGCAAGAAGTCAGCGCATAACAATGTATCATCTTTCCGATTCAAGTGTAACTTAGATAAAACAATGATATAAAATCGTTTTTTTTGTGTTAACGAGTTATCTTATAGTAAATTCGTTCATCTTAAATATTTTAAACAATGCTGTTTTTGAGGATATGATATTGCGATTTGTTTAAATATTATCTCAAAATAATTTAATTTATATTCAAAGAAAAGTAAAACATTAATAAGATACAAAACGTACCGTACAACATAACAACTACACTGTATGCGGTTTTAGCCTTTAGGTACAATTTAATTAATAAATAAATGTTATGCCTATATAATATCTTCATTACAAAGATAGATGTCTTATCTATTTATACTTATTAAAAAAAAAAAAAACAAAACAAAATAAATAAAAAGATAATTAATATTTTGTAACAAAAAAATATCGTAGATTATGATTCTGCAGTAAAATGCCGTATAGTTAAAATAATCGCTGTTACTTAATTATCGTAAACTCATATTTTGACTTCGCCATTTTGAAGTAAGGCCACTTCACCCAATAGTGAAAATAACCGACAGGACATGTCTATAGGTTAATTCCGGATATGAAAATATTTTTAATTTTAATACATTTATATAATAGTGATCCTAAACTATTATCTATCGCAGCACATTATTATTAGTTAAGACTTAAGGATTTATTAACATTTTACGACACACCCATTGGAAAACACTTCTTTTTTATCAATAAGTTAACATACTACAAATAGTGCTCTTTTTTATAAATATGTATAATACACGAGGATTCAAAATGTATGTTATAGATATTTTATCATATAAATATAAAATTTCCATAAGAGAGAAAAATGTTTAATACGAAAGTCATTTTTATTATTAAATATTTAAAATAATTAGTGATAACTTACAATTTTTTTTTATTATTTCACAATATTTTAAGGGCCATTTAAAGATCAGCTTTAGAAATTTAAACGAAACCTATACTATTTTTGCAATTATCATAATAAAGAATTTTTTGTGTTAAAAGAATCGTTTCTTTTATAATTAAAATAATCAGGATTAAACTTAAGTTTAATGAATGTCAAAATATTTTATTTTTTATATATTTTAAAAAATAAAACGCATATTCTACCATATTTTTATTGTATGTATATATCTTAGCCCTACATACTGTTGCAGTAATAACTATATATTATAGCATATAGGTGGTGACTAGCTGCTTTCGTTTTAAGTTTTGGGATGTTATAAAAAAAAACGATCTCGTCTTCTATTGCTATACATTATAACTGATTTTTTTAAGTCTATAAATGCATTTTACATGTATATTGACATATGCGAAATAAAATCGTGTACCGCTGAACTTAAAAGTTACAAGATAAGTACTAAGCACTACCAATTTGATTAAAAATCGCTCAATAGAACGACCCGAAATATTTTTTTTAATTTCCAACCGTTGTGTGATATTTGAAAACCTACAACTCGTTTGCTTTTCTAACATTAATAATACTACTCGTATAACTATAAATAATTTTTCCGTTTGCCGCAGCATAAATAATAATAATTCATTTTTATCTACCGCAGTGATAAATTGAACGTATATACAATCGCCTTATACGCACACAATAATAACAACTACCATGGTTTATCGTAATAACTTAATAAAGTTATATTATTACTTTTATATTTAAGTACTTAACCGTTAACCCTATGAACTCTATTTGTATAAAATATACGGTAATCTACGGTTCACAAATTTTTTGTATACATATTATAATGTTATCTCAGTTTGTTATTATTATTATTTATTAGTATTGTAATTTTCAGTGATACACAGCAAATATCGATGTAAAATGTCGAGCAATCGTTATTTCGTTCTGAACGTCTTAACTTAATTACAGCGAGATCCAGTTTCAGCCATTATAGTCAAAATTGTTTCAGTACGCGTTTTAAACGTCGAATTACACAGTTATTAAACAGTCGACGGTGATAAAAAAGTGAGAACAATATAGTGGGTAAGTGATAATTTTTTACTCATCACATATAAAAAAAGTAAAATATTTATGATGTATTTTATTAGGTTAAACGATTAGGTTGTACGATTATTCTTTCGATAGTACTTATCTTATATTAATCGATTTTTATTTTGGTGCAAATTACAAACACAGTTTAAAAATTTTGATGCAAATTACACATGTAAATATTTAGGGTCAATTTTGGTGCGAATTGACCACGCCCTCATGGGAGCCTATAGTCTCATAGGAATGTCTATGATAAATGTTAATGAAAAAGAAATAGCATCATATTTTGTACCCGGGTACCTAGCCTGTATACCTGTGGTGTTAAATTCTTAAATTCGCCACTGCTAAGAATATTGAAAACCAAAATGGACGTGTTCTGGAGCCGTGTTATATTATAATATAATTATTTATACTATCGATATTTTTTTCAACCATGATTATACGCTGTTCGATGTCCTCTGACCTGATGTTCTTTGCCGAGTGAAATACCCAGTATCTTTGGCAATTACTTAATATTTTTTTTATAATATGCGCCGGCGTGCTCTTGTATTAAAAAAAAATTATTTTTTGTGCCTAATATTTTATTTATTAATCAACTGTCATTTTCTACAAAATTAGATCTGTATGTATTTTTTTCATTTAGTGTAAATTGTTAACACAATATCACAGAATAATTATTCAGTGTTATTATAAAGATTTAACTAATACTTTCTTAAATTATGATTTTTATACAAAATTATTTAAATATAAGGTAGATTATATTATATTTATAATCTTATGAAACTATAACACGAGCTTTGAGGGGCCGTCCCCCTCCCTCAATACGTACTTTATTTATAGTTCATTAATAATATCAGAGATGTCCCGGTAGACTGTAATTATATGTAAATTGTGACCACGATTAAAATAATGGACTAAACCTTTCTGCTGTCACATAATTCCTAAATTTTCACCAAGTTCTATAAACACTAAAAGGAAAGGTGTCTAACTAATAACTATCAAAGCTTCGGCGATTATGTGCTGGATAACGAGGGAAAAAATTCAGGCACAGATCGAGATCAAAAATCTGGGAGAGGGGCGAATAATTTTTTAATAGGTACAGTAGAACCTTGATTATCCGGGGTAATGATGGTGAGAGGGTCACACGGATAAATGAAAATTACGGTTAATCGAGACTTTTTATAATAATGACATTTTTTAATTAATTATAATTAGAAATACATAGGTACAATTTTATAATTATGAAATTTTAAAAATGTCATTTATACGATTGTCGATATCGAGTATTATGTTTAAAAATTTTCGAAAGAATGGGCACGGATAATCGAGTCATGGATAATCGAGGTTCTACTGTACCTACTTTATTCATAATTTAAAATTTTTGTTATAAAAGTAAGTATAGATAATCAATATAATGAATAAATTAATGATTATTTAATATAATATAAAATTTAGAAATTAAATAATAAAATCTAAACGTCTATTTACATATTCGCTTTTTCCTATATATATAATATATATATCCACCCTGTATAATGTATAATATATTATATTATCTGACGTATATTATGTAATTTGAAATATATTAATATCAGAATCTGTAGAGTTATAAAAAAAATGTGAGAAATAATACGTTTCGGGAAGCTAGACCCTTGGACCCCCCTGGATCAGTCCCTGGGAAGAATCTTGTATCATACATTTATACAGCGCGTTGAATTCCTAGACTAAAATACAATATTTATAGGCGTTTATAAAATATATTATATAGGTTGTAGGCATATAATATGAATATATTATGATATGATAATTGTTATACTTTAGAAAAATATTTTACTAATCTATAATAATTATTATTAACTAAACATAATCGTCTTTCGAAAACAGACATAAGCAATATCAGTAATTTATAAATTTTAAAATAAAACCATTCAAGTTGATATTAAAATAAATCAATTAGTTTGAGAATTTTAATTTTTATTAACGTTGGATAAAACAATATTATACAACATGTACATTATTTATCAATTATTTGGTTAATAGCGGACAATTAAATTATTGACATAAAATTACATTTATCTATATTTACAAAATTGCTGTGTATATGTATATGTCAGTCTATATACGTATTAGGGTTTTATTATTTTTTTTAATTAGTTGACATTGAATAGTATACCAATTAAAGTTAAATTTAATATTAAAATGTATATCATACGCTGAATATAATAATATAATATTTTAGTTTATATATTATTAGCTAATCTTCAGAAATATAGCTCGTCACTCGTGACAAATTTAATTCCAGTATTAAGTGTTTTACTCTATCCTATGCTCTATAAAATGTAAACTACACATATTTTTAATACATTAACTTGGGTAGTTTTACCAAATATAATATACAGGTTTAAAATTATATCCAATTATAATAAATATTTTATTTTATGTGACATATGACAACTCAGTATCAAAAAAAAATATTCGTTTTCGTGATTCATCAAATAATTCTTGTATGAACCTTTCCTTAAAATGTAAAAATTTTAAATATTAGCTTCAAGATATACATCTTTGAGGGTATGATTATTGTTTATTTATGTACAATTTACCAAATTTAAAAATCATATTTGTTTAGTTATCTTTATTCGTAAAGCTTTAACAAACTTGTATGAAATATTAGATTTGACTATAGGTCGCTTACACACACACATATTATACTACATTGCCTATTATTGTGATAAATAATTTATACCAAACACATTTTTTTAACTTTTCTTCCTTTTAATCTCGTACAAGCGATATCATGAGCATATATATGCATAGTTTGAGTATAATTTTATCAATCTGGCGGAAATCATAAAGTAATTAATAATTAATAATCATATCATTATAGTGATTTTTTCATACAGTATAATTAAATCATTTTAACATAAATGATTCATAGTTTTGGTGTTTAATTTTTCAATTCTAATTAAAATCATACAAAACGTGTACTTTGACCACGGCCAAAAGTCATTAAATCAAAAATATAATCTTTGTTAATATATACTATTTGAATTATTATCATGACGGGGGGCGCGTGTTATCTGACAATATTTTAAGCGTAGTGAGTAAGTCGATTATTTCTACAATAATGTAATGATAATATAATATCGCGGTTCGTCTATGGAACAATCATACTGCATTCTGTGTTTACTGCTATTAACAATAAACAAACAAAATATAAGAGTATGTTTAAATATTTGAACAGCTACGCATATTATAAATTTATATCATATACAATAAACGGTATAACCTTTTAATATCATAAAAGATATATATACAGAGTGCGGCATAAGTCGGCACATGCCGTTCTGTGGGCTCTCGTTTCCGCAGTTGCATCGAAAAAGATGGTCATCAGTTAGCATAACTAGTGATTTTTTGTAATTACTTAATAATATAAATAAAATCTATAATATCTAATAAATCTATATACAATATACATATTTAATTTTTTGTGTTAATTGGGGAAGGAACCGACTTATGCCGCACTCTGTATATATATGTATGCTATCTATCTTTAAAGTATAATGTTCGTAAATTAAAATCAATCCCGAGTATGGTTAAAATAAAATAAGAAAATGTAAGTCGATTGATTAATAATGTAAAGATAAATTATATTATTTTTTTTATCGGTTTTGTTTGTATTTGTATTGGTACTGATATGTTTAGTTATTATTAGCCGCCTGAAGATTAAACAAATTATAACATTATTAGGGCCAGGATTTATATACTCTAAAAACCTAAACAATATGCACTATAAAATATGCATTTATGTTTATTTTATAGGAATATATTCTATAAAATATAAAAAATTGATTAAAAATAAGTCTTTTATTTTTATTAAATATAAATAAAATCGAATGAAAGTTACGCGCACTCAGATTCCTGTATAAAGCCTACTCAATAAAAGTTTACTACTTGTCCCAATAGGTCTCAGGTTAAAACAAATAAAGATTTCACCAAACTACACGGACTGTAAATATGTTATTTTAATTTAAAAAAAGCAAAATATTACATACATATTATGCATTTAAAAAATATATATAATATGCAATATTTAAATCGTAAAATACAGTACATGTTAAAAAATGACAAATATGCAAAAATATGCAAAAAAAAAACTTTATACTTCGAATTTATTGACTACAAATCGAACTTGAAGCTACCTAGTTATTTTTTGGACTATTCAGAAAAAACATTCAAATGCATATAAATCCGGGCCCTAAACATTATGTAATATTATTGTATTGTAATGCGTATAGTCATTACTCAGTAATAGTGATTCAAAAAGATATTTTAATAAATGATTAAATATTCAACGAAGGGAAGGGGGTTAATTATTATGTAAAAAAAATTATATTTAATATAAAAAGTAAATTTATTTTAATTGTAATTGTAATAATTGTCATAAACAGTGATTTAAGTGTGTTTTGTATAAATAAAAAAATATGTTATCATCAAAAAATAAGTAAATTAATTAATATCTTGAAATAAAAACACAGACAAAAGTATGATTATTTGGACATTTTGTAAAACACAATTGTGCTTATTGTATGAATACTCATACAAATAAAAATTACCATAAATTATATTAAAACCTACTGCATGAAAATATTATTCTTAAAAAAAACTATATTAAAACTCTTTAAATGCGGTTAACAATTAAATTGGCTTAGTAATTACCATGATTATACATAATAATTTCAACTTGGTAAAAAATCAGTCTATTTAAAGTAGGAGATATATATACGATAATACAGAGTGTAACAATTAACACATAAAAATAAAAAATTAATACCAGTTAAACTTATAAAAAAGTTATGAAAAATATAAGGATAATAAATAATTGATAATTAAATCATGTTTTAAAATTTCCATAAATGATATTTTAAAAATTGGAAAAATCAAACTTTGACTTAAATAAACGTTTTACCACTAAAATTTAGATTAAATAATTGGTAACTTAAATTTTTTCCCTAAAAGATGTAATTAAATTTTAAGCCTTTTATTTTTTGAATAAAAAAATAAAAAATAGATTCGAACAAAAATTATTTTATTTTATTCTTCAGGCGTTTTCGTTACTCTCTGTATAGTTTACAATATAAATTAATTGTCATGTGGTTATGAAAAACAGTAAGAAGTGGTAGTTTATAATATTATAATAGGTAAAAAGTAAAAACCAAGTTTACCTCTATGAAAAAAATGATTTAATGATTTTAAAACGAACTAATCACATAATTTAGGTATTTATTTCCACGAAAATATATGCCTAACCAACAACGTTTATAACACATAGTTTATACGGCTTTCAGGACTGTTTTGTTTCATTGTCATTCTTATTTACAGCATATGTTTTTGTTTAATTATTTTTTATTTTTGAAATATTTTTAAAATAAAAATAAAAAATGAATCGTCAGAATACTCAAAAAATCTCTTCTGCAAAAATATCTACTACATATGTGATAAGAAATGGTGTGTATTTCTTACTTTTTTTAATAATTTTTTTTATTAGTTTTTATTTCCATTTTAAGTACCTGGTTATCAAGACATAGAATTGGAAATTGAATGGCCAAAAAAATTTTTTCTAATTTTGTTTAAAAATGAGATGACGTAATTTACGATAGATTAAAAAATACACGGATCGCAATCAATACGCAGCTATAGGAATATAATTAATTTTTTTTATGACACAAAATACTGAATTTGGATTTAATAAACATACTACTGGTTTTACGTTAGGAATGATACATATAGTAGATATGTTAATCTTTAATAATGTATCCCAAAAATTATAGTTTAGAGATGATTATGTTTTTAATTTATATAATTATGGTTGGAAATAATAATATACTTATGTGAATAGATTTTATACTTTGCACGATCCCTATATCTACTTATTCGGTTTTAATCGATTTATATTATTATACACTATACAGTGAAACCTCTGAATAGCGAACACTCTCGGACACTGAAATTTCGTCTGCTATTCAGAAAGTAAACATTTTTAAAATGCATAAAGGATAAATATGTAAAAGGAAAAAATACGAGTTAGATTAAATTAAATTATAACATTATTATTAAATGTTTTAATAGTATAATAGTCTTAACATTTTAATATACATAAATGTATACGTATAATATAAAAAAAAAGAAATGCATTGATGTATAAATACAATTCAATTTCGTGTGAAAAATCAGTTTTTGAACGAGTTTGGCATCAAAATTCGCATTAAAGCAAGTTTTTCTGTCATTTTGCCATTTTTTTTTTTTTTATATAAGTACCCGCTATTTGAAGGTTTTTTTTTTATTGAAAAATAGTGAAATCGTCACCGTTCCCCGAAAAACATCCGCTTATAAGGTAATTGTTCGGGGAGGTTTTACTTTATAACTATATAATACTGAACACTGAATGACGGATCATTCATTCGAATTATGTTCTCAGAATTTTCATCGTCTTATTTGAAATTCTTAACGTCGACCTTCAATTGAAAACCGCACCATTGTGCCAGAAGTCTGGTAAATCTAGAGCCACGCACTAGGTGGGTAATACTTGGAATATTCCTGGAATTCATTTTTATGGATCTTATGTGTTAAAATATAATATATAAGACGTTTATTGTATTCCAAGACAAGAAAATGCCTAAGTTTATTGGCTTCAAATTTGTACGGTACATTGTAAATTTTTTTTTCGCCTAACTTAACTGTGGTATTGTGTAAAGGTACGGTAAGGCTTTTTTTGCTAGATAACTATATGATAAACAGTTATTTGGTAAAACTGGTCTTATCCAATAATTTGTCGTCTTCTATGTGGCTCTACGGACGGCCTATATTTAGGCTACTATTAAAGACTATATTAAAATAATTTATTTATATTTCATTTTATTATCATAAAACGAAATATTTTACACTAGAAATAGTATAAATTATCACTAAAACATTACTTTTTAGCGAATACTTTGTCAGAGGAAAGAGCATAATGCTCGTGGAAGATGGTTTTTAATGGATCGCTATAAATTGTGTTCTATTTTACATTTAACAAAATGGCAACCCAAGAATAATTTGTATATAATATATATTGAGGCTCAAATTTTTATTCATAGATATGTAAAATAAGTCTAGGGATATTTTTGCCAATTAAATATATTCAGACTTAAGACTGGCAATATTGAAACATTGCCCATTGGTATGGTTAAAAATATAGGTTTTTGTTTAATGTTTATGATTAAACAATTTTTTGTTAAAAATTATCAGTAAATAAGTAACTAATAAAAATGTGTATGTTAATTCTCACACAAAGTCTAAAACATTATTAATCTTTTGTTTGCATAGCCGCTTAATTACATTTTTTTTATCGTATTTATATTTTTTTTTACCATCAAAGATAATTACTAGAGCTCGGAAGAAAAAAGGCAAAATATGCATGAAAAATTACTAAATATGCATTAAAGATAAATGTGCAAAAAAATTATTCTAAATTCCAAAAACAAATACATCAGATGTTGTTACTAAATTAATAAAATAATAATATACATAAAAACTGTTTATAATTGAAAAAAATGTATAACTGGTTGGCATTTTGACAGTTTATTAAGTTAAAAATAATATTAAAAATATTTTTTCAATATTTTTGAAATTACCATAAATACCTTTTTTAATAATTTTGAGTTGTATATTTAATATTAATTGAGTGCAATACAGGTTAAGAAAACAAAATCAATTTTTTTTAGAAAAATATGAAATATGTATAATATGCACATAAAATCAACAAAATATTCACTTTTTTCTAGCTAAAATTCACAAAATGTGTATTTTTAATTTTCAATTTTTTAACTCTATTGTACAGTTCAGATTTCTAGCTTGGTCTACCATAAACTGAGAGTATACAGAACAATATGCAATTCCTACAACTTCCGAGCCCTAATTATTACTTATCTTGAAATTGTTTAACAGAATGAAAATAATTAGAATATCTCAGGTAGCAATTTATGTACGTTTCAAAAATAGCCTACCCGCAATAATGCATAGTTAGTAGAAGTGTATGATTGTGATCTTTTTTTCGGGGACGCAATTTCGGTAGTTTTAAGAATTTGTTATTTTTCCGTAGGTATTGGTCCTAATTCTGTTTAAATACCAATAATATTATTTCAGTTTAATAAATTAACATAGCCAACTGCCAACCAGTTATCTGCTGATAATTTCAGTATATTACTGCACATAGTTCAATGCTTTACATAAACATGGTACAAATTAGTTAAATGTCAAACTTGTGCATAATATATGTATAAAGTTTACGATTTATTAACGATTATACATATAAATACATTTATAAAGCTTATTCAGTTCAAATTTAAAATTATAATTATTAATAGGTTAAACTAAAAAAAAAATTTTAATTAAATAAATAATAATACATTTTTATTTTTAAGTAATATATGTGTATAGAACTTTAATGTACACAATATTGAAAAGACAGATATTATAATAATTATAATCAAAATTAATTAAATTGTGATTTGATGATATGTTTTACATAGGATTATAATAAGTTGTGTAATGTGTAATGCGTATATAACGAGGGACAATTATTGAAGTCATTCGACTGTTAGTTAAATATACTGACAACATAATTCAATAAATAAATGGTACCTAGATTTGGATCATGCCAAAGTAATAGTATTACCTGTGTCCCGGTCATTTATGCTTATACTTCAACCTTACTTCACTAACGAGTAACGACACATATTCATTTTTCGATCTATATTATTTTAAAAAATCAGCGATGCGCCCAATAACAAATAAAATTACAATAATTATGGCGTTTCTTTCAAATTTAATTATTATAATTGACATAGATTAAAGTTAATTATTTTTAAAAATGTTTATGATAATCGCCGAGTAATTATTTCATTGGAAATTATTTTTCTAGATTTAAATACCTACTGGCAATTACATCGTACGCCGGGCGGCGCCTTTAATCGATAACGATGACAAAAATAATAATTATTATTTATTACTGCCGACTGTAGATGTCATAAAAGTCTCGATTTACATAAGTAATAATAATTGTGTGAAAGGGATTGCAGGAAAATTTTTAAGTTCCTTCTCACCTCCGAAACAAAATACTGAATGCATATTTTACATTGTTGAATTCATATTTTAAGATTTTAGTGCATAATTTGTGTTTTAGTATCTATAACTTCCAAACTCTAGTTATTATTATAAGATTTGGAAGTTGTTACACATCTATATATTTTTTTGGGTTATTAGATTTAATGCTTAGTAAGCTAGAAATAAGTTTTAAAACACAACCGAAAAAATAATTAAAACTGTATAATATATATTTTGATGTTGTTTTTAGTTTATAGGACATATTTTTAATTTTAGAATTTTTCGGAATGTATAATAGCTAATAAAAGATATTTATTCGTTTAACACGAGCAATAATACGGATTAGCGTAAAATTAAGTTATTTTTTTAATACTATTTTTATGTGTAGAAAAAGTTAGTTTTAGATTAACAAGTCATTTTTAAAATAAACGATGAATTCATTGAGAAATAGGCAGTACGTTTTCTATTCTCTCAACGTCAATTGAATTATTGACATTTTTTCCAAATAAATTGATATCTAACTCGATTTTATAAATTTTTGCAATATATATGTCTACCTCATAATATAATAAAATATTTAAATGTTGTACAATTAGGAAAATCGTAAATTAAAAATACATAATATTATACATTCATTTGGAAAGCGCTTTCGTTTTCACTTTAAATTGCATCGTGTTTTTATTATGACTTTTAACCCATTTCTATTCGTAACTATTAAAGCATACTATATAATGTATAATCATCATATAATACACGAGTATGTGTTATTATAATAAAAATGAAAATTTTAATACCTTATGAAAAATTGTTATTGTTATTTATTTTATAATTAATGTAATTTTTAGACTACAGCTAATTTAAAGTACCTGTATACATTTTATAAATCTAACTTTTCTATGAATATCAATTGTTTGTAATTTTATAAGATATTTGCACTTAAACGGGAAAAAAAAATAAAAAAGTAAATGTTTTTAAACCATATTTGTTCTTTTTTGAGTTCATATAACATTATGGTATTCACATTTAGTTAATTTCGAACCATTGTTATCATTATTTTAAAACCGAAAAAACAGTAAGCCTCTCAACCACTAAACACACTACAATTGTGTATAGAAATATATCTTATCGTGTTTCTTAATAATGTGTAATAAATGTTTTCGATGATATCACGATTCTAAAAAAATGTTTTCTTTCTTTCAAATAAACTATATTATACTCGTAAATAATAACAACAATAATAATACTACGAGTAACATCACAATTACATCTAGTATACCGGTTTAACCGTCGCGCGTCGTCATACGTCGACGTTTTAGTGGTGAATGGCCCGACATAATATTTCTCACTGACATTATTGGTGAACGAGGAAAAAAAACATTCACTATAATGTATTTTTTTTTGTATTCGATATATTTATCTTTACATCTTTTATTTGCATATAATTATTAAGGCGCGATGCGATACTGTGATATTAGAAGTTTCGAACCGACTTCCGGGATTTTCGTTTTCAAAAACGAAATTTGTTGTTAGGCCCCATTTTACGGAAGAAGTCCAAAATAAATTACTTTAATCAAATATTTATGATAAATATTTAGTTTTTCCTGAAGTTACGTAGCGATGTACATTTTAGTTGCTTGCCGTGTGCATATATTTATGCTTCTCACTATCCATACGTTTACTGCTGCGCATCGTCGTCGGCATGGGTTTTCTTTCTATTCAAATGTGTTTGTTACATAAAATGTTTTGGGTGAAATATTTGCGGTATCTGTAATGATAAGTATTATTAAAACTATAGAAATCATATCATATCACTTTATTTGATGTTATTTCTAACATTTCTGTTGTAGACAATAGGCGTAAAAATAAAATAAAATATTATTTCATAATTATTATTCAACTATTTATTTTTTAAATTTTTTACTTTTACACGACAGCACAAGTAATTCAGCTAGCTACTGTAAATATTATGATGATTGTCAACGATTTAATAATGCGTCGCACAAACATTTTAAGCGAGCATGTAGGTGTAATTTTAAATCACGATATTATAGAGTACTACACTATAATAGAGGACCACTTGTACACTTGTACGAAAACACCAAAAAGAAAAGACTGCTAATATTGATTTTCCGCGTTTGGTTGTTACGCCGCTGGAAAAGTTTTCGGTAACGCATTGACGTCATAATAGGCGGGTCCTAAGTCCTAACTACGTCAATAGCGTCTACGAGGCGACAACGGTTTTCACTCGTGTGGCTCACACAATGAAACGTATAATAATAATTGATTCTGAATGGAGTATTGGACGTGTGATCATTTTTTTGATTTTTTTGGAGCATTGTGTAACAGTATATGCTTAAAAAACGCGACAAACGTAAAAGCGTAAGCGTTATTTAAGGCTTTTATAGGCGTCCGTGCGGGATATACAGAATAATAATATCTGGTTGTATACCAAGTGGGCTAAGGGTAGAATGTTTTGGCGTTTGAACAACAAAAAAAATGTATATTTACATAAAATAAGTACGTGGCTATTAATGAATGATTGAGACAAGAATTGGCTAACATATAATTTTGCAACCCTCTCCCTCTAAAAAATGTAAATATTATTTTATGAACAGGAAATTTGATCATTAAAATTAAATTTAAATTTATATTAATTATTTACCTAATCGTGAATTTGATTATATTACAATATAACTGATATTTGGTTTCAAAAAAAAAAAAAAAATTTAATCAAGTAAGTTAGAATCAAAAATATGTGTACAGTTTATTATTTACTACCTTCTTGTTGCTTATCATTTTACGGGCAAATAAAAATTTTGATTGCAGGATGCCTCTTTTATGACTAGCATTATTATATACACATAAAAATACAAAGTATAAAATATGTATTGTATAAATAAAATCTTAAATCATGACAAATTATATTAAAAATTCTTCGACGAGATTTAATCATTATCATATTTGCTTATAATTATAATTTATTATTATAACCGTTATGATATTTCCTTAACATTAATTAGCTGGATAATCGGCGTTCTACTGTATAACAAAGTAACCTATAGGACATCAACGTGTATTATACACGTATAGATACTGCAATAAAATCTAGAATTTATTTCATTTATTATTAGTATACGTTTTATATTATAGTTTTAAAAATTATTGATGTTCGCTCCCAATTGTCTTGCACTCAATTGTCATTGCGTCTAAAAGCTCGCACTCAATTTTACGTGCCCAAGTGTCGTACACTCACCGCGTACGAGTGTATGATAATTTTTAATTCTATTAGAGAAATAGTGTGGAGTTTCGTTGACACTTGGCGATTAAAAAATTATTTTCGTGTTTTGTATAGTTTAATAGATTTTTGAGATTAACAAATGCATTCACTATGGATCTTTTATTTAAGTTCCTAAAATTTGACTGAAACATACGTTTATCACATCATTTACATATCAACAACTATAGAAAATAATATGTTAGTGAATTATAGTTTGTCGCACGTCATCGTAGTTTTATATTTTTGTGTTATTTGAGTTTATTTAATTTGACAAAGGGACTAGATTTATTTATTGAACCATTTTATTGTTATATTTTATGATCGCTGGTATCTTTACTGCATGTATAAAAATTCAACAAAAAGTAACGATCAATTTCAATAAATTATATATACCAACCCGTCAATAAAACACTTTTATTATTAAGAAATAATAAATTTTCAAGGCAATAAAAATAAATAACTATTATGTCAATACAAATTGCATAGGTAGATACATTTTGTTGATTTAATAAGTCTGATTTATTAAAATGACAATTTTGTTTTCAGTAATTTGATTAAAATTTTAATAAACGAATAAATTGTTTGTTAAGCTGACATAATATTTTATACTTTAAACCTTAGTATGTCCATATGTTCACGTATTTTAACGGCTCGGTTTCTGGGACTCGAATAATATTTAATATTATACAAAGTAGGCCACCGTGTTTTCCAGTTTTTGAATATTAGTTGTATGAAAAAATGAGGAAACGCGATGTTTCACTCTGTATATACGCAACATCTTGACACGTTTGAATAGTCTTTTATTTGGATTTCAACGAATCTTTAACGATTTTTCCATTTTAAAGTTTTCTTATAGAACTACATATATCGTATTACAGCACAGACAGAATTATTATCAATAATTATATGACTTAATATACCTATTAACAATATTTTTGTCACTGTCATCTGTCATAGCTAGGATTAGGATTTATATGCAACAGTATATTTTTTTTGCAACTTCTGATTATTGCTTTTGTAAGTAATGTCCACGAATTATCTCATGATGAGATAAACAGTAGTGATTTTATTTTGCACGTTTTTACATATTTTGGACTAAAATTCATGCTCTTGCATATTTTAACTATAAAAACGCGAAAAATGCATATTTTATGGTATATTTTGTTAACAGACGTTTTTATCATACGACGCTATTCAAAAATACCTATTTAAGATATACCTATATTAAGGTCTAACAGAAAACCGTCCAATTTTGAAAATTTAAAACACCATTTAATTGTTTTGGGTAATACATTTAAATAGCGTGAATTAGTTGAAAATATTATTTAATTAATTTTAAACCTTATGATTTTTTTTTTAAGTATATATTTCATATTTTTTGGCGTATATCTATATAATATTAATTACATATATTAGTATATTTTTTGTAAGCCAAATGCATATTTTACAATTTTTTATTGCATATAAATCCTAACCCTAGTCATAACACTCACATCTCGCAAGTTGTTAACGACGAGGGCTTGAGCTATTTTGAACTGACCATCATTTTTTTTTTTAATATTACAATAAAATAATACTTATATTATTTTAACGCTTCAACTTACAAGTCACTAGGTAACTACCATATTTTATTTTTTTTAAATATAGGTAATAGTGATATAATTAAATTTGTAAGAATGCATATTTTTGTTTTATTGCATTTAGTATTTAACCATTTGTCATCACACTTATATGGCAATGTATCATGATATATTAATATCATAAATAATAAAGTATTTAAAAAATTAAAGAATTATCATATTTAATATAATATCATCAATAAAATAATTTGTAATTAGTCATAAACTCATAACAGTCATAACTAATCGAGTGGCTTAAGACCCATTTTGTAGCATAGGTATGATTTGATAAATTTTTAAGTGGCTATTCATGGTAATTTCGGAGATTACATCGCAAAGAACCTTCTAATTATGTCTATTTTTAATTGGAAAAGGCATACTACTTCACATAGAGCGTCATACTCAACAAAACAAAAACAAAACTGTTTTAGATCAATCCAACAGGTAGGCTTGATAAGCATAAAACTGTGCTAAATAACTTGGGACCGCAATAATTTGTGTACATTTGAAAAAGGTAAATCGAATCACGTGAAAAAAATAAGTAGTATGTAAGTTAGGTACCGACTTACCCTCTAATTACCATAATGTATAATTAATTAATTTGTATCCACATTATATTATTAACTGGAACGTACATGAAACTTATCTGAATTAGTTTATTTAATTTTGATTTAAGAATGATAATAAAAATTGATTTTTTAATTAATAATTTATAAAATTTATTACATAATCACAAAATATACCTTTTATTTTTTCCTAAAACTGATTTAGGTACAACATTTTATTCCCCGTAGTCAAATTAACCAACAAATAGTCGTTCAGAATCCAACTTACCAATCGCGCTTAAGTCCTGCAAAATCTGCAGTTTCAGCAGCATCGGAATCGTTAATTTTATTAAGTATACCTAAATTAAAACTGAATAACACAATAGCTATTTACTTGAAATTTTTACCTCAAATATTCACATTAAATATATATATTATGATATAACTTACAAAATATATTTATCACTTTTTTAACTTTTTTTTAAATTGTTCTTACCACAATTAAAAAATATTAAAAATAAGTAGACACAATTAATATTTTGTTATTTGAACTAATTGAGTTGAAATTTTGCCTACGTTGAATATTCAATGATTTTCGTTATTTTGGTATTATTTAAAAAAATTTAGTCGTAGAAATTAAGATATAAAATATTCTAGAATGACTTAATAAATGAGTATGAGCATTTTTAAATTGTAATATTTTACAAATCACTTCACACCTTACGAAAAGAAAACATGGATCTAACACCAACCGGTTTTAATGAATTAAGAAAATACAGGCGAATTTTTAGGTACGTGTGTATAGGTAGGTTTAAATGGGCGTGAAGTAGTAGTATGACGAGTGAGGACTGTAAGTTGAAAAAGCAGAGCGTCCTCCCACACACACAGGTACATGTCACCACCTCGACACTTCAGAATTAGCGTGTAACGATAATGAACGTATATTATTTGTTATTATTGTCAATCTAACTGATACACTGAAAAAATAGGATCAATTTTCTGAAAACTGATTCAAATTTGTTAACTAATATACCGGAGAAGCATTGTCTCTTGTCTTCCACACAGGTATTACTTATACATATACATAATAGATTCATATTATGTTTTAATTATATTTAATATTAGAGCGAATGCACTGTTTATTGAATTTGTAGTAAAGAATAATAACCGTGCTGTAGTGAAGCGTTTTTTTCTCCAAATATTTACTTTAAATTGAGTTTTAAGTACTTACATAATTCCTTTTTTAAATTCATAAAACTCATTTCAAAATAAGTAGGTACACGAAAAAAAAACCTCTAATTATATTAAGTACCTACATTGTTAGTTGATATTCATCGTCATTCGTAATTTTACTTAAACATCAACAATTACACTTTAAGCAGTTTAAGCGTACCTATTATAAAAATACCATTTATGAACGAATATTTTCTTTTTACGTAAAAAATTATTTAAAAAAAGAGTAAATAGATAATATCACTCTCTTGTTAATACGCCACTTAAACGTATCTATTACTTATAATAATTGGAGTAAATAAGACATTTTTTAACCGTTTATCAGTGTAATATATATAAGTGTCAGATATCTACTCATATATAATGTACATGATGTATAAAATATTATTACATACTATTACTATTTTACTTTTTCCACGTTTATCATGATAAACGATTTATTGATATTTAACGCATAATATATCAAGACATTAAAATATACACTTTTTTTTATGTAATTTGCTAAAATGTAATTCATTTTAACGGACATGATATTATATTTACGTACAGCGTACAGTATTTTAGTAATTCAATTTGACTAAGTTCTAATTTATTATTTTACGCGTAATACATCTCTTTAACGCTGACATTTATTTTTGATTAAAACTATTACTAGCCAAATTTTATCCTTTAAAGAATTAATAAAAAAACAAAAATTTAAATACTTTATATGAAATGTCTACATTCATACTAAACAATGATATCACAACAAGTTGCTCTGAAATGTTAGCAGCTTGTATATAATTCTTCTTAATATCATTAATTAATTTTGCAACCGTTGAAAGAGTCTTTTCAAAACTAAAAATCATAAAAAACCATTTAGGTAATTCATATTTCATGTGGCCAGAATCGACTTTCAATTTTTAAACATTGTCATATTCAATATAGAAAAAGATAGGACTTCTAAGTTGAAAACAGACAAATTAATTAAAAGTTTTTTTAAATCATCTAGAAACATTAAATTTCTTTAAATATAATTTTACCATGTCTGTGTTGTACTTGTAAAATACTTTGTTGACCTGTTTAAAAATGTGTAATTATAACAATATAGATAATTTAATTTTTTTTTTTTTTGATAATGGCCACTTAAATAATGTTTAGTTTCAGGACTAAGAAATTCTAGTTGCGGCACTGAGTTATAATTGTTAAAAATAAGACTTCTCGTAGTTTTTAAATGTGTTGTCTTAAGGTTGACCAGGGTAAATGCCCAAATTGCCTACCCTCTCCAATTTACGCTTATGTGAAAGATAAACATTAAAAAAATATTCAGAATTGATTGCATAAATATTACGAATAAATGTTTATCCTCGATTGTTTACAAATATTATTAATTATTATGGGTATTGGAACTTGCAATATTATTATGCTACCTAAAAAATCTTAACACTATAGTATATAAGTAATACCTATATGATATTATAATTTATAATATTACATTATTTAATCATAGATTTATATTGTGTTATACATCACAGAGAATTAAAATTAAATTCATAAATACGTCTAATACGATATATTTATTTAGTATTTCTCGTATGTACACAGAACTTACGCATTCAACATGTGCAACCCAAACAAAACAAATCAGCCTCGGTACACGAAGAACCGGCGCAGAAGGGGCGCCGGCTTCACATTATATAACCAACATTTAAATCTGCCGGTTATATTTCGAGTTTGGAGTTTGTCAAGTTCGGATACGTTCAATCCGAATAATCCAGCGCCAAAGACTAAGGATGATGCACAAAAAAAATAACGTATGTTAAGTACTTAGACATTAAATTCTACAGTCTTGCAAAAAACACTTTAACTCTAGTTATCTGTCAGACTGATTTAATAATATCATGTATTATTATTATTATTTTTTTTCTATCTTTAATTGTATACACGTGATTTCTGTTGTAAATAGATAACTTGTTTATTTTCAGTTGTGAATAAACCGCCAACGGACACCTCCGCCCACTCTTCAAGTCGTCGCGGTCGAATCGTATAATAATTAATTTATATTTAGTATTCCCGTGAACTTAGTTATTCACTTATTGTATTAAGTTTGATTGTTTTTTTAGTAATGACTGTCTATTGCTGTCATTAATGTTCTAAAAATGTAATAAATAGTTGACTCAATATTAAAATGTTATTTCCAACTCACATTATTTATTTTGTACGATGTATACTAAATATTATAATAATATTATTTCATATTTTGTTACAAATAATGTAAACTTAATATGATATTATAAAATTTTGATATTCTAAAATAGATTGCCGTATAATATTTTGCGTTATACCCATGTTTCATAGCGTATTATATTCGATAATTAAAAATACTAATCAGTAAATTTTGTGTCTTATTAAATACTAATTAGTTGATTCTGATCCCGAACGTCGTTGCCTGTGACAAATTAAATTTCTGTGATTTACTTTTTATTAAAGTCTGTTAAATGTTGACTGCGCAGATGATTATCTTATAGTTATTATACTTATTAGAATATTGTTTTAACTAAATCTAAAATACAAAAAAAATATCGTTCATCACATCAAATAAAGTGATAGTTTTCGTAAGTAAACTATGTTCATTATGTGTGTGTTAAAAATCAATAAGTATATATAAATAGATCTTGCTGAATTGGTTGACGACAATTTTATGAAAATCGTTCAATAAATTGTCGATTTGCATAAGATTTATCATCTGTCTACCTTTCAGCAATCATCATACAATTATTCCAAACGCAACGCAATTAAAAATACTAAATGGGTTTAATTTGAATGTCCAAAAAGATTTTTTAAATTACCTAATAATTTTATAAAAAAATAACACCAGTCCACGAGGCCTCTTCATAGGAAACTTTTTGTGTATTTTAAGAAAAGTATCAATTAAAAATCATAAATATATTAAGTTTAATCAAATTTTCTTGTAATATATACAGTGCAAAGTAGTCATCGAGTTGTAAGTTGAAACCATTGAAAAATGATTTGTGATGAATTAAAATGAAATACAATATATAAATTAGTTCACCGAATACTTCCATTATATTATAGAAATTAATAATAATATTATCATTATTATTATTTTTTCTAATTTACAATACTCTAAATAAATCGAAACAATATGCATTTTATAAGAATTACTTATCAGAAATGATTTTCATTATACAGAAACAATATTATTTGATATTTCAACGAAATTACCTATAATAATACTACTCAACACTACTTTGATTAACAAAAGTCTGCAATAAAGTAATTTTGTGAAAAATAAAATTTCATCATAATATTATGTTCTATTTTAAAATAAATAAATATAATTTTTGCGATTTCATTATACTGTTTTAGACAATCAATATACCCATCATACTATAATAAACAGTCACCTTTCTTCTCAAAATTCTGGGAATCAGTTACCTTTATATATATTATACTCTACAGAGCACGTCTCTCGGTGTTAAATTCATGTTTCCGGTGTATAGTTATTTATTTTTTTTTTTAATGAATAACTCAGATTAGATTTGATATCCTAAAATATAAAAGATTTATAACAAAATGTATTTTTCTTTACGATACGAAAAACATATCACATTTTATTCGTTAAATAAATAACAGAATAAGTTTTCGAATTTTCAAAATCAAATACCATAGACATTTTAGGTGTATTTTATATTTTTATACTATAATTTATGGCATTTTTTAAGGTTTTTTAATGCATAAAATTCACAGCTCTAAAAATAAGCTGCAAGTTATTTGCTGATAATTCGGTGAATAAACAGAAATACTTAACAAATCCTAAAGAAATATAAAATATAAAATTAAATATTAACCAATGTGTAAAATATGTTGTTCTCAAAAATTTTTATCGCTATATTTACTTTAAAATGATCAATGAAGAAAGTACTTTGTTCAAAATGTAGATTGAAAAAGTTATTGTCATATAATATTAACGTAGCTCAATCATTTTAATTTTATTTTAAATTAACAATACAAAACTTACGCATGAACTTTAAATGTCCATATAATACATACCTATCGGATATCCTGTTTAGGAACTACCTAGTACATTTTATAATTTTCTTTAATATAAAACCTGAAAATTGTTGAAAAACTTTAAAAAAAATTAGGGGGCTATATATATTTTTGGGAGGCTAAGTCCTCCAAGCCCCCCAATTTACGCCTATGCACCCGAATTACACACGCTACCAATCATCACTAGAAAATTACGCCACTATAATGGACAGTTCCTGGTGGAAAATTAAATTTAATTGATACTTCGAGGTGTAAAAACGAGTATATTCCGCTAGTACATATAAATATATTATATTTAATGTAAATTATTTATTATACATTTTTTGATTTAATTATATTTTATTATGAAATAATTTTGTATTTAAGTATAAATTATGCGTCGTTCGTTACATAGCATATTAATTTCGTTAGCTAAAATAACAAAAAATGACTTTTATATGTAATTAAATATATTTATCTAGTAACTTAGGTAATTAATTCTATTTGAAATGTTAATCATTTTACAACTATACATATATTATAGACAAATAGCAACTACACACTTATTTAATAGCTCGTCGCTTGTAATTATATGACTGATCTGTTCATGTTTATATTATTATATAAGTAAAAATTATCATAAAACTATCACTGTACGATTATAATTGTATTGGACATTGATTATTGTCAAGATGAAATTTTCGTATAATCGGAAAATTATTTTGACATACGATCCTAATGCGTACGCAATTGCTATCTATATACAAAATTAAATCTCCGACCATATCGACGCAGTTCTGAAGAGGAGGATTTTTTCATAGTTTGTTCCCGACCTTATTATCGACGTTTAAATTGTATATATTAAATATAAACCAGGAGTCATGCGATTTAAATACCGTCACATAGATCTTATATTGTGTTACCCGACAGCTAAAACCGTCTGTTTGAAATAATAGTGTTTATTATTATTCATTTTTTTTTTAAATCAGCTAACGCGACGTTATCTAGGTATAACATCTAAAAGTTTATAAAAAATAAACGACACACTATACGATTATATTGATTATTATGATTATTGTATAATGTTTTAGCAGAATCGGATTTTTAGTTTGTCGATCAACAGTTTGCAGTTCGTGTTAATTTCATCAACACTCGTTTTAATCAATTTGTAAGTCCACATTTTATTAAACAATTAAATATTTCTTATATTTTAATGTATCAAAATACAATATCTGGTGACAAATACGTCTATCACGAGTAGATTTTTATGGACAACCGTTAATTATGTATTTTTAATTAAAACTGTAGTTTATATCGTCCATTTACGTTTCTTGGTTCCTTTTAATAATTGTATATTATATTTATTCATTATTTATTTGTACCTTAATTCAATGTTAGAATTTGAAAATAAATTGGTATTAATAATTGGTCATAATTTTATGTTATCCAAAAAGTATCCGTAAATATTTACACTTGAGTAGGCGATTGCCCTAGACCTAAAATTAAAACAAACGCCACTCAAACCAGACATATTCAAATATTACAATATTTCAGGTTAAACTACATATAAACTATCAGATTATAGTATTTGACGTATAAAAAAATAAACTAGACATTTCCATCGTCCATTTGTACAAAAGCGACCAACGATCGATTACTTTTGATTGTCTCACAATATGCTCGAACTTAAAATAAATATTTTTGTTATATCTCATCAATTTGTTTTAGACAATCAGCATGTCGTTGAGTTCCAATGATCAATCATCTTCGTCAGAAAACCGTCAACCATCATTACAGGATCTTCAAAATCAGATGAGTAAATGTCAGTTAGACTCGGATAGGAAATATAAAGAGAAAAATCCTAAACCGATAGCGATCGTGTCACCCATTAGGCAGTATAATGTTAAACCAATGATTCCCAGACCGTCTAGTCGTTAAGACTGAGAGCGAAGATCTAAGATTTGGGTAACCGTGTTTTAAATTTCAGTCATTTAAATAATTTTTTTATGACTAAAAACATGTGACTAAGTATTTTTTTAAAAATAATCGTTTTTATCCTATGGCTATTTGGGTAAGATTTATTAATAATTATGACGTTATTATTAATTATTTTTTTCAAGTTATTAAAATAAAATAATATTAAAAATAAGAAATAATTTATATTTTATTATACTTAGATAATAATTTCCATGTTAAATTTTTTATTCTTACGTACAGTAAAAATTGTGATAGCTAGATAATTTACATTAAGATATATTCCAAGAAAGAAGTTTTAAAAATATAGTGATAAAATGCTATTAGTAACATTGATGTTTTATAGATAATTAACAAATCTAACATTGATTACCAGGGTTCGGATTTGAAGGCAGTATAATCAATAAAAAAAGCATTTAATTTATATTAAAATGTAATTCAAAAATATACTACAAAATTTAATTTACTAAGTAGTTGATATTAAAAAAAAAAATTACCACCGTGTACTTAGATAAGCTATCTTCAGTAAAACGTTGACGGTTTGAGCTCAAAATATTTTTGTATATTGAAAATTTCTACGTCCACCGAATTTATTGGGACATATTTTATACACAAATAATTATCTAAATTTAAATTACTACTTATTAAATCGTTATCACTTGTTGTTTCTCCATTTTAAAATTTGTAAACAATTTTAAACATAACATCAACAATGCAATGTCTTTACAGCTCATCGATTTGTACCGTAGACAAAAAAAAAAAAGGAAAAAATGCATTTATAAGTAAAAAAAGGCAAAAAGGGCATTTATAATTAAAAAAGGAAAAAAATATATTCACCGCCTTAGACATTAAACAAAACACATTTTTATATGAAAATTATTTTTCTACTACCTATAATTATTTAAAAAAAATACTTTTGCCTTCAAATCCGAACCCTACATAGTTATTACACTTACAGTATTTTATTTTGATGATACAAATATTGTCATATACTGCAATAGTCAATTTGTTCAAACTGACAATAAATTGTCCGTCAATTTGATAAATCTTATTATATTCACTCAAAAATATATATTTAACATTTTCAATGTACATTTTTTTAATCTATAATTATTTTGTCATTCTAACAATAAAAATACATATTTGGATGATGAAACCGTGTTGTTAAATACATTTTTAAGTAAACAATTAAGTTTTTTCAGTTAAACAAACATGTTGTTAACTTTAAAAATTATTATACTTTACTAAAGACTTACATTTGTCTACTAAATACCTATTATGAGAATTTTTATTGTTTAATGGGTACTAACAATCGATATTTTATTATATTATTTACGTTTTCTTATTGCACACTTTATAGTGTATTTTTTTTTTTCGATCTATATATAAAAGTAAACCAGCCGTGTAGGTATAGTACGGAGGTTATTTGCTCTTTTGTATTTTAATGGCGACAACAACAAAAAGACCCCAAGATTTGAAAACATCTTATATATAACAACAGGCACTGAAGCATTTTACATTTTGGCCCCTAATATTATTTTATATATATCATTTGGAATTTGTATACAAAACCGAATACCTACAGAGTACATTGTATAATAAAATGTCCATATGCCTACCTGAGTATTTGTACTAGACCACCCCACGCTACATTGTGTTCGCTACAACAAAAACATTGTCCGCGTTATATGCCTATATTTTACGGTAGGTAGGTATGTCGTATGCACTATATACAGTATAATTCACAAGACTGCTCAAACGTATTTTTTTCCTTCAATAAATAATTCATCCAAATTTTGATTTTTACGATTTTTAAATACCACTAGGAGGCTATACATTTTCAAATTGTTGAGATTTTTTTGAACTGAACCACTTAGGAGTGTCTTGTGGTGATACAAATTCTGTTTTTACAATACTCCCTTTTTTACTGTAAATTATTTAGGGGATATATTTTTTAAATATTGATGTACCTAAGTCATAAATCGAACGTGTAGTTTTTTAGTTACTATAAAAATATGAAATTACAAACCAGATCTGGTATTATTTATTATGCACGAACCATTTTTTACATATATTTTACACCAAGTCAAAGATGTAAATACCTACTCATTTAATAATTAAAAGTTTGTATCTCCACGGGACACTAGTTAAGTAGTATAGAAAATCTCAAAAATTTTAAAATATGGTCTTTAAACATGCTTAAAAGTTTTTAAAGTCGGATTTTAAATAACTGCGTCATTGAAGAAAAAAATGATGAACATATTTTAGTCAGTGACTGCTAGAGTATATGTGCACAAATGTAGGTGCACTACCTAGTACCTATCTAAACTCATGAAAAATTGAAAACATAAATCATAATAATACAACAGAATACCTGTAATGTTATTAAGATTATGTTTCAAAATATACAAATTTAAAATGTGAAAATAATACAATATTTAGAATTGGTTATTTCGAATGCCAAATGGCTGGGTGATTGTCTGTGTCGAAACGGTATCGATATATTATAAATTAGTGCACACTCCCTGGGTACATTTGTACAGTATAAAACATAAAGTAAGTCAAAACACGCAAAACGCATTAAAATGGAATTGATGTGTACATAATCAATTAATTGTTTTCAACGAATTATTTTCGACGTCACCATCGCGCGTCGATATTATAATTTAATTTTACTAACACTCGTTTTTAAATTCTGATTATCAGCTGATAATCTTAAAATTTAAAACGAAAATCATGTTTCCGTTTTTTATCAAATATCAACGACCGACGTTAACGGTTAACGTATATTATTCGTTTTCAATTTTTAAAATGAATTCAGTACAACAAATAATACTGAAATGCAATTTTTCAGCAATTTCGTTAGAGAAGATGGAAATAAAAATAAAGGTAGGCCTAGATATACGTAAAATCTAATAAATCGCTAAAGATAATTAATATTATATCAATTGTATTCTATAGTTTGTAGTTTGTCATGATATTTTTACTAGCGAATTTGTTATATATACGTGTAAAAATATAAACTAAATAACTAAAATTTGTAAATAATTATTTAATAGGATGTATAATATATATTTTATAATATTGATTATATATTTTTTTGGGTGTGTGCAGTACACACGTCATACGAGTAAACAGCTACGTATTTTCAAATATTTTTTTGAGGGTATGATTCAAAGAATATACGCGGCATTATGCATATATACTGTTACCGGATAAAACTGGTGATGGGTGGGTTTGAAACATGAGTCATGACAGTAATCAATGGTCCCCACAATTTTGCATCTGTTCGCCATTATCCTTCCCAGAACACGTTTAACACAGAGCTTCGCCGTTGTTATCATTATTTAGTTTATACCGCCTATTGATCTGTGGTTTATACATCCAAGTACTCGTCCATCGTTTATTATTTATTCAGTCCAGTCGAGTTACGCATCCCGCAATTGACATTAATCTTTACAAAGTAAGTACCTATTTGATTACGATCATTGTTATATTTATTAATTAATAACTTAAAATTATCTCTTAGTATTACGCCCTTATGTTAAAAATAATAATAAGCGATATATCATATAACCATTACCAATACACACTCCCCCCCCCACACACACACACACTTCATGAATCCAACTTGTAAATCTGTATCGTTATGAGATCCTCTACATAATATTATTATATTTTCACATAGGATAACAAAAAAATAAAAATGTCTAAACACTAGCTGTCCTTGTACACTTTGTTTAACTTATAGATTTGGTAATTGATTTAATGATTTAATATTTTATAATTTTTTCAATAAGCAAACAAAAATATTTTTTTATTTTATTAGATAAGATGTTTGAATAAAATTCCCTTTCAAATTTTTATAACACTACATGCATTAATAACTTTTCTAAATACTTCATGAAGTTATATGCATTTTTATTATACACATAAAACAATTATTATTTTTATCCTTTGTTCAATCTATTGTTAATTATGGCACTTGTATTTGGGGACTTACATACTTATCAACTAAAAATCACCCTTAGAAGATTAATAAAAAATTTGTTATTGAAACCTATGTATTATAACAATAACTCTGTTTACTTATAACTAAATGTCTTATGCATTAATAAATTATAAAATATCCTACAAGTTTCTATAGATTTAAGCATAATCTACCTAGGATAAACCACTCATATAGTACCCGTTACAAAGAAAAAATTAATATTTGTGTACATGTTTTTAAAAAACAACTTTGGTCTAAAAAACTTTATATCTGCAGCTACTCAAATATGTAGACAACTAATTTAAAAATGTTTATATATTTAAATCATTCCCTAAGATTCTAGATTTGATCTTTTATAAGTCCGTTTAAAAATGTAAAATATCATCAAATTTCTTAATAAGAGGTTTCTCAAAGGTTCATTTAAAAAATGCAGAAATACGATAACACAATGTTAGATAGATCATTCATTTTACAATTAAATTTTGACAAAATTTGATATTAAAATTAAAACAATGATTTAAGTTATTTTGTTGTGATTTAAATATATAAATGTTTATAAGTAATTGAAACTTTTTTAATTTATGTATATTGTATATATGCATTTTATTTTTTATTGAAATTAAACAAAACAGACATTTTATAAATTAAAATTTCGATTAATCTCCCAACTTTAAGCTTTACAGGTTGTGTTGGATAAAGAAAGTTATTATAGTTATTTAATAAAATAATGAGATAATATAACAATTTTAACAATATAAATATGAAGAATGTATAACTGTATGAACATAATATAATATAATTTTAAAATAACATTACACTTAAAAATAAATGAACAAACAAAAACCAAACAGACTTTACACTAACAAAGTGTTTTTCTCTAACTCCAGGGATAAATATTTATATTCTACATACTTAACATTCTTAGAATGACCCATTATTATATTCTTTTTAAATACAAATAGCATAGAATTAAAATTTGTTAATCTCAAGTAGTCTACAAAAAACTGATCAAAAGATTTATCGGTATATTTAACAAGGGAATCATAATTTCTAAATTATCTTTTATTGGTTAAGTTCTTATAGTGATTTTCTAATTTAATATTTTTCAATAAATGTATTATTACTATTTTTTTTTTATATAAGCATCTTACTGGCAAAACACCAAATTCCTTGTAATTTTCATTTGTAGATTTTTTAATAGTAAATTTATTTAGACAAATTCTGATAACATTATTTTGGTGCTTTTAATGAATTTAGTATGTTATTGCGAAGGTCACTCCATACTAATATACCATACTGAAAATTAGACAGTAGACTGATACAGTGCATAGTAAATTATTTTCATTGTATGTTTTGGAACTATAATTTTAACTTAGAATAACTTGTAGGTTATGAAATGAATATTATATTATTATTTTTATACAAAATCATTTTTTCAATGCAGCATCTTGTACAAAAGTTGATTTAACCTGAAAACTGTATAACTAAAATAAAAATAAATTTATTTCAATAGCAATATAAACGTATCTTAAAGTATATGATGAATATAAGTACGTTTAATTTAGGTACCTATTAATAATTATACAATTATTAATATTGTCTTTTTGTTTGTAGGTATACATTAATACACAGAACCTATGAAAAAATGTCATCAAGCAATAATCAAGCTCAGTCAAGCCAAATTTCATCATCCACATCCAATGCCATATCAGAAGAGCGTCAGGATTCCAATGAGGGATTTGTGGGCTTTGTTCAGAACGAAAACGACGAACTCCAAATTAATTTTAGGAATTTACAATCGTATTTCAATCAACTGATAAATAATATTGATATTAACAATAATAATTAATATACTATTGTATTGTTTGAACGGTAACTCGGGAGAAATCTATAGTGTTTCATATTTTCATCGACTGTATGTAAAAAACAAACAGTTAGAGCACCATGTTGTACTTAAACATACTAATTTATTATTTCCAACAATTTTTTTAATAAAAATGAGTTTTGTATTTAAATATATATATATATATTTTAGTTATTCAAAAATCAGACTTTTTTTTTTAATTTTATATATTATTAAGTTGAAAACATTGAATATTTTTCCTTAAAAAAAGGTAAAATATAAATTTTTTGACCTAAGTTAAATTAGACAACTGGGAGCACTTAAAATAATCATTCTCTTTCAGTACTTTGAAATAGTAAATTAAGTAGCAATTTTAAGGAGAATTTGAAACGTTTTAAAATGTTTAGTGATTTTTACCTCTCACAATAATGTTCATTAATGCCTTAAATAGTACAAAAATATTTTTTTGATCATTTATTAAGTTCCTTTTTTTAATGATATGATTTAATATATGTTTCATTTCCCCATTTTTTTGTTCAAACTTTGAAAATTGTTTTATTTTTTTTATTGCATCTATAAAATTACATCACACTATATAAATTTATTGTAATTAAACAAGATACATGACAAATATCGAACAACTTGTATTAATAATATTAATTTCACCGATAAAAGGTTGCGTTGCACATAACTGATAAGTAGAATAACATTTTTACCAAAAATTATTGAACAAGATTTCATTGTAAAAAATATCTTTTTTTTTGTTTTTGGCCCTTGAAACTATATTGTTCCAATAAAATATCACATAACAGATAATGCATTAAGTAAATATAGATATTTTATCATTTTTATTTAAGATTTACAGATAATATTAAATTATTTTACAATTCATAACAAAATATATTTATATTTACATAAAAAAAATTATCTGTGTTTTTAAATCTAGGGCCTTTATTTAAATTTAAAATAATAAATGTATGTAATAATTAATATTGAAATACAGATTAAATTTTTACCTAAATGATAAACTCATGATAAACTATTCAGCTTTATGATGTATAGCAAAATAATTAAAATGTAATAGTGTGCTGCCCTTAAAGGTTTTACCTAACAGAAAAAAAATGTTAAAACGTATGATTTACCATATGTAATACATAATGATAATATTTAAAATTGCAATTGTACTCTACCAATGTAATTAAAAAAATGCCTATTATAATATCAATACAATTACTATCACTTAGAGATTTTGTAATATTTTGTAATTCCAAAGTAATAATATGTACCTGGTTCTACAATATGTACACGAGAATGATCTATAGCTGGTATAACATGCATTAATGTTCTTGAATCTTATGGTAATAAATTGATGCATTTATTACTTTTAGTAAACATAATAAACCATTTAAAGTAATTAGTAATTTAAAATCAATTGATAATTCATCAAAATCAGTAAAATATTTGTTTGATAATATTCATTAAAATATATATTGTAGAAAAAATGTATAATTATAAGTATTAAAATATATACACTTAATTTATTCTATAGAGAATAAAATATACTCTAATAATAATTGTACAATTTTCTTTAATATAAATCATGTACAAAAAGAATGTCATTTGAAAATTGGTATCATGCCTAACATTATAATAATAAACTATTTTATCACTTACCAAATAAAGTAATTCCACAGGTATTACATACAATATATACTATACTGGAACATTAAATAGGCAGGTAGTTAAAGAAGTAAATAGTCACTACATGATGAACACTGAGTACCAACAACTGACTAGCAACAGCTAAAGAATCAAAATATTGAATTAAACACTTCCAAAAAAAAAAAAAAAAATTAGAATTGTATAGGTGCACAATGTGTAAGTATATTACAAAATAAAAAATCTATTTTATTGACCGTGCAATTTAATTACTCTGACATTTGACATATAAAACATATGCAAATTTATATGTAAATAATAATATGAATTTAACTTGGTTCACTTAGCAAACAAATCGATTTCACAAGACGTATTGGTAAAATAATACACTAATGTAATTAATAATTATTGTGAAGCGCAAGAATGCGAATGGAAAACGCAACTAAGACTCAAGCGTTGTTTTGAGAAGTCAGAAATTTTGAAATACCAAAATTAAAAATAATAACATCATTTCCAGTGTTTAAAATAACTATAATAATTAATAAGCGACAAACTGATAACAACGATAACAACGACATGCGACATAACATTATTATTAATTTCATAATAATATTATAATATTATTTTGAGTATTTTTGTCGAACGTAGCGAAACTTCGAGATATCAGCAATCACACAATACAAAGTAGGTATCTACATAAAATAGGTGAACACCGAAATGCTGAGAGTAATCGATGTACATTTGTATTTAATATGACTAGGACCTGGCTGTCTGTTGTCTGTACTCTACTCAGTATTCGGCCGTTGACAAACAAAATGGAACTATACTTAGAATGGAAATCCAAAAATACATTTTATCGTTAGAAATATACCAATAAATAATAATAAATTATACCACACAAGGTTTTTCACTGTGAACTGACAATTGCCATTAATTTTGTTTTATTGAACATTTACAATTTTTTATTTTTTTATTATTAATTGTCATCTACGCACATTTAAATTAATTTTTCGATTTTTTTTTAAAATTTTGTATGTAAAATTAAGGAATTAAAAAATTTTCTATTTGATATTTAAAAAAATCAAAATTGCCATTTTGTTGATATGATTTTTAAAACATATTTGCAAAAAAAAAAAAAAAATGAAAAATATTCAACTTTTTATTTTCTACAATTTTTTGATGTTTATAAAATTCTATATTATTTCAAACAAATTTTCAGGATAATCGGTAATTGATAATCGTTGTAACACTGATAAACTAAAAATAAATTTTAATTTAAACAAAATTTAAAAATTGTTTAAAAATTATTGACTTAACCTTAGTAAAAGTTTTTGACACCAAAATTTTTCTAAAAATCGGATTTAAGAAATGCTATCTTGATTTTTTTCTAAATATTAAGTAAAATTTTTTTTAATTTTGCATACAAAATGTTAAAAAAAAAAATCGAAAAATATTTTAAATGTAGCACAGACAACAATTGAGAATAATAATAATAAAAAAAAAAATTAAAAATGTTCAATAAACAAAAGTTATTGTAATTATCAGTTCATCGTGAAACACTGCATACATTATATTACAGGCTTACAGTTCCTAAAATTGTATGTAATTCGACACACTTTATGTAGTACGAAATTTAAAAGTATGCTTTACACAATGTTTATTTTAATAAAATATTACAGCATTATTTAAAGCCATTACTTTATTTGTATAAAATAATAAAAATAATAACATATTAATATCTTATCAATTAAAATCAATTTTTTTGAGTAAATATAATATATGTCATTTTTATTTTTAAATTTTAATTGAATATTAAAATTCACACCTGAACAATACACGTTTGTAAACAATAAGTAAGCTACAATACGCGGTATTCCGTAATCATGGAAAAAAACAAATTCGAATATCCGTAGCCCAATCTTGTGCGCCGAGTGTCGCTGACAATAAGAACAATAATATTTAATGAATTCTGTATTAATAAATAATAACAATAAGTTATTTTATACCAGGTAAACGTGCTATATTATAGTATGTACTATTGTGATGAGTAGAGCAGTGGTAAATGAACAACGCGCACTCACTCACAAGTACACGTAATTTTAACAAATAATGAAATATTTATAGTAGTCCATAACAATGGACAAAAATGACTTCACGGTAACATGAATAACTCGTTGACAACTGAATATTTCCAAATAATTTTTTTTTTAATTGATAAACAACGATATTCCACAGCCCGCATTGAACTCAGATTTTTTATTTAATTTTAAATAATAGTATTAAATAATTTTCAAATAAGCTAACAATTGTCTATTTTTAAAAGACTTATTTTTAAGTTTCATAACAATATATCGAGAAAAAGAAGTTCGATGCGGGCTGTAGAATATTTTTCCCTGTCAATTAAAAAAAAAAATAAATAAATAAATCTTATACAGGACAGGATCATTATTCTCGTAAAGCGTATTTTTGCGGACAAAATCACATTAGCACGGGGCTCCTTAATTAGTTATTAACAATTGAATTTAGTTCACAGTTATAAAATAATATATTTATACGTGTCGTTATTCAATCTACATTATGCGTATTTAATAAAATAAATGCACAATCACGGTTTTTCAAATTTTTGACTATTTAAGAAATTTTGGGTGGGGGGGGAGCACTTACTACAGACACACATTTATACAACCCATGCGCTCGTGCACGTAGAATTGCTTACATTTAACTCCTTTAAAAACGGTTAGTTTTAGTTTTGTTAAAACTGTTTTAACAATATTGTGTTCAACAAAATTTCCATTCACTCTTATATTTTAATTATTGTACTGGTGGATTCAGAAAAAGTGTCGAAAATAGTATTATAATCTAACAGGAATTCATGACGTTGTGATCTTCAACTGCCGCCGTCGCTGCCACTGACGCCGACCGTGATACCGCCGCCGACGAACGAGTAGCGATCCCCGTTGCGCCCCTGGTACTCTGGACTCCCGTGTGAAACGAACCGTGTCCCGCACTTTTGTTGTCGGCTATATCGGCTCTTATGAACGCGTTATAAACGTTATGAAAACGCGTTTTAACCGCGAAAGATCGGTACACTGTAACGGGGGCGTATGTTGTGATCGTGACGGTTTTTGAACGAGCAGCTACTGCCGCCGCCACAACCGTTGCACGCCGCGCGCCGGACGACAAAACTAAAAATCGAGTAGCGTCTAGCTCGTACGACCAGTGAATTATGAGCATTTTCAAATATTTATATTTTTCATACTCGTAACTCACTTAAAAATTAAATTATCGTAAAAAACCAACGAGAGAACACAGATAATGTTCTTAACTAAAAGTTTGATAAATGATAATAGGTCAATTCACTTTAATGCAAGCTCGGATTAAAGATCGATTGGGTCCCAGGACACCATAAATTTAGTGGGCCCCCTTTCAATTTTAACTTAAAAAAAAATTGTATTTTTACATTTTAAAAACTGTATATTATTATTGTATAATTCGGTCAACACAAAAAAATATATATAAGGCTATACAAATTAATAGTTATGTAATAATTTATTATACATATATTGTATATGTATATATAAACACTGTATTTGTTAAAAAGAATAATAATTAAAAAAATTTTTTTCTCGGTTTTTCTTTTGTAAATTGTTGAATAGTTTTATTGAAATCGATTAATTGTAAAATATAATTTTCTGAATATAATATCATTAATGATGATAAATTTTTCTTAATCTGGCTATTGTTTTATATTTATTTTTTATTCTTGTTAATTTGGGAAAATTAACCCATGTTGTTTATTTTTTTGTTAAATTAGGCCGAATAATTATTTTTATTATACATGGGCACTTCATACGAATAGATCAAAAATACCTTTTTTTTTTGTTTGAACCGACGGCACCGCGGGAACTGCTTTCGCATTACTTCCGCGATGCCGCCATCGTTTATTAATTAAAATTGCAATTATAGATATTAATATTTTAAGCATTGCCCTCTAAGGGCGTACATTGAAATTTTGAATGAATATAGTAAGAAAATTTAAAAACTTGGTGACTTATTATGTGAAGTTTTGGACCCGGCTTTACTGCCCTACAGGTTTGAACCTTCTCTATCTTGCGGCCTAGTATGTTAGCCAGCCGGCCTCGCTTCTCGAGCTGGGCTTCCTTCTTTTGGCTGTTCTGACTTGACTTCTGAAGGAGCCTCCTCACCAAGTCTCCGAAGCCATTCGTTCTGCGGCAAAGCGCAGCGTCTGCATCCGCGACCTTATCTTTTAAGACGAAAAAACAGTGACCAACTGTCCAATGGAAGTCCTACTAGGCCCTAGGGTCCGTGAGTCTCATAGGTGGTTTCGGGTCTGGGGAAGTCAGCGCGGTGTTTGCCCCTTGTGGCCTATGTTGTTGGCCGCTGTCGTGGTTTGCAGTTTCCTTTTTGTTGGTCCTCTGGTCACTGTTGATGACCCACCGCTATTGGTTTTATACAGTTTTCCTTCTGTGCCTCCCCTGTTAACCGGGACTGTTGTTCCGTTACTAGTTGGCACCACGTGAAGGTGGGAGTAGGGCTTCGCTGACCAGATCAAGAATACCTAATATCTATTATTACCATTTATACGCTATCAATTATTAGAATAACAATTTAATATTTATTTTCATTTAGTAATTTTTCGTAACACAAGATTAAGAACATTTTTATTTGATCATTATTAATTATCTACTGTATCCACCAAAATATTTTTTTTAACTTTTTAAACGCATTAAAAATATATATGTTGCAGGAGATAAAGATGAGCCCTCAAAATCAGCGGGCTCCGAGACCGTGCCTCCCTTGGCTTCCCATTAATCTGGGCTTGCTTTAATATTAAAACTAAAAGCACACTATTGAAACTGATCGAATGAAAGTTTACTATGTCGTACGTGTGTAAGACGGAGATAACACATGCGGGTGCGACGTCCTCTTAAGCAAATTTCGTGAGGTCCGCACTAAAATTAAATTGTACATTTTAACATCCAAAACTCCACGAACAGTGAATACAATGAAATACTGTAATTTTCATTATTACTATATAAATGATAAAATTATGAAATAATGTCATTCACTGCTATCGCTTTTCATCTTACCTTATTATCATTAAAAATTTATGTGGTACATTTGGTCCTTTTCTAAAATCCCAGTAAGGACTTAGTGATCTATAACGATAGATGACTGCGGATATCGAACATAACGAGAACTATGCGACATAAATATTGGTGGTGCCCATACACGGTGGTGTCATATGTACACTTGAACACTATATAACCTCATTAATATATAATTAGTTGTTTTTCATCTAATATTGCCGGTGTTCTAGTACTTGCTTGCATCTAATACTGTAATATTCCTGTGGTGGCCAACCTTTATCTGATAACTTGACGATATTTCGCAATCAAAGTCTTAAAAAAAAAGAATATGCCTGTAAACATGTTTTCTCGGTATGAACGAAGTTTAAGAAACAATTACCAACATATTTTAATATCAAGCTTGTATTTTTTTTTAAAATTTTTTATTCAACTCGATCAGAAATTAGCTTTGTCGATCAATAGATTATTTCTCAGTAATAGTTCGATAAAATTCATATTGGTTGGGGAAAATAAATTTTTACAACTGTTTGTTAACACAAATATCGAGTGTAAAGAGAATTTTTTTTTGTTTTCAATTAAATGTTAGTATTAAAGTTTTGTATAGATTGAACAATGAAATAAAAATATTTTCGCATCCTGTTAAAATTAGGTTAACTTTAACACGCGTTTGGCTCCTCTTTTTACCAGTCAGTGTATACTGGCCATAGTACTATAATGCCGTAATGTGGCCCACCATATTATTCGAGTCACGTGCAATATATACCTACCTAATATTGTTTGAACAAGGTGATCCTTTTATCAGTAACACGCATTATTTCAGAATCAATTACGTTTTTGAAATTATTTTTCTTGTATAATTTTCAATCGAAATAAAACAACATTAAAAAAAAAATTATTTTTAAATATTTTTCTAGTCACAAATTTTTAAGATTTTACTTTTTTTTTAAACTACATTATACATTTCTAATTTCGTTCTCTAAAGCAGAATATTTTTTGAAGTATGTCCGTACACAAAAATTGTTTAACTGAACCAGTAGCTTATGAATTATGTAAGTATTTAAAATTTAGGTAAGCGGAGTGGAGTGGTACTGACGGTACTGTGAACGGCATGAGCTCCGCAAAAGCATTTATCTACTACTTCGTCAAACATGAAATCGACATTTTGGCGTATAAATTAACAAAATTATAGGTTAACACTCATAACACACTTTTAATAAAGGACTGAGAGGAGTATAAGCGGTACATTTACATTCTCAAGATACGTCATATCCGTCTGATTATATTTGTAAAATAAAGCCTGTCTACGAAGTAACGACTGTAGTTTAATAAATTTATTAGTGTCTAATTAAGAAAACGTAAAATACAGTGACTTGAATATGATATCAATAAGTATATTGCATCAAAATTTTTCTCTGTTTAAAATTCGGTTATTGCTATATGAATTTACGCCTATTGCCTATACATTACTCCTATAGGCCGTAAAAATTAATTTTTCTTATATACTGCTCTTCCAGGCGAGCAATATTTAAGTACCATAATCTATTGTAGGTATTAGTATTACATCGGTGAAACGAAAATGGTAGGTACATATTATTTAGCTGTACATAGCACGAGCGAGACAGTGTATAACTTTACTGGAATATGCCGGTAGAGTAGTGGTACTCTAATTATTTGGTACGGCTACAACATAAAAACATAATGTATATGATAGTCAGATTTAATATAATATTGTAATTTTGTCTATACAAATTATATTACGTAACAAAATTTCAGCGATAAGAGAATCACTAACTGCGCAATATAATAAATAATAATCAATAAAAAATATATAAAAACCAAGAACAGGAAAAAAAGGATTCTCAGTTAACCTTACTTAACCTAAGATAAGATATTCAAATAATAATATATTATAACAAGTGTAGAATGTGAAACATTTTACAATATAATAACGTACTGTAATGTCAGATTAAATTTTGTACAGAATAATTTTGTTTCAAAATAATATATTAATATAACCTAACCTACATGCAAACAAGTCTCTATTGTGCTATTCGACGTTGTATGTTACTATATAATAATAATATTATCATATCTACGAAACAAGAGTATGAAAAAGAAAACGCAGAGAATTCTAATTAGACAGGGAATAAGTGCTCATTTTCATAGAGCCTTGTCTAAGAATCCATGAACCAGACATCATAAAAACTTACATAAAAAAAAAAAAAAAAGGAAAACACGACAAATACTTTACATTAAATTAAATGTCAATCAAGAATTAAAAAATACGTTGAAGTTTAAAAAACAATTACGTATAAATATATTACATTAAAGACATAAAAATGTATAATCAAAAATGCTATGTTTCATATACATTTTTTCGTAGAAAATGTAATTAAATAAATTTTATATTTTTTCAATTACATAATTTTTTTTACATTCATATTATTTATTGAAAAAAAAAACGTGTTGCGTCTTACGATAAGACGTGAACTACAGTTCAGCTACTGTTATATTATATAGACAGTAGACACGTATAATGAATTTGAAAAAAAAATAATGGAAGTGGGGTTCAAAAAGTCATATCACATATTAATTATTACATTATATTCTATGTTATACACAATATAGTCATTATAGTTATGGGCGATCAGAGATTTCTCATGTGCGTGTGTATTGTATACGTACTTCAAACTGTGATAAAAATTTTATTTTCAGAATTCGAGGATTTCTTTATCAGATGAACTGCCTCATGTTCAGTTTTAATGGATTGTGTACGGACGGTATGTAATATATAATGCATTGTAATGTTATTTTATGATACCTACTGTATAAGACGTGTAAATGTGTAATTTAATGCTACGACAATTACCTATATAGGTATTTGCTTGTATACTGATCAGGCCACAAAGCTCAGAACAATAATATTTTATGTATGTACAATTTTAAATTCTACGGCATATTTTGATGATTTTGAAACGGTTTTTCTTCAAAATCGTCATTAAATGGTTATTAATTAAATAACCACATACTTAAGATAAAATACGAGACGATTTCACACTTTTATAAAAGGTTAAAAACGCACTTTTTTAAGGTAATTGTACACGAAAACTTTACATTTTTGTAATTAAAATGTATAGATTTTTATAAATAAAATACTTAATAAGCATAATATTATAATAAATTTATTTCGGGAAAAATACAGACGGGGTGGAATCTTTTTAAACGTACCTATAACTGGGTTATTAACTGGAAGTGTTGTTATTGTGCGATTTTAAGTTAATATATTTGAATGAGATTGTAATTTTAAATGTAAATTTATATAATTATATGTTTACACACTCGCTTTATTCTGATCATAGGCGTGGTTAGGAGACTTGGGGGGCTTACCCCCCCCCCCCTCAGTTTGGAAAATAACCCCCTAAAAATGCAGACGAAGCCCTCCATGAATCAGTATGTTTCCCCCGCTGGGGGGGCTCCCCCCCCCCCCCCCTTAAAAAAATTTGATCACCCTACGCCTATGATTTTGAACTACACGAAATCCAAAAAAATGCATTAATCACTTTGATTATCCACAGTTAATACTTTTTATATATAGGTATTCAGAATACGTGTATTTAAATATTTGTTGTCATTTGTATTTTAAATATGCTTACAAGTACTTTCTTTCAAAAGTATTTGAATATAAATACAAATACATATACATTTTAAAAGTACTTAAACATTTTACATGCTTAATCACTAATAGATACTTTAACTAATTTAAAAATATATTAGTTAAATAGTTAAAAAATATTTTAATAAGTTTACAAATTTCACATATTTACATACGTGTATTATGATATAGTTATTAACTAATTATGTCGATTTAAACTTATATTAAGTAGATAAAAATTGTAGCTATTTTAATTCATTCGTGTAATTTTATTATAAATTCTTAGAACCATTAAAAAGTATTATTTTAGAAACAAAATTTGAAATATAAAAATATTGGTTATTGAAATACAATGGCAAAATAAAAAAAATATTTTGTATTCTGGAATAAAAATACTAACAAAAAGTATTTTATAATTGAAAAAAAATTTTAGATACCAAAAAATTATTTGAATACTTAATAATATCTATACTTTCATTTAGATGTATAATATTATATTATATTGTATATAACCATAGACTCTTTTCGATTATTTTTTTTCCTTATAAAAACAATAACTTGTACAAAACAAAATATACTTTGAATCTGTGTTTTATATTAGAAATAACTTAACCTAACTATAAAATTAAGTAACTAATTTTAATAACTACACTACTTAGAAAAACTCACCTCGTTAAGTAGGTAGGTATAAATAATTTATTTATTTTTTAAGTAAGTAACTCGTTAGATAACTCGACTTTAATTTTTTAACTCATTAATGTCCACCTTTTCTATAGAAGGATAATTAAGTATGATTACACTTAAATTCAGAGACTTATTTTATTATCTACAGACTGGCTGTTGGCTATAATAAGTACCAATAAGTCAATATTAAACTACAATATGTGTAAGATTTGTACAGATCTCGTGTGAGGTTAATAGCAATGAATATCATTGACATGTCAATCATAATCAGGCACGTATCCAGGAGCGTCCTAGGGTTTGAACCCTCCAACATCGAAATTTTTAAAAATTAAAAATAAAAGTTTGTTTATCAATCACGTAAGAAAAATAAAAATAAAAATTGTATTTAAAATTATTTACCACCCCCCCCCCCCCCCAAAAAAAAAAAAAAAAATATTTAAAAAAAAATATAATTCTTTTTACGTACTTGATCACCGTACATTTTTCCAACACTAACACTTTTTTTTTTTAAATTTTTACTTTTTAAAAATAGGTACCTTGGTCATAGTAATAAACATTTTTTTTTTTTGTAGTTGAAAATACATTACATCCAATAGATTTGAATATGAATACATAGATTCTCTGTACTTTGTGAAATTAAGTATTCAAATACAATATACAAATAATAGCTATAAGTATATTGTTACAGTTCAAAAAATAGGGAAAATAAGCAACTACTCTATTGTACAGTAGTCATAGACTGTATTTTGTCATTAAAGAGTGAATCAATGTAATGTATTGTATACTAAGTTTGAATTCATAGATCATTTTTTGTGCGCAATAAAATTATTGCATACAAAAAACGATTCTGAGCGGAGGCGTTCATCAGTTAATATTACTAAGTATTAATGATATATTTATATCTATTAAAGTAAATTATTTTTCTTTTAGTGATACAGTACTACGGTAGGTTAAATACATTTTTTCTGAAAACACCGTACATAAAATATAATAATATATACGTTAAAATTTTGAGTACCATACCCAGGATTAGTGTTTTAAGATAACAACAAAATAATTAAAATCATTAAGTATGCTTAATTTAAATATTCAATTTCATTAAAATTTGAAATTAAATTCTATAAAAAAGCTATGTTTATGTATATTTACAAGAATTTTGATTACAGTATGAACTACTAAGAGAAACTTTGTAATTACATTTTCAATTTTAAGCTACAAAAATTGGAAGTTTTATAAACTTTTAACTACAAAATTAATTGCATATTTTCATGATTTTGAAAAATTTGCTAAAATACGCATTTAAAATACCTTAAAAAAAATTAATGCCTGTGTATCTTTAATATAAATTTTTAATATCTATGATATTGACTTGTAAGAAATATTATATTAAAATTTTAACCTTTTTGATCAAGTGAAAATTTTTAATCAACATTAATAGGAAAAAATATACACATAACTACGATTGTGGTTTCATATCACACTGCATTAAATTTAGAGATTTTATTCTTTTTTTTATAATGAGAAAATATTTAAAAAAATAAAAACCTTAAGAATGTAGAACCTAAAATGCATTATAAATCCCAAAAACAATACACTAAAAATCTTATAAATTAATTTAAATCTTAATAAATTAAGTATAGAATACAATGCAAGCATATTTAGAAATCATATTTTCAAAAATATAAAAATTGATAAAGTGTAAAATATTTTAAATTGAGATAATGTTAATTTATTAGATACGACGTGCGTTCAGACAAAAATTAAAATAAAAAGTTTTTAAAACACGCGTATAAAGTTTAAATTAGTGAGGATTAATAGAAAAATTATTTTTATTATTATTATTATATATTGAAAAATAAATTAAAAATTAAAAACGACATAAAAAAGCAAAAAAAAAAAATAATATAATTAACCAAAAATTGGCAAAATAAAAATTTCAAAAGTGAATTCATTATTATCTAAATTCTAAATAAAACTCTCTATTAAAAGGAGCTACGTTAAACAGTTAGCTATAAATAATGCATTTTTCTACAACGTTACAGCCTTATAATAAGTATTATTTAAATATATTAATATATTATGTCTATGGAAAATATGATCAGGACGTTGTTGGGTTACAGATAAGCACGTAGTGCGTTCTGGTTGGATTTTGACCTGTCGGTTACCAACATAGATTAATTTGTAAGCATGAATAGTATAACAGAAATTTAACGAATAACAGCCGCCTAATATGTAAGTCTGACATGCCGTTCAGTGCCACGATAAACTTTCGTTAATGATTATTATTATGTATAATATATAATATTATTTTATCATTTTTTATAGGTCGACCGAGGTCGAATGTCGATATCTCGATTTCCTCTGCTGTCGGTTATACACTTGTGCGGTATAGTCTTCATTCGTCATTCTCACTTCTCACAGAACAATCGTTCCATCTATTTGTCTTCTTGAACTTGGTCGGATTCGCTTAACGTTTATTCAACTTCAAATCGATTTCACCTGTTCGATTTTCAGTCACGTTACAGTTCGCGCGCTGTCAGTCCAATCGTCATCCGTTGCATTTGGCTTTTCCGTTAAGAACACTCAGCAGTTAATCCAGTTGCCCGCTGTCCATCACAACGCAACGAATCGTCACGTTGTTGTCGTCGATATTATCTCGTCAGTTATTACACTTTGCACGTGTTCGGATAAATCATGGCCTTGTCCACTTACCAAGTCCGCCACGATTTAAACCAAATTTTTAACTTGTGGTCGTCTGACGTTCAACGAATTACTAAGTGAGATACATTAATTTTTTTTTTTTGCGAAACGCTTATAGGTTATTTGACGATTGCAGATTTAAGTCATCAAATCCGCTAGAAAAACACATCGGTCAATACAAATAATAAATTTATTATTAGTAACAAAATTATTTTTAATATTTCTACTTGAAAAAATATTATTTGATACATTTTTTTAAAATTTTTTCTTTAATATGCAATACATTTTTAATTTTATACAAATAGGTATGCAATAACCATTAAATATACAGAAATATGTAAAAAAAAAAAATTATCATTAAATTAAAATTATTATGATTCATGAAGATAAAAATCTGACTGATAAAATCCAAAAAAGTTAAAAGGAGAAAAATATGCGATTGAACAGAAATCTGCGTTCGACTAATAGTATAATAACATTGTTAATTAACTTTTGCAGGTGTAGGATTTTGATAACCAACGTCATTTCAATATGGTCGGCCAATATGATAGAAATATTGAAAGTAATCGTCGAATTCCGTTAGTAACTTAAGTATATATTATTATACAGTATTATTTTCATGTGTTAACATAATCTCAGAATTAAAACCATTGAAACACCACTATTTTATTTATTCGATTTCAGTTGCTAAGAATAACGTCACCTTGTTCGTATCCCGACAAATCTTTTCCGATTTATGTATGAAAATTTTACCCTGGTTGCCTAATCCACAGTCTAAACTATTGGCTCATTTCATGCAGGAAAAAGTAAGAAGACTGCTATATACTGGTATACTTATGAGTTACCAACAAAATTATTTATTTTTTGATTTTTTATTAGATGAAATCGAGAGAGGTTGATTTTGAATACCATATTTCTGTTATCTGTCACCATTTATCATACATTTACGAGGGAGAGGAAAATTGGAAGGAAGCAGCATATATGCTTGCCAACATCCCAATGGAATCGTATTACAGGTGATTAAACTTTTTTTTATTGACTTATCTTAGTAGGTATATCTATTATTATGACATATATTACAAGTTTAAAATATTTTTAAGATTTTCTGTTGATTATGAACTGGAATTATACATGAAAATTGCACGTCTGTATATGGAAAGTAATGAACCATTGCTAGCAGGGCCTTTTGTAAAAAAAGCTTCAATGACGCAAGTATGTCTTATACTCGATAAAATTATAATTAAAATTTAATACCCAATGTTTGGAATCGATTTAACAACATGACATTACACTTATAAATTAAAACTTATTTACATTTTTTTCGATTCTTACTTAAGCGATGAAACTATATTTTAAAGATAATAGTTAAAACTATAAATTAATATCATGATAAAGTTTTATTTTTATTATTATTTTATGATATGTGACATAGATAGGTAATAGACTGAATACTTTGCTTACTAATATTCTATTATCACATTTTATGTCTGCAGAACATAAATAAGGAGGAATGCAAATAAGGATATGATATAAATAAATAATAACACATTAAATAATTTTTTTCAGACTCTAACATTAAATAGAGATCTTCATTTAAATTTTAAAATTTGTGTTGCACGAATGATGGATTTCCGTCTAAAATTTATTGATGCTGCACAGCAATATTATGAATTATCGCACTATCCATCATTAAGTGAGAATGAACGTATGACAGCTGTGAAGAATACGATTGTCTGTACAATTTTATCATTAACTGGTAAGATATAACGTTCTCTTAATTAAAAAAATTGCAGTATTATGACAAAAGTATAGTAATGATTCTGTATGAAAAATATAATAATAATATAGACAAGACGAATAAATAATTTGGTTACATTATATACAAAAAAATAATATTAATAACAAAAAGAACGAAAAATTGGTATTGACATAAAGCAGTGTATGAGATATAGGTTCGTTAAGTTCATAATTAGTTGATTGGAAAGGAAAATAAAAAGTTTTAATTAAACGGGTTATATGAGACAGAATACTAAAGTTAAGTTTTGATAGTAATAATAAGCAATCAATTTTATTAGCGAAAACTTTCTGTAGAAAAAACAATATTAGCCGTAAACTAAATTGAGTTTATGATAGGCCGAAGTCATACTTATGAGGTAGATTTATTTAATTATAAAAATTACAAATTATTTTTATAACAGTAATATTTTAATACTAGTTGTATATCATTGTAAATTTATGACTGTTTTATAACACATGTCTTAGTACTAGTTACTGTACCTACTACAATTTTTTAATCAATAAACTTTGTTATAGATAACATTCGAACTCAATTGTTGAAATCTTTGTTCAAAGATGAAAGATGTAAAGTGTACATAAAATTATCAATCCTTGAAAAACTGTGCGTAGAGCGTATGATCAAACCACGCGAAATTGAACAAATAGAAAAAATGCTATTGCCACATCAGAGAGTGAATACAAATTATGGTAATTTTTTACAACAGCACACATTAAATACATTACATATAATTGTACATATTTGAAATTTTTTAGGTACTACCATATTGATTGAAGCTATAGCAGAACATAATATTAATTCGATCAAAAAACTTTATAAATGTATAAAAATTGAGTCACTTGGCCATTTATTAGAACTAGAACCAGAAATAGTCAAAATAGTAGCAGGAAAAATGATATCTGGAGGACGCATTAAAGGCTCAATTGACCATACAAACGGTTTTGTAAAATTTAAAATGTGTAAGTTTCAGTTTTATATTATTTCATGTTCTATAATTTGTTAAAATGATTTCTTTTTCGTAAAAAGGTCGAATCCCAAACGAATCAAAACAATTTCAACAAAAGAAAATTGAATCTTTAAACATTCATTTAAATCGTATGAAAAAACTTATACCGGTAAACGAATCAGAACAAAATGTTAGGAGTGGTCATACACATACAAATACTTAAATACCATTGTTAGCGTACAATTAAGTACATTTGTCATTTATTTATATATACATAAATAATATCAGTAGTATGTGATAGTATTAAAGCTTATAAATAAATATCTAAATTACAAAATCAATTTTTTTTTAGTATTTTATTATACAGATGATGAAGTATACTACAACTAAAATAAAATACCTATATTAAAATATGATATATTGCCAACTAACATTATTAATTAAATACATTTAGTTTTTATTTTTAAGCGGGCATGCGGCACTTGCCTTGCTTGCCTTTACCACACGCCACTGATCTGTGTGTGTGTGTGTGTGTGTATTTATATAATTTTTTTATCAAATATTATGTCTTGACTTTATATCTATCTTTTTGTATGATGTTTAATGTTATAAGACATAAATATTTTTTAATTTTTAGTTTTTGACAAAATCCGTTTATATTATTAAAGATATTATAGTTATTAATAAAAATATTTCCAGTTAATAATATTACTATCTTGTTTTTGTCATATAACCTTTCAGTGTAATATACCTCTATTGGATTAAAAGGAGTGCGACAGATTTTCGTGGTTACTCAAACAAAATATATACGATCATTGGTTGAAAACACAATTTATTAAAACAAAAACACTGTTAACAAAAATACTCCTGTCGTCCTTCAGTATCTTGTCAAAAACCTCGACGACCACGGACCGAGCACGACTCCTAGGACTGATCCGGAGTCCTCTGCACTGTTGTTTGGCGGCGTTATATTAAATTATACAATTTTTGTTACCTCAGCACATCTGCTTCATAGGCCTGACTTACTTTAATAAAAATATCTTACTTGCAAAAATTTCATTCTTCCTGCATTATTAAAAAAAAATAATAAAACAAATAACATTAACGACTATTTACATTATACAACATTTTAACTGCAATTATTACGGTCTTCAATTGTGGGGTACTAAAGTATCTAATACCAACAAAATCCAACAGTTCCAAAATATTGCTCTAAGAAAAATTACAAATGTTCCATCTTTTTTGTCCAATTATACCCTACATAAAGACCTCACAATGAAAACTGTGACAGAAGAAGTTGTAGATTTTTACAAACGTTTTCATAATCGCCTACAAACCCACCAAAATCCATTGATAAAGAGCCTCTGCACTCAAAACATACCGGGAAACCCCCGGCGTCGTCTAAAAAGGAACTGGTGCCGTAACTTATTATTACAAAAAAAAAAAAAAAAACAACAACGAAGTTCTAGACTCTGACAGCGTTAATTCCCAGCCCAGTGTCACCAATAGGTGATTTCTTATTTCAAAATATTCATGTTACTATTATAATATCATATATACTTATTGTGCTACGTTGTACAGATTGTGTATTTCTAATTGTGAAATAAAAAAATAAAAAAATTATTACTTTAACCCGTCTCTGTGTTTCATTTATTCACCTATAATCAATATTTTGTCAATTTTTCTTTGACTAGCCAATCAATTAGCAACATATTTCTTTTTTAGGTTACATTACTAATAATACGTTCACAGCCTAATGTTACTTTGGGAACTATTTAGATGAACTCATGACACACATAATAATTGCAATTGTTGATTAATTGAATTAATATTTTATCCCAGACACAGTTATTATCAAAATATAATGTATGAATATTTTAATTCATAAATTTTTATGTGTCTGTTTATAAAATATCATTAAAAATGTTATTTTTGCAGAGAAAGTGTTAATTTTTATTTAATTGGACTATTTTAAAGGTTTCAAAGTGCCTTGAAAATATAAAAAGTTGCTTATAATTTACAATTAATTACTCAATAAAAAATTATTGTGCAATGAAAAAAATAAAAATAATATATAATAAAAATAAAAATAAAATAATATTTATTACACTAAATTAATATCATAAGTGAATATCGTAGACTTTTTCTTCTTACTATTTATAAGCACTTGTACCTACATCAAGTAATATATATCGTAAGTCCGTAAATAATATAAGTATTAAAGATGGACCAATAGGAAATTTATCATTTGTATAAACTATTAGAACATGCACTAAAAAAAGAATAACGTGTGCATAATATGCTCAAACGTTACGGAAAAATATCGGGTCAATCAAATTTTTGAATAAAATACAGCCAGATTAATAATATTATATATTTTCACCTTTAATATTTTCCATCAATTTATTTTTGTACATAATATTTTTTGCGTATTATATAATATTTTATACAATATATCCATTGTCCATGACGGTTTATGTCGTTTATGACAATAGTAAATTTCATTATAAATAAAAATATTATAGGTACAACTTGTGTCAAGTTAAAATGGCTATAAATAATATAAGATCAAAAGAAAAACTCGAAAAAATAAAAACAAAAATATAAAAAAATAAAATAAAAAAAACTACACGATTTACTAAAAAAATAAATTATGTTACCATCAAATAATAATAACATTTTTTTTTTATACTTTTTAATGATTTGTTATGGGTAGAATGACATTTGTGATTAATAATTTAAATATAATATATAATGTATACCATTTATTTAATTTTAGTTGTTACGACTACAGTTACTATGTATTTACACACACATTATAATCATCGGTCATCACATACGTCAACTCTGCAACATTGACGCGACAAGAGCGAAAGCACTTTGAAAATTGCCTATTTTGAACTCTTTAAAAACCTACGGTACGAATCCCCCCCTTAAAGAATTAATAATTATATAAACTCTGCAGATACGCCGCGCAAAGTTTGATTTCGTGTTAGTGATTTGAAAACGAGACATTATCACTCGTTTCCGATATGGTGTTATAGTTATTGGTTGAAGACGAGCATAGTTATGATTTTGTTCTGGGAGAAAATATATAATTTATTAGATAAACATAAAGTGGGGCTTATAACCGTGCCCTTATAGCCCTATATTGCATATTATAACCGTGATGGGTAATTTTATAATCTTATATCGAGTTTAAGTCAATGCGTTAAACATAAAAAAGTGGTTCTGAGGGGGGGGATCTAACCCTCATAACTACGTCACTGGAGGCGGGTTGTCGAGCGAAAATCTGATTAGCTCGCTAGGAAACGTGATCGTACTTATAGGCATTGCCAATATAATATTATATTAATGTTCATCAACCGGCGACGGCAGTGGAGATGACCTCGGATGCCCTAGCAATACGCATTAGAATACACGTTGTTCGCACTTTTTTAACATGGCGGCAACCACCTCCATTTCCGCGATTTTGAACGTTATAGTAATAATAGTTACTATGCCGCTGTAACCAACTGACTGTAAACGTCATAGAACCTAAAAATTTTGCACGCTTCGAGCGCCGCGCGCAATATCTACGTATGTACATAATACTATGTACATACTCATGTCGGCTGTCGCGGAATTCGACGACAACGTAATAATCATTAGATATAATTTTGTTTTAGCTATAAATTATGATAAATAATTTCGTAGAATAACAAAAAAATTGAACGACAATCGTATTACGGAACCCTTATAAATTTTGAGGCTTGAGCGGAACTCATCTCTCCGATATGCATTGATTTTATAATGATGTGTTGATTTGTGTGTGTATGTCATTTTTCTATCTGTCATCATCCATGTCATAATTTATGAACATTATTCGCATAGATTTGGCACTTATGTATATTACAAATTTTACATTACGCCCTTCACGCATTGACATTTTCTAAATAATTGGATTCATTTTAAGATACTATCTACTTATACTATGAAACTATTCATATTGTTTTACGGTATTCGCAGAAAGGTGCTATTAAATCAAGAAATAATAACAATAATATAATATTGTATAAACATTTATATATATATAATTATAATAATTAAATATCAATTCACAAATAATAGTATAATGAATGTAATATTTGTTTAAATGCAAAATTAAAATAATCTTCCGTAGTACTAAATAAAAGTAAAATAAATTACTTTAATAGCTGTATCAAAAAACATATCATAATTCATAATATATAGGTACTTAGTGATTTATACCTCATATAGGTTAATAGGTCTTTGTTCCATATCCCTGTATCTCTTAACTATCTACACCAAAACTTTAAATACTTATAAACTTATAATTTATAAACTACTTGTTTAAATTTTGATTTTTATATAATGAAAAATTTCGAAAAATATTCAACTTTAGAATATGAAATTAAAAATGTTTGTTGACATTCAAAAAAGTAAAAACTCAAACAAATATAATAAAAATATTAAAAAATACAACTTAATAAATTTTTTTCGACTGAAAATTATGTAAAATTTTTTTTTTATAACATTAATACGTTTTGAAATTATGAGTGTTGCTTAATAAAATAATGACCCTATAAAGATCGGTAATAAATTACAGTCAAAGTAGACAAAAATGTTGATTTGCGAATAATTCACAAAGAGTTGAAAAAATCGGTATAGACCTTAAGTACATCATTACAAATAATATATAAAAAGTACTTACTCATCAATTCTATTACTGTTAAAGATTTCAAAGGTAAAATAAATACCTATCGGTCTTTCACTAGCTACTGAATAGTGAATACTGAATACTGATAAATGTCAAATGATTATTATTACTTATTAAATTAATAACTAAAATATCTAAATATACAATAACATAAATAACAATAATATATAGTTCGATAAAGTAGAAAAGGATAAAATTACTCAGCTATGGATATATTTTTTAGAATGACTTCCAGATTACGCAACGGAAAATAAACATGTTCCAATTATAAATGTTAATAATAAATAATAAAAATATTGCTTATGACAAAACTAAAAATAACTTCTTAATTTTTTTTTTATACCGTCTGTGTAAAATAATTTTATACCATGTGTATTATACTTTGTGTAATACAAACTCACATCTTTAGGCCTATTGAATTTTTTCTAACGAATAATAACTCATGAGTTATCGTGATTTTAAAACTTACAAATACGTATATTTGTTATAACTTATAATCAATCGTCAATAGACGACTAATGAAAAAACTATTATACATAGCAGTTTGTAGCCTAAACTAATTAAGTATTAGGAAATTTACAAACCAGTTTGATTAAATAAATCTATTATTCTAATTTATTAATTATATTCATAACAGATACTTATTAATTATTATAAACAAATAACTCAATTATCTTAAATCTTAATACTACTAGACATTTAAAAATGTACTTAAATAATTTTTATGCGTGCAGATTTATAATTTATGAAGTAAATAATACATATTCTAATCTCGATATTCAATAGAAATAAATAGGTATCTAGTAGGCAAGTAAGAACTTCTGTCTTAGCTGTGTCCCTGGAGTCCACAATATCCATCGGCCATTTGTTTCTATAATATTTCTTTTTTTAATTCACAAAAGTTCAAAATAAATTTAAAAAAATAAAATAATAATTGTATATAATATCATAATACTATAAATTATAAATGTATTTTTGATAATAATATGTTTTTAAATAATAGAATAATAACTAATATTACTCTATGTTTAACGTTAGTGCAAATGCGACTTGAGAGTAATGTAGTCTAATTTTTTTATGAAATAGCAACGTGAAAATTGTTTAATTATACTTGTTAAATGTTAATAAATACATATTATTATCAAAATAGATTTCAATTATTAATTTGACGTAGTCTTCTTCGCATATTTTTTTTTTACATTATTTTAAGCTTAAGCGAATTATGACTGTTGTTACGAGCATAAATTTAATATTGATAATTGACATATTTATAATTCGCTTGCAGATAAAAATATCGTAAAAAACTAATGAAAGAGCACAAATAATGTTCTTACTTATAAATTTGATAATAGATTTATTAAAATAGTTAACAATACAAAATTGAAACTACTGAAAGTAAATTTTAGTATGCTAATGTAAGACGGAAACAACACATGCGGGTAATAGGATGTCGGTGCATATTTGTTTTCTCTCTCAGCCCACGCGCCACATATAACTGAACGCATTTTTGTATAATTGTATAGAGTAAAATCACATATTATTACAGAAACTATAGATAATTAATAATATTTTTAAGGGTTTAAAAAATTGGTCTTATATTTTATTATCATTCAAAAAAAATACACTAATTTAAAATTTAAATGAATATTAAACTGTTTTAAGATGATATTTAGACCAAATGCAATTCATCAAACCCTAAAATATAGTTTTCTCTATAATTTTTGTAACAAGTGCTTTTACTGTAAAACTACTCAAAAACCTAAAATTAATTATTTTGTGTTATTACATTTAGTCTATACTGCGTGTGGGCTAGAGAGAGAGAGTTGAGAGATAATGAGAGCGAGTGAGAGAGAGTTGAGAAAGAATGAGAACGAGTGAATGAGTGAGTGAGAGAGAACATGTGGTGCGTTGGATTTCTCTTGATGAGCAGTCCAGTCGCAGTAGAGTGGGGGGGACTGGAGACTATTTAGGACGTCCCATTTTGTCTCTGGAACTACCAGGGTCTCATGATCAAATGTCAACGTTCCAGACGAGCCGCCCGATGCATGACGGTAAATAGAAATAATTTGGGCCGCACACTCTGTCGCGGTGGGAATAGTTTTTTTGAATAATTTCAATAATTCCATATTACTTCATGCGTAGACGTGTCCAAATTTTGATGGCCGAGGGAACGCATCATATTCTAAAATTGGGTGGCCTATTTGTTTTTTAGACAAATAATATCAATCTTACATACCAGATACTAAGCAGAGCTATGAATGTATTGATTTTACAATGGTTTTATTGTGTGTGTGTGTGTGTGTGTGTGTGTGTGTGTGTGTGTGTGTGTGT
>NW_020271454.1:453355-560907 GCF_002803265.2 Melanaphis sacchari
GTGTGTGTGTGTGTGTGTGTGTGTGTGTGTGTGTGTGTGTGTGTGTGCGCGCGCGTGTGTGTGTATGATAAGTAGTTGATAAAATGTTTCGATTTTCAAGAATAGAAGATGGTAATAATAAATGGTTAATTGTTTTAATAATATTTTTTTCAAAAATAAGTTAAGAATACATAACTATTCAATAAATTTTTAATAATAGAGTCATATAATATTTATGATTATTAATTGAAAACAATTACGAGTATTATACAAATTTTACAAGATAAAACTTTGATTTTTTTCTCCTTCGTCGCATATATTACTTTATTATTATTGTTATTATAAACTTAAGTCTATTCTGTAACAACTCTCTTAAGTGATACATAAAAATTATTTTTTATAACGTGAATGAAAAGATTCGTTGGAATATGAATTTGTACTTCGAATTTAAGTTTCAGAATTTTATACTTGAAATTCCTGTAAATGAAAGATGAATTACATTATCATAAAAATGAATATCAAAAATATTAATGAATTTAGTATACGGTCCAATGGCGTTTTTATAAAAAGAACGGAAAAAGTTGCAGCTTTTTAAAAATGTTTGTAATACAATTGTATATTATATAATATAATTAATGCATATTCAACAAACATAGTTCATAGTCACACATTACATATGTATAAATGGTATAGTATACTTATAAACTAATTAAAATTTAAAAGTTTAAAAGTTAAATGATTACGTTTAGGTAATAGGTACATTTCTATATTAATTATATTATAATTTGTTGCTTTCATAAATGTGGTTAAAATTATCTTTCCAGTTTTAATTATCTCTTAAAACAAAATAAAATCGTTAATATTAATGCGTAATCATTTTTAAAATATAGTACCTTATTTAAAATATATAATTTTTTTTTTGTCAATAATATGTATATCATAAGAATCTATCACGTAAACCAACCATTGTTTCTGTAAACTAAACATATTGTTGTAGACAATGTGTATTGTGTTGTATCACTCGTTCCTGGAAATTATCGATTGAACTACGCGAGTTTTCGAGCAAATATGATTTGTTCGCCTGAAGTGTCATTGTATAATAGGTACCTACCTAATATTCACTATCATCAGGCGGCGGCTGATGACCTCGGCTTGCTAGCAATCAATTAACATAAGTAGTTCGCGTTTTATTGGCAGAATATGGTGGTGGCAGCTGTTCGGTCCACCTCCATTTTTGCGGTTTTAAACGTTAATATGCTAAATTATAACCTCAGTAAATCGTCACAGAACCTAAAAAGTTTGCACGCATATAGCACCGCGTGGTATACCGATATAGATGTATTTATAGTTTATTCCTGTCGCAGTATTTGAGGGAAAACTATTTCGAAATCATCAAACTACACCATAGAATTATAATGCTCTTATGTACTATAGTACAATAATAGAATTATAATATTATGATTTTATCGGTCGTGTAAAATCCATAAAAATATTTAAAACTAATACGCCTTCAATTCGTTTGTTTGATAAAGACGTCTTCGAATTCAAAAACGTAATTTATATCGTAGTTTGACGTACACCCTATTCACTATACAAGTCACGAAATACACACTTACATAGACGCGTCAATAATATCTACATTGTGTATAAATTTATAATGTATATACTTAATTACTATGTATAATGATGAATTTAACTTGATATTTTAGACCTTGTTTTTATTTATTTTTTTTTTTTCAAACACATTATATTATATGTCTATACAATACTCGTATTCTCCGTACGCACTGTACACATCAAAATGTACAATACATCATGTATGTATTATAGATATTAAATTATTATTTATTATATTGCTGTCATATTAAATATTAGAGTACATTCTCTACCTATATTGATAATTCGGTAAGAATTCATAAACCACCTGTTATGTATGCTTTATAACAATGTTCAAGGTCCGTTTTTAAAAGAAACAATGAGACGAAGGTCACTATATTTATACAAAAAAAAATATTGATAAACTTCGTTTAAATGTTTTACATTTAAATTATTAACTAAGTAGTTACAAGAAAAAAAAATTGCAGAAAATGTTTATATTCATTCGTTGATTTTGATTAAAGTGCACTTTATCATTCCACTCATCGCTCATATAGGCGTAGATAGAATACAATACATATGACTACTAGTTAGTAGTTGCGTTCGAATTAGCGTAGTTTTGCGAGGTTTTACAAGGCCCTGGGCATCATTAGAATTCGAAGTCCTTGGACTTACAGTATAATATTAAAATCCATAAGCACACTAGAATAGCGGCTTTCAATTTTTTCATAGGTACTCGAGTACCACCTGCCTATTACGAAAATGTCTACGTATTTGATCTAATGACCTCTTGTTATCAACAAATGTATACGTTTTTCACATGTAAAAGGTTAGAAGGGAGTACTTATCTAAATAGCTACGAGATTTAACACTTAATTACAGTTTATTAATAATATCAGTATACCTATCAGCTATTCAAAAATTAATAAGGTTGTTTGTTATGTTATTCTAAGAATAATCGGTTTGTTGTAAAAACATTTTTTTTTTTTTTTATTACTTTGCAAACATTGATATTATCTGAAACATATTTAAACTCTAAGTTATTGCTAAAATGTTTGGAAATATTTTTATTTAAAAAATATAATATTACTCGTATATAATTATTTATATGTGAAGCCTTGGGCGAGTACTCCGTTTGCTCTGTACTTGGGACGGCTCTGATTCAAATATACCAACAATTCGAGCTGGTATGAGGTATAATGTTTAAGTACCTACAACATAAATCAACATGCTTAGTTCTAAAATATCCATTATAGTTTTACCTAGTAAATACTACGTCATAAGTCGTACTGCTTTCCGACGAGTATCCCATAATATATGAATACAATTAAAACATATTAATATACACTGTAAAATTTGTTAGTTGTTACATACTTTATATATAATACACAATAAACACATCTGAATTATTACGAATATACTAAAATGACACACGGCAGTTAGTTCGATATAAACCATCAACACAAGCGAACTCAACAATACAGTTATTAACAGCCATCTTCCACTTAGTAACGACGTAACGTATAATTGTTTTAACTTTTAAATACAATAATTATTATAGGTATAAAAATCAAACATGTCAAACCTCTAATATAGTGTTCTAACACCCCGCTACGAAAATATTTATCCATAAAGATTAGAAAACCATCTCTGGATAACTAATATTGTAATAATAGGTTCCCTGATCACGTTACAATAAATATTATTCAAAACCACGAAATTTTGTCGAAATTCTCTGAGTTCTATTAGTCATTTATTGAACTTTTTAAGCCTATCGATCATACTTGTACTGCTGGAGCAGTAAGGTAAAAAATATATAATAGATAATATTTTGTATTTTGTTCCAAATAAATATCTACGCACGTAGCAACGAACATAATAATAAGGTGTTTTATCTTTTATTTGTGTTTGTGAATTGTATTCCGTCCAAATACCTCAGAATTAAGGTCCAATAATCACATCAGAAACTATAGTTGTGCCTGTAAAGAATAATGTTTCAGACGAAATTCCAAGAGCCATTATTCACCGCCTACTATAGCGTCGGTAGTCATCCGCTGGATAATTGGGCAGTTCAGGTGCGTACATAGATCCGTCCGATAAAACTGCACACATTTTATATTATACGAATCGTTTACTAAGTAAAATGCAATAGATAGTTAGTTCAAATTAAATATATTTAATCACGCGCATATTATATAAAAAAAGTGGATTTCAAAGGAAAAACATGTTTGTTAAGTATAATCCGATAAACTATAATGAAATATTAACTAAACGGTGAAATTTATAAAATTTCACAACAACTTTACTATAATAATAATATATAGGTATAGTTACATTAATATACACACTGAAGGTCTGGATCGCATATTATCAATAGATTAACATCCTTCTTAAGTGTATAGAATTATTTTTAATTTATTACAGAAAGTACTTTGTACTTTTGTACTTGTATATTTTTCTTTAAATAATGATAATAATAAAAAATTTAAAACGAAATAAGTATAATTTGTTTTAAAATTATGTCAGCATATTGTTTGTTTTATTTTTTTGGTCCACACGCATTATTGAAAATAACCTAATGCATTCACTCAAACATTTTTTTTTTTATGTTTTTAAGCTATCTTAAAGTAAAATAATTTATAATAAAAACTATAGAGAATAATATTTTTGAGTGTATGATATATTGCAGGCGTGTATCCATAAAACTTTTATAGGGATGGGGTCAAACACACTTATTAATGTTTATCTACTTATATAACGTATGTATGTATAATATAGTCGATTCACGATAATTCGAAGTGGGCGGGACTTTTGAAAAATTTCGAATTTCCTAGAAGTTGGAAGTATTGAGGGAGCAAAAAGAAAATTCGAATTACTGAGAGTTAAGCAAAATTTAAAACCGATATGTCAAATCCTTAAAAATATTATCCTATATAGTATTTGTAATAGGTAGTTTCATTCTTATATTATAAAAAAACCACAAAAAAAAATATTATATTATCTAGGTTTGTAAACGCGTGTGGGTGTAAGAGAGAGATATCAAATATTGCGCTACATTTTTTAATAACCTAACTTGATCATTGTTTCGTATAATCTGTACACTCGTTACATTTGGATATTTTAGTGCAAAGAAGGAGAAATGCAACATGTCTTAGACGACGTAATGAAGTCTAATGTGCTCCAAATACAGTCGCCAAACGTGAACGCCTGTTATATAACCTGTCCGTTGAATTCCAAAGGTTCTTTGGGTGTTCGGTTGCCGTTTGTAACGTTGATGGTGAAAAACCTCAATCAATTTTTTACATTTGAAATCACGGTATTTAAATGAATATTATTATTTTTTTATTGTCACGTCCAATAACCCTTGACTAGAATTTAATATGTCATAAATATTATTATTGTAGCATAATATGTGCATCCCATCACAGATTAATATATATTTTATTAAATTTAACTATACATAAGGTTTACATTAAACAGTTTTATAAAATGCAAACAATTCCCAATAATATTTAAAAAGCCAAAATTAACTTTAAAATTGAATCTAAGACTTGCCACGGAAATGGAAAATCTTTTAAAAATTTTATTTCCAATAATAATGTACTTCGACTGACAAACGTTGCGTTTGTTTTCTATACCGTTTAACGCCCCTCCTCGTTATCATCGTTGTTACGCCTAAACAGATTTTGGACAACGAAAACATTCGCCGACGTTTGCGTGTGAGCAACTACCATACGTCCAAAAAGCTGAGCATGTTCATATATACGATGCCGATTTGTATGAGCGAGGGTTGGAACCAACTGAACTTAAATTTGGCAGATATCGTAAGGCACTCATTCAAGACGACTTACGTGGAGACGGTTCGCGTACAACTGCACGCAAACTGTCGTTTGAGGAGGATTTATTTTAGTGACCAGCCGTACAAGGACGATCAGCTGCCGAACGTTTACAGGATGTACGGGACCAAGAACGTGCGAGAAAAACCGAAAAGCACGCAGAAGAAAAAAACGGCAGCCGTCAACAAGAAATCAATAGGCGATTAGCTGTAGGGTATGTAGATCATAAATTGAATATCATCGTACGAATGAACGTCCGACCGTGTCGAAAATGCCTTGTTCGTATCTGCGACTACGACGGATGCTTGCATTGATATTATTTAGTATTGTGTTTCAAACAAACGCTAATTGTTATTTTATCATAATAATAATAATGTATAAATAAATGAATAAATTATAACGTAATATTGTGTCTGCAACACCTTACGAGTTCTACAGTTAACGCCCTTAACGGTATTGCACTATTGCATACCTAATGCATGCTCATCGTGTAAACATGTATGTATATATTTACACCGTTTGCCTGGTTTTTCGGTGTTTTATTTTAAGACCAAGTGTTTGGGACCACCAGCATCAAACATGGCGTCTGATACGACCGTCGTGACCCATCGGACGTGTTCATATTTTTCATAATAATATTATTTTATTTACAACGTTGACTCGTTGACTGTCGTCAGTCACGTAAGTAACACTTGCTCGCCGTTCGCATTTCGTCAGTCGTTCGTTCGGCTTCGGCGCTCCTCGTTCGTATTATCATAATAGCGTTAAAGTTTAATAATCTAGCCTCGACTGCTTTGCAATCACGAATTCGCAAATAACAACAATATCGATCTGACCGTTTCTACTCCATTTCGTCACCGCGCAGCTGGCGCATCTCGCCTAAGTTTTATGACAGTTCGCCGTTCGCTCAGTGCCCGGGCGTGCGCGGATCTCGCATCTCATCTTGTTGCGTTGATTCGACCCTGCAATGACTATCGTGATGTTAATGTATATTGCGCGATCAGTCACGTCGATCGGTTGCAGAACTTCTCGGCGGATTTTCGACTGGTGCTTATTAGATGCGGTATAAACACACAACTGTGTACGACCAACGCAAAACAAAATAGTTTAATTGGCGCACGTCGTATGAGCCGCACAATAGACTGCACTACAAGACTGAATATTATCGCTTATAAGACTGACTGAAAAACCATTTGTACAAGTATGTTGATCTGCTATATTATATTTATGTGTAAAATAAGTCTTGTTGGTTGTAAATCTTGTGAATACTGAATGTTGACAGTGTTCGCTTTGTATTAACTACTGATCAATTTTGATGTATATTACCTATACTGGCTATACCTAGGGTACTATGTGTAATTTCATGTTTTTTCAGAAACTTGTTTATGTCTGTCCTTAATTAAGTATAAAATAACAAATAAGTGTATACACTTCGACTGATATTAATGCATATTCTCATCAGACATACTACAATTGATGATATACCTAAAACAAAGTTTGATATAGTACCTGAATAATGTGATTTGAGTTTTATTATGCTTTTTTTTTTGTTTTCCAGTAGTATTTTCATTTAAACACTAGCATAAATAAACCAATAACTATTTTATTATTCATTTATAATACTAAAAATAATAACTGCAGTTTATAAAATTAAAGTTTTGGATAAAATATAAGCCTTTGTTGTACATAATTTATTAATAGGTAAATAGCTTTTTGCAGTTTTTTTCTGCTAGATAAAAAGTTAAAATAATTAGGAATTTATGTCATTGCATTACATTGGTTTACTAATTATCTTACTCACTGACAATAATTAACAAAGGTTATAAAGTTGTCACCCAAGGCACTTTTTTAGGCCTTATACTATTTTTAATGCATCTTTATATGTATTATATTAACTCAATGCTGGTATTATTATCAAAAGATGTTGTAAATAATTCATATTTGCCAATAATATAAGACAAATTTAATGTAAAAATTAATTGAGATTAATTAAAACAAATTGTCAAAATTGACCTTCGATATTTTAATAAAGTGGATCACTATTATAAATGGTAAAGTTGGAACTCAGTGATGTATCATTGTAGACGTAAAATGGTTCTAAGTGAAAACAGTCGAATCACTAAATAAATTTAATGATATGTTTTTTTTTTTTTAAGTATCTATTAGTCATTAATCATTAATAGGAATGAGAAGTTATAAGAGGTAAAATTGGCAAAATATGTACAAAAAACAACAAAAATATGCAAAAAAAATTTTATATTATTATACTATTAAAATTTTACAACCAAAAAAATAAAAATAAAAGCATCTATTAAATTAAATTTATAAATTGTACATTTTTTTTTTTTAGTATAGATTGTTTAAGATCCTAGATAAAAAATTTTAAAAAAATCTATAAATAATATATAATAACATCTATAAATTAAATTTGTTGCACTGGACCACTAAAGCTTTTTTTAAGTTATCAACATCTAACTGACGACGATTGTTCGACAAAATATTTTTATAATGGGAAAAACTTCTTTCTACATCTGTTGATGTTATACAGGCATACTTAAAGTAAACCAAGTCATCACCGATCAAATCTTCAGGCAATCCATCCATAAATGTAATTTCTCCAGTTAAAATATTTGATATATTTTGTAAAATACTAAATCTGACATTTTTTCACAAAACATTATTTAATTTTTGATTTATTGCCACATCCACTTCACCAATTACAGTATCTAATTTATTTTTCATAGACTTTAAGAGAATAATTGAATCAATTAATAAAACATTCTCATTTTCAAGTTATATTATCATTGATGGTAAAAATCCATAATTTGCATGTATAAAAACCAAGTTAGGTTTTAGAGAATTTTCACTAAAAAGAAGTTTTGTCTCTTTAATAGAAATTGCGGCACTCGAATCTAGTTGTTGTAATACACTATGTATTTCTTTAAAATATGTGCAGTAGTATGAAGCAGCATTTATCCAAGTCCCCAATGCATAAGTATGGGTTTCGGTAGAGGTGGAATACCCGGAACTTCGGATCTAAATAACATTGTACAAGATGAAACTTTTAAAAAAACTTGTTTTATTTTTAATATTAATTTGTCTACCTCAGGAAATTTATCATGAATTTTCTCTGCAATTCTATACATTGCATAGGCTAAAAAAGTAACATGTACCATTTTTTAGTACAACGCTTTTATAGCTGTACCAGCCTTTATCATATATGAAGCGGCGTGTCGCTCAGAAATAAAAGCACAATATTTTGTTGTATACCGTCTGGCCACAAAAAAACCATAGGTTTATCAAAAAGCTTTGCTACTGTAGAAAAGTTTATCATTTTTAGAACTTCAGATGTTAATAAAAATATTTCACCTGGCCCATCAATTAATAGTGTGCCGACAATAACATTTGCAATGAATCTATCTTCTACATCAATTGTCTTATCTATAGACACCCAAATTTTTTTTTCTGTAATACGTTTTCTAATACAATCCATTGTTTCATTGTAACAATCGTCCACATATGTTTTTCTTAAAGTAGATTCTGTTGGGCTATCATACAATGTGTACGTTTCAAGGAATGATCAAAATTCAATATTTGCGAGTTTATGAAAGGATATATTAGCACATAATATAGCTTTACACAAATCTTTTGAGAATAAAGACTTTTTAGAATTACTTGATGCACTTACTGTGAACAACTGTTGTTTTTTTAAATTTGAATTTTGTTGATGGTTCAGCAATCACTCGTTTGCTTGTCTTTAAATGCTGTATAACAAATAATGTAAATAAAATTTAAATTATAAGTATAAATATTTACGATTAAAAGTAAAAACTAAAAATGTTATTGTTTATTTTGATCTAATCAAAAAAAAAAAACTATTAGAATATTTTTCAATAGAAAACAAAAAACCCCTTGGTTTTTAAATTTTAATCAATAATAGATTCTTTAATTGAATTTTTTTCAATATTAAATATAAATTCTGCACTAGAAATTAAGCAAATACAACTTATTATATTACTAGAGAAAATATTTATCAAATTCTATATGTAAAATAATTTTTTTATCTGATATAACAAAATTTATCAGTTGTCAACTCATGTCAATAAGAAATATTGATTTAAAACGTTTTAATCGTGTTGGATTATTATACATCAATAAAAGTTCTTAATGTGTTTTATAATAAACTTTTTTATACTCCGTGAAACTCATAAGCTTATTAATATTTTTCAGTTTTAAATTTCAAATTTGTATTGTCTTCAGGAGAGCACTTTCTGTTTACTTTAATTCAAACATTTTTCACGTTACAATGATCAAATTTATTAGGTTCATGGTTTTGATTGTCTAATTTACCTGTTTGAAACAATATAGCAACAAATAATAAAGTATTATCCTTTTGTTGTTGTTGAGATAATGATGTTAATTATTTTATCAACCAAACTTTATACAAGTTGTACCTACTCTACAATTAGAAATTTAATCAACAATTCATCATTAATAATTTTTCCACTCTTTACTGTATTTTTTATTTTTAGTTTTTAGCAAAGCGTTATCATTTGTTTATCTCTTAAAAAATATTTCAAATGTTAAACAGGATAATATAATGTTTGCTTAATAAACCTAAACCAAAGTTTAATAAATTACTTACAACATTAAAATATTCTCCATCTTGAAACTTGATTACAAATCCTTAAATTTTAATTAGACCATTTTCATCTACAAAACAACTTTATTTTACTTTAATTAATAATATACTAGCTCTTCCTACATTTTAAATTTCACCTATAACTTAAGCATGTTTTTTAACTACAATACTGGAAAATAAATATGGTATAAAGTTATAAATTAATTTTTTATTAAAATTTGTTAGATAATCAATACAATTTATAAGAAAAATATTAAACTATATATTTTTTATACTTAGAAAACTATCAGTGTTATCTATCTATGAGATGTTGTTTTACTAAGTGTATTAGGATGTGTACTATTCTCTGGTAAAAAATTTTTATGTTGAAAGATTTAAATAAAGTCATAGTATTTTTTTTTAAATATAATTTTATTTATAATAGTCATTTTTTTTTTTTTATAATAAATATATGGAATTAATAAACTCATTTAAAATGTATAAAAAGAAAACAAAATGTTTATTGTATTTTTTAAGAGGCTCATTAAGATCAGGTAAAAAAACATTATTGTGTATAATATAATTGAAAAATGTTGGGTAAGTTACAAAAACTATCAATCAATCAATTTTAAGATGAGTTGAATGGTTAAAGAATAATAGAATTTGTAGGAATCAGATCTAAATTATATTCACATCAAATCTTAGATTGTGAAATTAAAAAAGTTAAAAATGTTAAAAAAAATTTAGTTGACAATAATTCAGTGATTTTAAAAATTGTTTACTAACTAAAAAAGTCCTTATGATATGATAAACAATTTATTTTGGAAAATGGTATTGATAAATTAGCTTGTAGACATAATACATTTTTTTAAACCAATACAATATTTAAAATTGAATTTTATTGTTATTCGTTTTATAAAATGAATTATATATTTAACAAATTACTTAAAACATAATTTTAAGTTAATTTCGCTTACAATATTTTGAGGTGAATGACGTAATAAATTATACATTTCTTGTATATTTTTCTATTACTAGGTAAAAAAATTAATTAACCAATTATTAGTATTATATTGATATTTTTAAATGTTTTATAAATAAAAAAATTAAGATAATATAATTTAATTTTTACTTTGATATACTTATGCTTAATGTTTAAAATATTTACCAATAATTATAGCAACTATTTAGTTGTTAGGTGTTCAACTTTGATCAAAAATTTGCTGTATAAAAATTAAAAATGTAATTACATAAACCTAGTGGTTTTTAACCATTGGTTGATTTCAGAATGAAAAATATGACGTGTGAAAAAATATAGAGTAGACATGTATCTACTTTTTTCCATTTACATTTAAATGGAATTCGGTATGTACTATGTAGTATGGTCGTATGCTTCCTAAAATTTATGTTATTATACTTAGGTATATATTTATCAATACTATATGTATGTATCTCAGGGTGTGTGTTCTTCTAATTGATTTTAAATAAAAATACTTTTATTAAAAATTGTTATAATTATTATTAAACCATATGTTTAATAATATTCAACCATTTTTAATAATAATAATAATAATAATAATAATATTTAAATTACTAAAATTAATAATTCTGAGAAATATTACATGATATATGTACTTAAATTATACATCTTTATTTTTAATAAAAATTTAAAAATTTATTTTTTAGTTAATAAATTAGGTAGTAGTAATTTAATAACGTGTATTATTGATTATAAATAATGATATTTATAATGTGTGCTGCTTTACATTTTTGACTTTGTAGTTAAGTTTTAATTTCATGTAATTTAAATTTGTTTAGTTATTTTAATTTAAATGATAAGCAGAATCTTACTACTAATTAAATAATTAATAACAAATTGAATATTTTATTTAAAATAATGATTTATTATGTTTAAAGTTTAATGAAACCTCAACTGTTCGGTATATTAATTAATATTTGTATCTTTCATGGATATTTTTGATTTTTTGTATTATTTCTTACTATTCATTAAGCTTAATTAGAAAGTATTAAATAATATTGTTATTATTTTGAATAATATTAAATATTTTAAATTTAATATACTTTGAACAATACTTTTTAATTGGAGAAGACTTAAATTAACTGTTTAGTTGTAAGTGCTAACAAAATTAAGTTAATATTATACAATTCAAGGAATATGGGTTCCTTACAGTCTTATGAGTTTATAGTTAGTCTATGCATGCAGTAAGTTATTGAAGTTTATAATTAGGTGCCTATTTAGAATGCTTAAAATTTGTTTTAAAACAATATTTGGATTGTTAAAATGGGAAATAATTACTTTATATGTAAAATATAGATACATTTTGACAAATCACTTATTTTTCCTATTGGGACAGTAGTTGATGCCTAATTCAAAAGTATATTTTATGAAACAAAAATGTTAAAAGTATCAGAATATTACAAATGCAAGTTTGTCAATTTATTATAAACAATTTTCACTTTAAATCTAATGCTATAATATTATGAATTTATTTCTATTAAGGTTCAATATTTTAGTACAACATACATGGACTGTCCAGCGAATGGACAATTAAAGTTCATAAATTATTATCTTTTTAACCTTACACTTTTATACCTGAATGTTCAATGTGTATTAATTATTTTTTATCATATCAAGGTAGGAGCAAATATTGTTTTAAAATGTAATGGTGTAATTGTATAAATGATTTAGTTTGAGGTAACATTTTAAAAATACAAGATATTGTCAATACATAGTTGGTATATTTTTTTTTTATATATAATCGTATTTATTAACAATTTATTTATTTATGTTGTTTTGCAGTGTTTGGTGATAGAGAAAAATATTGCTCAGATAGAACATTATCATGTTTTAAAAGTAGAAGACACTTACCTACTAATGATACTCTTGATCAATTTCCGCTTAACAATCCAGAACACAGTGGTATAACTCATGTATTACAAAATCGTAGAAGTCAAGAATTTAAAAAAGATTTTGGGTAATTTTTTATTATATATACATTGTCAACTCAATAATTATTATAATATTTACTTATATATTTCTATTTAAATTCAACTTATTGTTTTGCATAATAAAGGGAAAGTAGGGAAGAAGAAGCCTTAGCAATTGAAAAAAAAGATATTGGAAAAGTAATTTGTGTAGTAACTAATATTAAAAAGAAAGTAAGGGATAATTGGTTTCCTGGTTTGATAGTCGCACCCACTTCACAATCCTCAGTTAAAACTAATTTTATAGAAAACCATCTAGTTCGTTCATTTAAGGATGGAAAATAGTAAGCATTATTAGAGATTGTTTAGTATAATTAACTATTTTTACTATCATATTTTTTAATTAAAGCTATACAGTATCAAAAAAAGAAATAACTGAATATACAAAAGAAATTGGTACTAAAGTGGAAAATCCTACGCTTAAAATTGGTAAATATTAGATTTTTTTTAAAAAGCTTCTAGTAAATTATAATAATTATTTTTTAGCGGTCAAAAAAGCCAATTTCTATCTTGACAATGATGAACTTCCGCCACACTGGGATCGAGATTTTTTATTTGGTGTTGACAAAATTTGTACTGCTACTAATGATTGCAATGTAAGCATTTTTTGATTATTAGATATAAGATTATTTCCTTTACTTGCTCTAATATTCAATTATTTTTAAGTTTAAAATTAAGAATTATTAATTAAATAGGGTTTATATTATGAAAGATTTAGGTATTTATTTCATGTGTGAATTATCATTTAAAATTAATCATAAACTAATATGAAAGAAATCATATAAAATGTTTGGTTTCATTAATAGAAATACTTGAAATTTTAATTATGATAACTTTATATTGTTCTCTTGTACGTTTTTCCTTAAAATTTAACTCATTAATTTGGTTACAGAAATACCAATTTATATCTATGATCTTTAAGTTGTTCAATATAAAGTTTAAAAAGAGTAGTTCTTATCACTTTTATAACTATTCCTGGAGGAGCTTATGATATTTTTCAGTATTAAATTGATTTGGTTTCCTTATACCTTAGAAGACAATTGGTAGATGTAATATTTGTATACAATTTATTAAATAGAAATATTGATTAATTGGCACAATTATGTATTGGTGTTCCTTCATATTTTTCTAGAAGTAAAAAATTATTTGTTATCTATTATTTTTTGAAAACATTTGATGTTGATTCATTTTTCTTTCATATTCTAATCATAGCTAATAAAATTTCTTTCTTATCAGATTTTTCCTTTAAATCATCACATTCTTAAATTCAATGTTTTGTCAATTTTAAACAAAGATGTATTATTTAATTATTATTTGTTATTGTTAAAATATTATCTGTAATTATTTTATAAAATACCTTGATCTGTTAAACTGTTTATAAATAAAATAAATATTTTGTGTTAATAAACTAATGGAATATGATGTTAATGGAATTCTTATTAGTTATTAAACACTGTATAAAATTATTATTCATTTAAAAAATGTACATTTTTCATTAAATTATTCTTATATTTAATTCAATAAATCGTTTTTTAGAATTTTGATGAAGAAGAATCAATTGAAGAAAAAGATTATTTTGTTGCACAGTTATTTAAATTTATGGATGATCGAGAAACTCCTCTTAATCAAACTCCAATGATTAATGAAAAGGATGTTGATTTATTTAAATTATTTAAGGTATGTAATACAATTCAATTATTTAATTTAGTGCAATAATATAATATGTTTTCTATAAGATACGATTATTAGATAAAATAGCTATTTGTATTTCTTTAATAACACAATTATTAGGTAGAAAAATGTATCATCTTATTTATTCATTGTTATAATTTCTTTGTCAGTACTTGCATCACTGTTAATAATTTCATAAATCAATTAATTACCTCTTAAATAAATAAATAACATTTAACATACTCTTGATATTCTTGTTTACAAATTATTAGTAAATATTAAACAATTTACTTAAAAAAACAACTAACATTTTTATATTACATGTCCAAAAACAGATAAGAAAATTGAGATAACATCATTGCATGCGTATTTTGGTATATTTTAAATAATAGAGTCGTAGCAAAATATAATAGTGAACAATATGTTGTTTATTTAGTTTAAAATAAAGTACATGTAGAAGCATAAAATAGTGGCTGAGTAACATAAAGGTGTTCACATATTAACGGCTATGGTACATTTGCCATTACTTCTCTCTGGGCTCTCTTATAAATAGAATTAGTTCCTTGCAATGGATAGCCCACGGTCTTGCATTTTGCAGGTATCCTTGGTGTGTTTTGAAATTTGTTATTGTAGAATAGCGACCTCGATGATGCTTTTCAATCCTAATTGCTGACACTTGCAAGTGAAATTTGTTGTTGCAAAAGGGTGACTTCAATGATGCATTTCCATCTTAATTACTGACATGTGCAATGAATATATTATTATTATATAACTCTGATTTTTTGTATCCCATGACAACATTTTTATATTTTTAAATCAAGTTAACAAATAATAGTTAGAGGCAATTATCTAACTAATAATAACTAATACTATTTAATTATTTTTAGATTGTCAATAATTGTGGAGGATACAACAAAGTTGATAGATGTAATCAATGGGTTTATGTATCAGTTAAAGCTGGTCACGAACAACAATCATTTTTATCTGTCAAACATTTCTATCAAAAGTTAGTATATAATTTTATAATATATTCTATTATTTATTATATTTTCTGAACTTAACTGACTAAACTTAAAAAATAAAATAATACTTTTTTCTATAACATTGGGATTCATGATAAAGTATTTAATAACCTTTCTTTAACATACCAGTAAATTGTTTATTAAATATTAAACAAGGTTATGTAAAATTTACCAATTTTTTTTTATATTAAATGTCAGTTAAGTATTTTCATAAAAATATGTTTATTTTCTATAAATAATAGGTACACGGTTTTAATAAAATTGTATGTTTATATTTAAATATATTTGATAATAATATATGATATATATCATTTTTTGACATAATTTATTCATTAATATTACTCATTTCATTTGGTTAATATATTGTTAATAAGTATTATAAAAAAATCAACCATACTTAAATAATTGATAATTAAGTTTTAAAAATAGATTTAATTATTTTTTTATATAAAAAATAACAAAAGTATATGTATTACAAAAACCCAATCAAATTATACTTAATATGACATGTATTAAGGATGGGGAAACTAAAGGTACGTGTTATATTATGACCCATGTTACATTTTAATAAATAACATATCATAAAATGTTAGTGTTAATCTGATTAGATTTTATTATGTTTTTTTTTTTAACATTAAAATATTTTGTAAATATAAAAATTAAACGTTAACTGTAAATAGTAAATTTTATTGATTTTTTTTTTTCCTAAAAGTTGGTCACTAACTTTGAGTTGCCTATTCGTGACGTCTTATATTAAATAAAATTAGACAAAATAATAATAATAAAAAAAAAATCATTTATGTAAAAGTATTGTATTTTGAAATTACAAATGAGATAACAATGAACTATAAACTAAAAACAATGATAATGAAGAACAGTTTCAACATGCTTATAACAGAAGAAAAAAGATTGTGGAAAAATTCAAGGAAATATTTAATGCACTTTTTACAAATATCGTAACTGTAATACGATACAAGATCATATATTAAGAGCTAAATCAATGATTAGTGTGTGTCCATACTTTTGGCAGTAATGAGTAATGACATTGGGGAGGACCAAGTTGTCTCGTTGTGTATTATAAATTTAGTAAATCAGTACCTTTTTAAATCTAATTGAATCAATGATTGATAATTTTTGTTTAGAATAAACTCTTTAAAAACGATTAGAGTCCATGACAATATCTATGATACAACTTTTTAGAATGTTCATAAAAAATCTAAAACACTGTCATAGTAATTTAATAAGATATATTATAAAAACTAATAAATAGTAAATACTGTATTATAATAACCTGATTAGCATTTTTTCATTCATCTAAAACCCTAACAGCAAGTTGACCTAAAGGCTGTGTATTTAAACCACTACGATTTGAAAAAACTGTGCAAAATTTACAAAAAGCACTCCTTTTTAACTTAGAATATTTTAGCTATTTGTATTGAAATATTAGGCACCGTTTTTTGTTTCTATTAATTATTGAGAATTTGTCATTTCCTTATTAATAATCCTTATTTCTTAAAATATAATTGAAATATTAAAACCATTTAAAGCCAAGTGCTTATAGGATTTAATAATAATTATTTAAAAAATATATATAGCTCTTTGAGGGGGGGGGGGTATATTCCTATATCCCCTCATAATTACGCCACTGCTAACGAAGTAGTTTTGACAGAGATGAAAAGAAGTTTGTAGTCATGAGCCTTAATGGGCTCCAAAGATAATAGAGAAAGAGATAAAGTGCTATACATGTTATGTAAATAATGTTTGAGTAGAAAACTTAATGAATCTTCAGTTTTAATAATTTATAATGCTGCGTTAAATAAAAATAAGCGCAAGATTTTCTTTGTTTCCTCCTGAAGATTATAATATTTTAAGTTTTCATTAATGAACTGAGATAATGCAGTGGAATAAATTTTAAACAGTTCTTTGTATGCTAAAAGATAGATTTGACTTGATGTATCATGTTTAAAAATCTCTACTAATACATTTTCTATTTAACGCTCACTTGTATCAGTTGTTTTGTAAACAACAATAAAAATATTGAAGTTGTATAATTATAACATGGATAAAAATCATTTTTCCTTAATATACTTTCATCAAAAATATGCTTACTTGTGTACTTCTCCAAAAAATTCTTGAATTCTGGAATTTTAAGATTATCAACAATTATCAAAATTAAGTAAGTTCCTCATTAAAAATGTTACCAGATTTGAGTTATGCATATAATACAAATAATTATTTTATGTTTTCATTTACTCTACGTTTTAAAGCACTTCTTTGCAAAGCGGTATCAACGTGTTGCAATTGAAAATTTTTTGTCACAACTAACAAAAAAATTCCAGAACCGTCTGTAGTAAAAATGGTATGGTTTGTATTATTATAAAATACAATCCATTGTATTAATAAATTTGAAAAACTTCTATAACTTAACAGTATTTTAAAAATTTTGTAAATTGAACAAACAGAATCATACAGTAAAAACTATCTACGAAACGCAGGTCACAAAATAATATTTATATTCTAAGGGCAACTAATTAGTAATCACTGATGATTATGTCCGACAATACAATGCAGCGTGTTAACAAAATATTTACCTTTTCAGATTTAAGTATTGAAAAAAACTAAAAATTTTCTTTTTTGAAGATAACTATAAAGAACTTAATTAGAGATAAAATTTAAAAAAATTTAATTTCCATAAAAATCTTAGTTTTACCAGACCTGGTGCCTTACAACGTGTTAATATTTTATTTACTTAAATTTTTACTTTTGTTTTTTTAATTTTTAAACTTAATTATTTATTCTAAAATATAAAAGATATATTTATCAACTTTAAAAAATTAAAATCTTGAAAAAAATGATTTAAGAACATAGCTATATAGTATAAAAATAAATGTATAGTCAAAATGTCTGTATTTTTAGACTTAAATATAACATGTTTTTTAGTTACTTACAAATGACAAAGGTATTGTAACGTGGCTGGGGAACCTAGTTACTATATTAGTTATCCAGGTTAGGTTTTCTGGTCCTTATGGATAAATTTTCCGTAGCTGGGGGGTTAGAACACGGTATGTGGGATCTTATCAATAAATAAAACACGTTTGGTTTATAAATCTCAGTTCAAAATATATTTTTGGTTTGTACTTAACAAAATGTAGATGGTGGTAAACAATCCCGGTGTTGGTGAGTTCATGTTTTTTGGTGAGTTCATGTTTATTGCTGGTCAGTCTCGAACTGCTCTTTCGATAAACGGTGCGTATTGGCCACAGGCCTCACAATCATTAACAATGTTTATCTCAGCATAAATATCCCACTATTGCCTACTACGGAATTGACACATACATAGGTGTCATGTAACAATAATATATATTATTGTTACAGTATAAAATCCAATTACTAACAAAAGCGATATCAGTTAAGTTTATTCTTAAATTGAACTGTTTACTTCTTATATCAATCTAATATACTTCGATAGGTATGTTATGTAAGTTCACATTACCTATAAAAAAGTTGTACTCTTTTACAACAGTGGTCTTTGAACCAGAATTCTTATTTTAGATTTAGTAGACCAACTTTATAATTCAACTGTAAGTTCAGGGCCAGTATAGTTGGAAAATAGGTGTTTAAATTTACTATCAAATTATTTACAACCAGTTATGTCACTATTACTATACATTTTTCAATTATTTGTGTTTCTTCTTTTCTTAAATTTTTATCGCTCTTAAACTGACATACTAATAATTCTTATTGTTCTATTAGCTAGGTTAGGTTTATTGTTTCAATTTGCACATAAATTAGTATGATGTAATTTGATTTTCTAAACCAAGTTTATAATTTAAGTTACTATTTAGTTAGATCATATAAATTAATAATTGTGTCGCAACTTATCCAAGAGAAGATTTTGATTTTATTGTACCTTTTCCCTAATAATAATAAATATTATAATTATTTGCTGAATAAAAAGAATTGTTCAATAATAAATGTAAACAATACATACGTATTTTATATTTATTACAATATAAAATAAATATTCCATACATTTCTAATGATGCTGTACGAATCATCAGATGTTTGACATTGTGACGTCTTAATTACATCAACTGTGTGATGAGAATTATCCTAATTCTAAAAAGTTTTCCAATTAAATGTGATATTAATTGTTAAAAATCAAAACTAATTATGTAAAATGGAGAGTGATAAAAACTATGTATTATCTTATCACTAAAATGGGACTGAAAGGATTTAAAAAAACATTTTTATTTAAATCCAGTCGACATTATTTCTAATGACTGCGTTACGATTAACTATATATAATTTTAATACAACCTATCTCAAAATATAAGATACAGGAAACACAATTTATTTCTCATTAATATATAAATAAATTATGATCAAGTTACTACTATGAAATAGAAAAAAAATAGCTGGTTAAATGAATTTTTATATAAAATATGCTTTAATGCTCAAAATTCTTCAAATATACTGTCATCCCAAAATTATGCATTTACATGCATGATAAATTTTTTTCATTTTTTCTATCTCTGCTACGAATTGTCCATAGCTATCATTCCCATCAAACTGCACAGTACACATATCACAATTATGTTAGTGCATTTAAATCCCAATCTTAAGTTTATGACTAATTAGTATTTTCTATAGGCGTATTTCATCATGAAAGTTGAACCAAATATTTTCAATGAAAACCATACTTTAATCAAAATAGCCTCAATAAGATTTATTTTTTTAGAACTAGTTCGAATAAAATACGTATTATTGAATCACATAAATATTTATACATCTAATCATTCACTTGGTTCGTTGCATATGCCATATATGTAGTATATTAACATTAAAGTATAAAGTAGTATTATTATATTATATTACATATAATATATGTACTTAAAATTAATCAAATCAAACCGATTATAATATACAATATTTAACTAGGTATAATTTATAAAATTCCCCACCATCGTTTGATATGCAATGTCAACACTGCTGTTTTCGTATGCAAGTTATTATTATTTTTTTTTGTGCATACTTCACATAACATGTTATTAAATAGAATTGTATTGCGCAATTCAAAATTTCATTTGTATAAATAATTTGTTTTTATTTTTCAAATTGTCCTCCTAAGGCATTTTAATTTAAATGACCAATAGTAAATACCGCGTGCTTAATGAGCCTTAATGAGGCTTAATAACCTACATATAATATCTAATAGTTACTTAAATAATATACTTGGATATGTTTGGTGTTAAATCTCCAATGATGTAGTCCCTTCCCTTGATCTAAGTTGTATAGCTTCAAACATCTTAGGCTTAATGTTTTTCAAGATGCCAAGAAGTTATTTACCAGCAGTGTTGTTGAGTATGTAACTCTAGTTTTTTTGCATGCATTAGCCTGCATACTTTTTAATTTCATCCTGGATTTTGATATTTTTAAATCTCAATAAATGACTTCATTTCTAATAAACTGATATACTACGAAAACTTAACGAATTTCAATATTTTGACAGTGTTTAATAAGTTCAATATAATATTTACTATTACATACCTACAATTGTATGCAATAAGTTCAAATAGTTACATTTAGAAGTCATTTATTTGGCAGATCTGGTACAGAATGTTTTCCAACTAGTTAGTAGAACTTGAGCATTTTTTCTTTGGTTTTAATTATTTTTGGTAAATACAGTGTTTGCAATTTAGGCGGAAATGAAGTGTTTACAAAGTATTAAGTTTAATTTAATCTAGTTACACACTAACACTTGTATATTTTTGGTTTTACGTAAAGTATTATTCACATGCACCGCCTTATCACTATTGATCTTGATTTTCTAACACCTTGTCCAATTAATAATATTGATTGAGGTCTGTAAGTTTTCAATCGCACAATGAGGGGTTCATATGTTGTTTAAATGACTGTATAATCAGTTTAGGGTCTGGATTTAAATGCACTAAAAATCATTGAAAAATGCTCTAAAATAGTTTAAAAAATTTAAATTATTGTTTAGATGGGTTAGTTAATGATATTTTTATTTCATTAAAAAAAAAAAAACTAAAAAATTGAAAATTTTGACTTGCAATTAGTGATGATAGATTTGATTAGATTTTCCTAGTTCGGACGATAATTTTATTAATAAATATGAGATATAGACATTATTGTATGTATAGAACGGTTTATAAATTGTAAGAAAAAACCTGAAAAACATAAGTTATATTTTGAATTAGCTACATTTAAATTATTAAGTCATATTATAGATTTAATAATCTAAATATATTTGATCTATGGTCGTAATATGTATAAGTACTATATATTATATTCGTAAATTGTACTAATATGCATTAAAAATAATAAAAATGACTGAAAATGCTAAAAAATACCCTAAAAATGAATAAATATTAAAATATGTAAAAAAAAAGAATTTAAAAAATTTCACCTTTGAAGTCTCTGATACATGAATCAAATTATATAGGTACTTAGAAAGTATTGTTTAAGATCAAAAAAAAAAAAAAAAAAATATATTTTGCATTGAAATCTTAGTCCTATTCATTATCAAACATAAGTGTCATTGTAAATTGGAATATCAATTATTAATTATGTAAAGTAAATAAATACTAGGCCTTAAGACATTGCAGTTTGCTACTGAAGTACAGCTGATATGTTTTTTCAATTTGTTATCGGTTTTTATTAATAATAATAAAAAATATGTACAATTATACATAAATGTCATAAATTATAATTTATTTTGATATATTTATTTATTTTTTAAAACAATAATAATAATAATATACACAATTGAGTAATTTATATAATGGTATAAAAATAAATAAATAATTGAATAAAACTTTTTTTTCCTTTTATTATATTTAAAAATGTTTAAAAAAATAAACGATAGAATTTTCTCATTTAATCATATTATATTAATATTTATTAATTAAACATTAAAACTTTTTTTTATAATAGCTTACTTAAATTACTTTTAATAGATCACTGTGATAGTTTTTATTAATTTTTTTTCTACGAATAATTTATGAATTGTTTAATTACAATTTGTACTTTTCGTTATTTCTATCAAAATGAATTAATAATTTTTTTGTGATTGCATTACAGATATTTATATAGTTTTGAGAATTTTTATCGAAAACTAGGCTGTACAATGTTAAATCATAAAAGAAAAGCAAGATCACGCAACAGTTTTAGTCGCAGTATTATAAGAGATATTGATAAAGCATTACCTAGCACATCATCTATTATTGATAAAAGTAATTCTGCAAAAAATAAATTAAACAATAAAAAGAAAAAAGATTCCACAGGAACTAAAGAAGTAGTTAAAACTATTAAAGTTGAAGAAATATGTCAAAAGAGTAATGGAGAAACTTCAAAAAAAGATGAAATTAGCAATAAAATATTACATAAAAAAAAATCAGTGACATGGGATCCAAACATAATAGAAATTAAAAATTCTGTTAAAAATTTTAAAATTAAAAAAGAATTAAAAGAAATTGATACTGACATACTAGATGATGTACAAATCGTTGAAGATAAAACAGTAGAAAAAGAAAAAATTGCAATAATAAAATCTGAAAATATTGAATTACTAAATACGAGTGAAAGTAAAGCTGATGAAGTACAAACTAAAACTTTTTTAAATATAACTGTATTCAAAAATTCAAAGAGAGGAGGATTGTATTTTTTTAAGCCAGACATTTCAAGTGAAAGAAAATTCAGTGGAGTACCAAAAGTAAAATTTATTTATATGTTTTTTATTACTTAATTTAATTTACATTAAATTTTATTTTGCATATTTAAGAATTTTTATGAATTAATGCATGTTTTGAAAAAAATTCTAAATAAATAGATATTTTGCCAAAAAATAATTTAAATATAATATAAAACTCGATATATCGACATATCGTAGACTCATATCCAATCTATTATAAAATAATTATCAATATCTTAAGAATCGCAGATGTATTTATAGTAAGTTCATTGTACTTGTGATATTTATAATACTTTTAATATTTTTATATTATTGGATTATACACGGAAAATTAAAGTAGATATCGTAGTAGGTAACGTACAAAACGTTTTATAGGTACGCGTTTATTAACCCTGGTTTTTATTATTAACTTATCATTATTACCTACTTACTTGTACCTTTACTATGACTTAACGTTTTTTAATCACGATTACGGCCCATAATCGCTATAGAGTGATAATGCCGATATAACATAATGACTTACATTATACAATCCACAGGTATTGTGTAGACTGCAGTATTTCCGAATTATTTTAGTATACGCGTTTTATTCTCACTAATAATGTCAAAAGCTAAATGTTCCACTGCTGCTCGACTACGAAAATTTGTTTTAACGATTTATCAAAATTTTAAAATCTAATATTTTTGTATATTTGTATCTAAGTTTAAATTTGTAAAAAAAAAGTTGTATATTAATTTAGAATATATTTTCGACTGGTAATAAAATTTTAAAAAGACATCTAATTTTTTTAAAGCTATAATATTTTGATATAGATTGGGCATATTTGCATGCATTTTTAGTGTTTTTAAGGTCATAAACATCCTAATCCTACAGTCATTGTATATATATAAATCATATTTAATTTTATGCGTGACTAGATAGATACTTTTCTAAATTTACAAATTAAAAAAAAAAAAAAAATTAAACTACATTTTTATTGATAGATTTAAGTATTTTATTTCACTTTTATTTCAATATATTAAATTTTTTAATTTGAATAGTAGTTACATTTTTTATTTTAAGTATACAATTTTTCTTGTGCTTTTGAAATAGATAGTTTATACTTAAATTGAATAATCTTAAACAATAAAATTTAAATATAACATTTATGAGACATTTTTTATAAATTCTGTCATAGGCCACTAAAAAAAAGAAGAATATTAGAAAGAAGACTTCAAAGAATAATATTATAGTTGTGTATGTTTAAAATCTATTTATAAATCCATGTATGTCATATTTTAATAATACTGGTTATATTTTACAGTAATGTCAAAGTTGAAACATTTAATGAAAACTCAACAGTGGTTGTTGGAGACGATTTATTAGTGTACTATAATCAATACGAATTTTATGAAGCAAAAGTAAGTTTTTCAAATACATGTAAAATGCATACTTCATTTTATAAATATGGTTTTAATTTGGCAAACTAGAAAATTGCATGTTGTTCTATGTATTTTTGATCTTTAGCAGAGCAAGCTAGGACCCCAAGTTTACAACTACAATGGTGGATTTAAAAATTTAAAAAAGCATATTTTGTATATTTTGTCATAATTGGCTTGATAGCAAAAATATGATGATCAGCTTGTTATAACCAAATATTTGTTCTATAATTCAATGTATTTTACTTGCTATGCCCGATAACTCATTATAACCATACTCGTTGTAAGCGTATATTTTAACATACAATCATATGGGCTCTTGCTGGGACTTAGCGTTTTGCTTGTTGTAAACAGTATCTCATTTTAATCGATGCTCGTTGTAGTGATTTCTACCGTATTTGAATTTTAATCTTTGCCCTACAATTTGAATACCTTGATATGTAATATGTTAAATTTTGTATTACTATTATTATTATAAATCATAATATCTAAACTAAATTACATAAATATTTTACATTTTCAGGTTCTTAAAATTTATAATAATTATGGAGTAATGAAATATTACATACATTATATAGGATGGACTTTACGTTACAATGAGTGGATTGACATATCAAGAATTGAATTCAAAATTATAGGTTTTACAGAAGAATTAGAAGGTCATAACAACATAGATTCATCTAAGATTAGTCTTCCAGAAGTATGTAAAATAGTTGTAAAAAAATTAGTTAGAAAAAGATTGAAAATTATTATTTTTAATTTAAATTTTTAAATATTAGTTTTTATACAAGATTTATTAAATTTTAGATTCAGAGTGATAAATGTATTGATTTTACAAATATTTGTTTATTTTATTTATATGTGTGTACATGATAAGTATTTTTTCAACTTTAAATATGGTTTTAGATAGCAAATTTGATTTAGTTTATTACGTACAATGATTTATTATTGAATTAATATTTAACCAAATCCATTATAACGTTTTACTCAATAATGAGTTCTACTTGACACCTAATGTACAGCATAGCAGTACATTATCCTCCTTTATTTTTTATTTTTTAAACTACAATTTAATAACTATCAATATAAAGTTTAAATTATTATATGATATATTATATTTTTGCTTATATTAAATATATGTTCTAAATATTATTGATTACGAAAATTAATAAAATTACAAATTTTATTGTTAATTTGAACAATAATAATAATATTGAAGCTTTTAAATAATTATTTTAGAAAATAATTGTATAAAAATAATTTTTCTCTTAAGTATACAATTATCTTGTGCTTTTGAAATAGTGTTTATTCCATATGAATAATCTTAATTAATGATATGATGTAATATTTATGAAAATTAATACAAGTTTTGTGATAGAACTCTGAAAAAATAAAGACAGTCAAGAAGAAAAAGGAAAGTGAGGAAAATACTTCAAACAATATAACTTCATTAGTGTACGTTTAAAAAGTATAAATCTAAGTATGCAATATTATTTAATATTGGTTATATTTTATAGAAGTATAAAAGATGAACCTTGTGATGAGGATACATCAGTGACTGTTGAAGATAGTTTAGCTGTATACAATGGAGATAATCAAACCATAACTCATGATGTAAAAGTAAATTATTCTAATAGAATGATAAAAAAAAAAATTGATTTTAGTATACAATTTTTCTTGTGCATCTGGAACAGTGTATACTCTATTTGAAAAATCTTTATCGATGATATTTAATATCATGTATTAAATTAATTATAGAACAAAATTGTTTTATTATGATTTGCTAATATTGATTTATAATAATAATAATTAAGTTACATTTTAAAAAAATGAAAATAAAATATTTTAATGTCTATTTGTGAAAAAATAGATTATTATAATTAAATATAGTAAAACTTCAATTATCCTAACTAATTGAGATTCACCTACTTTAAATAAATAAAAATTCAGATTCTGGGAACTTTTAAAAATTGTGCGTGTAATTTTATATTTTATATGTAATTCTCAAGTTTTTAATATTGTTAGTTATATTTTCTACAAAATTATTTCCTAATACAATAATAGTTTATTTTTTTTATATTGAATAATATATAATATATAATATATATATTATATATTATACTTTTGAAACATATAAAGCATTCAAAATATAAATTTGGACTAAATAATTTTACCTTGATACTCGGGACATATTTTTTTGGCAAATCTAAAATGTAGCTAAGTGAGATAGAAATCTGTTTTACTTATTAATGATAAAAATTATGCTATTTTTATTTTTCATAATTTTGCATGTTTTGAAGCTTTTGAAGATTACTGCATATTTTAATAATAATTAATTCTTTTATAACCTATAAACATTAATACTAATTACAATAAACTATTATCTATATTTTATTTAATAATTTTAAATTAGTTTATTTATAAAAACAAGTCCAAATAGTTTGATAGTTTTCTTTGGTTAATAATTAAATATATTATTTGTTAAAAATAATTGTTTAAGCAATAAAAATAATTGGTATACAAGAATTAAAATTTTAATGTAATAAAAATATTTTTAAGATAAAATATGTTTTAAATATCATCACTATTACTTGTTAGAATGGTTATTAGGTTTTTTCCAATTTGAATGTGTACAATATGTAATTTTTATATAAGAAACATAAATTCATCATTCACTAACATTTTTACAACTTTTTAGCAAACAAATTTGGACTCAAAAAAGGTTCTATCAACATCTAGTAGAACTAGAAGATCAGCAGTTATTCCAATAAAATCATATTCACTAAGAACAAAAACACCTTACGATAGAACTCGACCTACTAGAGCATGTACTTTGAGTAAATCTTATTTTGGTAAGTATTTTATGTTAATAAAAAAAGATTGATGGGTATAAGTAACCAATAAATTCGAAATACCTATTGTGTATCAAAGTTACTGTTTTACTATTTTAAATTTATTTTGCATGAATATTTTACCATTCTAGATGATTGTACAGTTGATTTTAGATAACTAGAAGTTAAATTCTTAATGTTAATTTTTAATTTTAACCTTTTTAAATTACAAATTAGATTCAATTTTCTATCTGAAACCATCCTTATTTTCAACTAAAATCCAACCATTTTTTCATATTTTAGATAATTATGATTCAGAAACCGAATACTCAGAAAGAACTGTAGAATCATTCAAGCAATATAGTAAGAAAAAAACAATCAAAAATGAACCTGATGTAGTCATAAAACCAAAGCCTTTAAAAACTAATAATCAAAAAAAAAATTTGTGTTTAAAAACATCCCTAAATAAAAATATGTTCTTGCAAAGAAATTTGTCTAGCAAACCAAAGTTATCTGGGTTTAAAATTTGTGATAATAAATCTGAAGAAATCAAGATTCGTGAACAAGATACATTAAAACCATTACTTGATTTAAATTTTATGATTCCATCACAAAATTATAGTGCAAAATCAAATGCAGATAATGAAAATGTAGAAGTACAGTATGAAAGTAAAATTTCTGATGTTACTATATTTGAACCAAAAATTACTCCAAATCATTTGTTTCTTGAAGATAATGTTAGAAAAAATCTAGATAAAATGTCTGAATCCTCAAAAAATCTAAATGAAGAAATCAGAATTAATGCCAAGCGATTGACGGTGACAAAAAAATTAAAAAATTTTAACACCATATACTACTCGTCGTCCTCTGAAGTTGAAGAACAAAATGAGTTTAAAAAAGTAACCAAAGTCATCTCTTCTTCGTTGGATGATAAATCTGATAAGTCTAGAATATCTGGACCTGATTTTTATTTAAACAAAATAAGATCAGATATGAAAGAACCTATGCTAATTTCAACAAATAGTAATAATGATAACATCAAAAAAACCAACAACTTGAATCAACAATTAAAGATTAAAGTTTCAAAAAGTTATGAACCAATCACAGATGTTTATGAATATAAAGAATCTGAATCATGTAATTTTGATGATATTTCTTCTGATATTGATTCCTCAAAATTGTCGAACTCAGAGAAACTTGATGAATTGCCTAAAGTTATACATTCTTCAGCGCAAGTGGAAGTGATTAATAAAAATAAATCTACAGTACCATTTTTTCCTATTCTCTATAGTATGGATTCATTTGATAATAAAATTGGGATAAAAATCAATGAGAATTTGAACCATATTAATAAAATCCATGATTCAAATGCTCATAACGAATCTGATGTATACAATATCAAAAATAAAATTTCAGATTTTTCTTTACAACCAATTGAACCATCACCCAATAACAATTGTATTATTCCAAATCAATTAAATAATTATTTTATTGAAAAGTATATTTATGATAACGATGACGATGATGACGATGATGACGATGAGGATGAATCAAGATTGGTGATAGTGGAAGATCCTGATTATGAAAGTGATGAAAACATACAAGCACAATCCCTGTCACCACTACCATCAAGTATACATCCTAATGAATTAGAGTTCAAAAGTTTATATCCAATTAAAAAAAATAACACTTCACTGGTAGATACAGATGACGAAAGTATACGAAATGATCTTATTACTAGTGTTCAAATGTCTTCATACTCTAAAAGTTATGGTTATGAAGTTGATAAATCTATGGTGCTACCAGAATTACAATTTAGAGAAAAAATGGTAGATAAAAATGTTCTAGATAACACTTTAGTTATAGAGAACAATCATTATGTTGCAGAATATGACATTTATAAACCTAGTACTAGTAAAGGTTTATTTCATTCAATAAGTCAACCCAGTACTAGTAAGGATGGTTGCTATGAAACTAGTACTAGTGGTGATGCAAAAAATAAATCTTTTGTAGCTAAACAAGCTTTCAATAATATGATTTTTGACACTAACATTCCTTGCAAAAGTAATTTACTTAATCACAACATTCCAAGTACTAATGAATACAATTTTTATGAAAACTCTATACCTAGTACTAGTAAACAATTCTATAATCCAGAAGCTGATGTAAATAGCATACCATTTTATGAAGAAACCATACCAGATAGTTCAGCTAGTAAACTAGCAGAGCAATATGAACAAGAGAATACAATCAGGATATTTGGAAAATTCAATAATAATGAAATAGAAGCTATTTTAGGCATGTGTGCTATGTCTCAAACTTGTCATATGCCAATGGTTATTACAGCAAATGTTATTGAAAAAAAAACAGAAGAAAACACTAATACTCATCAAAAGTAATTTTATTTTATTAGTATAATTTAATTAAGATCTAAGAGGATGTCATTTGCTCATTCCCATAGATTGTGTTGTCTCTGAATTACAATTAGACTCATGCCAAAATTTGTGTTCAGCGGTTTCGATTTTGTATTGTTAATTTTAATAAAATAGTTAATCAGCCTATTAATGAACTTAACAGTAAGAATATTATCTCTCCCTAAATTTTTTAATATTTAATTAATTATGATTTTTATGAGTGTGCAAAGTATTAAAATTTAAAAATGTTCATAAAAATTATTTAAAAATTAAAATTTTGTAAAAAAAACAATAAAAAAAACACAGATAATATTCTTGTTTTAATTTGTATGATATATCAATTCACTTTAATCTTTAACTGCTAAACATAAATATTGGTATTTTGTGCATGAATAAAACAAAGACAATATATGGTACAACACTTTAACACCCTTAAGTGACTTTATAAAGTCTTAAAAAATATCATTTTTAAGTGCAATAATTGATTGTTAGGACACCTTCAAATAATTTAAATGTATGAGCAAATACTTACTGATAATACATTAATATTTCAAAGTGAAATTTAATATTTCTTTATTAAAATTGTTTGCATTTGTTTAGTTTTATATTATTTTAATTGTAATGTATTATAATTTAATTATTAATATTTTCTTTTTATCAAAAATAACAGTGAGAATCTAAGACCTACAAAAAATCATGGTACAAATATGAATGAACCTTCAGTCACAGGAATAGTAAAGCTATCAGAAAAATCACTATTCAAACGCAGTACAAGTAACAGTCCTAAGCAATCATCAAAACGTCAAAAATCATCTTCTGCTACTGCATCTAATCATTTTTAAAAATGAATTATTTTAATCAGATATAATCTTTAAACTGTTATTAGAAATATTAATCATTTTAATTTATAGCAAATTGTCTTAATAATAATAATAATGTTTTTATTTTTAATTATGATGTAATACCTATAATAAATGACAGACCATTAGTTGGATTAAGTTTAGTTAAATTTTTTGATATTTATATAATTTATGATAATGTGAGTTTGAATTATTTGTGTTATCATTGATTAGACATAATAAATTAAATAAAATATTATATAAATATATTGGATTAATGGTAAGATTTGAAATTTCTGACATATTTTAATTCATAAATGTATTTGTACAATAATTATAATTTTTCATTACATTAATATGGAAATAAAAAAATTTAAGCTCCAAAAATGAATTCTGCTCAATGGCAAACTATATGCTCTTTATCAACAAATTAAACTCAATTCTCTAGTATGAATTAAAATAGCAGAATCTAATTAAAAGTTTATTTACATACTCTTTCTATTAGAATCTTAAAATTGGTATAAATGTTAACTGTTTGGTACAAGGCTATTATTGAAAATATGTTAAATAATATTACACATTTTATTTTATTAATTTGTTTTAAACCTTCAATATCCATAGGAAGGTACCTTATTTTTTATTTGTTAAAATATATGTTTTTATTGAATATAAAAATCATGTAATATTAAGACTAATTACTATGTTTTGTTGCAATTTGTTGTTTACATTTCAATTACAATTTGATTTGTTTGTAATTTAATATGTTTTTCTCTATCATTATAATTTATAAATGTACAAAGGAATAATTGTGCCATAATTTGTTATTAAATCAAGTATCATGTTAAATTTTTTATTTTACTAATTATTAAGAAACCATGTTAATTAAATTATAAATATAAATAAATATTAAATCATTGATGATGATATTAATATTTTAATATTGTATATGATATGATTATAATATAAATGTATGTTTTAATTAATGTTATAGACAACGCTCCTGTCTTTAAAGAAAATATTTGTTCATTTTTACTATGAATTTTTTTGTGCATAAATGAATACAAAAATATATTCTTGGATTTAAAAAGAAATTACTTATTATTTTTTGTACTTAATGGTTAATATGATTAACAATTTATTTGTTTATTTATGAACTGTACCCAAAAGTATAAATATACTTTTCACATAGATTCAGAGAATTTTAAATAATGTTTAATATTATTTGTGTTTAAAAATATTATGAGTATTTTCAATTGTTTTTTATACATTTTTAATTCCTCACTTAATTATATTAATTATGATTATTTTATATGCTGTTTAAGAATGAAATTATTAATAGTGCAATGGATGTAACTATAGAGTATGTCTAAGCAATCAATATTATTGTAATTAAAGCACATAATCAATAAAATTAACCACCTGTACATGTTTACAAAATTTAAACATGGTAAAAAAGCTCAAAATGATGGGTGAATGTAACAATAATTATTGTGTGAGATAAATCAACAGGATTATTGAGTTAATACTTCATTCAATATTAATATTAATAAAATTTGTTAGAATATAATCTAACACAGTATCATTACTATTTTTAAAGTTATTATTATTATTGTTTTTTTGATATCATAATAACTTACATAGAGAAAATAATTAATTAACATGATTATGTATATATATATATATATATATTAAGCCATAAGCTTGCATTATTGATGGACAGTAACAAATTAATTATTTATAAAATATGTTATATTATTTAAATAACAAAATAAATTAATAAACAGATCAAAATAAAACTTTACAATTTAAAATAAAAGCAATTTTAAGACTGAAATAAGAAAATATAACATGTGTAAAACTTAAATTATTTGTGAAAACAACCAATGATAAATGACTCTTTTAGCATTAATTTTCGAACGGTTATCATTTTTTTTTATATTGACTTGGCATAAAGTTTAAATACACAGGTCCTAAATAGTTGATGAAAGATTGACCAAAATATTGATAGAATATTTCACAGGAATATTGTACAGTCTATTTTACCTTTTAAAAATAAGCATAATGGCAATGTTTAATAGAGAAATTTAATTGGGAGAACACCCATCTCTATAATACTGTGCTGTAGTTCTTTGTAAAGAACACTTATTTAAACATACTGATGATAAATTTAAGCCATCCAAAAGTAAAATAAATTTTGTCATCTTAATTCTCAGATACCGAATGATTCAACTGAGCTAACATTAATTATGTAAAATTTCATTTGACTTACTACAATATTACTCGCTGAACCGATAATTGAAGAGCGGTTAGATATTTTTACAATAACAGGTATAAATAGTAGTAATCTTCTAATATTATTTTTAATAAGGAGTTAGCTAGAGCATCTATTTTTTACTCAAAAATACTCTAAAATCCATCTCAATACTTGATGAACTCATTCTATACCTATTTATTTATTTATTTATTTTTTCGGGCTTATCCGGCCGCCAAAACCATTCCGTTTCACAAGACACAACTAATTCTCCAACCATCTCTATTTATTGCCAGATCCTTCCAGTTTAATCCGCTTCTCAATTTTAAACCTATAATAAATAAATTTACTCATATCATGATTTTTAAAATAGTTTGAATGTGTGTGGGTGATGTACGTGTGCTTTTATCGTATGTACCTATTATAACTTCTTTAGTATAACTAAAAAAAACCTAACGTAACTAATTTTGTGTTATAGCCCTAGTTATACACATGATATGAGAAAGAGAATTGACCAAACAGGTATCGAACTTAAGATGAGTATCATCTTCATAGTGCATCTCGTATCTATTTGCTTTTATAGATATTTAAAAATTATAAATACTCATATAGTTTTAAAATTATATTTTTCTAACTGCATAGTTGTAACTTAAACCTTTTTCTCACATGAGTAACATTTTATTGCGTGTTTCAAAACCGTAAGTTATAAGTTTTTTTCAGTCCAAATCAACTGAAGTAGTGATTAATTTAAACACATTTTATACATTTCACGTTTCAGAGTTTTTGCAATAAAATGCAAGAATTTGTATTTTTATATACAATATCAGGGGCACACCTAGAATTTTTTTTTTGGGAAGGTGCTTAAACATTTTCTTATTTTCCTTACACAAGTAAACAAGACCACTGATATTTAAATAATCATTTTTTTTTTTCATTTTTTAACATGTCATATTATTATGTATTTAATATTTATAATTATATTTACGAGTATAACTAAATATTATGACAAATCTATTTAAAATTTAAGTTTTTTTGGGTACTTAAGAGCTGTTAATACTTTGGATTCTTTTTTTTTCTTGATGTATGTGTAAATTTGCCAGTCAATTTAAACGTGACTGTCCCATTATGTTTCGGAGGTAGATTTTGATTTATCGTAGTGTGAAAAACGATCTACCAGCCGTACTTTTACTAATTGGTAACGTTGTAAATATTATCAAAAGTTTAAATACTGATTCATATGTTTTTAAATCACATACATTTAAATCATCAATTGAGTTTAGTGGTAACGTATATAGTAATAGTTTTTGAATTTTTCATACCACGAATTCGAATTCTGCAATCTTTGTGACAGAAAAACGATTTTGTTGCATATCTTTTTCATAACATTTGAAAAGATTTTTTTTAACTTGTAAAAATATTTTCGTTTTTTTTTTTTTTTGGTGAGGGGGGCTTCAGTTTAAAAAGTCCTTTCTGGGTGTGCCACTGCACAATAAACATATTACATAATATTATTTGTAATTTTTGTTACTTTATTGTTGTCATTGGACTAAAATATCTATTTTTTAATACAAATTATTGGAAAATGTTCTTTCTATTTGAAAACTAGATCACAAAACATGATTTATCAATAATAAAAAAGTTATTACAATCATAGGCGTGCGCAGACTTTATTCGCAGGTTGTGCAATAAAAAAATAGGGCTCCTCACAAGAAAAAAAAATCACGCAACATATCTTGCAACCTAAGATAGGATAGAAAGTAAAGAATAAATAATTTATTTTAAATTTCTAAAAAAGATTCTAAGCCGTTAAACATTTTCTTCCATATATAGGACTCAATATTGGTACAATCTAAGTTTTTACAAATATGCTACTTAGCTTCTTTACATCCCTCAGAATCTAAAATCACACATAGTTTTACAATAAAATATTAAACAACGTACTGTAGTAAGTTTTAAAAGAATTAATGAACTAATGTCAATAAGAAATAAACAATTCACGAATTTTGGCAAAAAACATCAGTTCGTCCAAAATAGTTTTCAATTTTTTAAGGTAAAAATTTCTATTGTCTATCAGTAATGGTTGGCGGTAAAATCAAAAATAACAAAACTTAAATCTTACTTATCATTTTATCCAACCAGTGACATGGAACAATATTATTAATAATACCGTCCTATATGGCTATACGCCGGACTTAGCATATATTATTATTATAGTCTTTGATTACAAACCATAAAAACAATAATTATTATTCTATATACCTAAAGTTTTTATGTTGTAACATAGATAATAATATCTAAATGTTACTTTCTGGTTGGAAATGTTGGAAACTGTGATAACAAGATTTAATGATACGTCTATATTTTAGATTATCACGTAGGTCGTAAGAAAACCAAAAAAAAAATTTTTATATGTATTTTTTTAATATCATTAAATTTTAATAATATGATATTATAATAAATATGGGCCCTCACATGTAGCTGTAGACTATGCAGTGGCATACCCTGCATACCCTGTGCGCACGCCTATGATTACAATACCATGCTAAAAGTGAGATGACCTATACGAAACGTAGAGTTTATTGCTAATCAATAATGTAACTTTGCTACGACTATATTATATATACTCTGTTCAAATTAAATACATCACTTTCGTCAAATGGTAAATACAATTGCCTACTTTAATAAAATTCACAATAAGTTCAGAACTCCCATTTTTATTTAAAAATTTAATCATCTTATTGTTATAAAATATTCAAGGATCAATTTAATATGTATTATAAGTTTATCGTTTAGCAATTTTTTGTGATATGAAATTAATATACCTTAGAATTCAAAACCAGTTCTGAATTGTAAAATATATAATATAATAATATGTGCATTTGCTTATTAGGTACTTAAATAAAAACTTAAAATAAAACATATGCCTACAATGATTTCTTTCTTCAATATTATTATAATTTGAAAAATTCGTTATTTTCATAACTTTGTCGACGAATATTAATCAATCCTAAATTATACTATTTTAATAATTTATTAATATACATATACCATTATACCAATTTATCATAAGTTACCTGAACATATAAAAACCATACAAATATATCACAGTCAATGATCTATATTCTATATAATACGCTGCTAATGAAATTGGTAATAATATTATTAGTGAGTCAAAAATAAATATATGACGTGTAATATTTAAGTTATTTTGTGACTGCAGCTACGTACAATACCATAATAGGATTTTAGTATTTAGGTACTATTTTTGCTTTAATCGTGAACATAAATTATAAATTAACAAAGAATGAATTTTTATATTTTATTATTTATTTGAAAAGTAAATTATTAAAAAATATTTTCCCAAATAATGCATTTCTCTGCATACACACTAAGTTCATAATAATATATAAATATGACTTGCCTCAACATAGACAACTGGATCTCGAACTGTTGCACCAATAATTGCAAATAAAATGTAACTTGAGCGATGTAATATTAAAAATAGCGGCACACGCAGCGCACTTGTTATAGTTAATTCAAAATAAATATTAGATAATCAACACACAATATAAAAAATAAAAGAAGGCGAATTCGCGCACACGAAATAAATTAATTTCACTCGACTTTTGACAATACTTAGAGTCGTCGAATAATTGAAAACTCCAAAATCGCGCACGTAACGTGAACGTTTGTCATTGTGAACGCGCTCGTAGTTTATCCGCAACTAACTTTACTTTGCTGATATTTAATAACTTATATAAGTAAAAACCATGAACTAAGATTATACGGTCTATCTTAGTTCGTGTAATGACTAATAAATAATGATATATCATAGGTTATGTATAGTAAGTAGTAAGTACCTACAATCTACATATACTATAATAATAATATGCTATATTTAATTTATAATTATACGCAGTTTCATATGTGAGTATGCCTCTCTAAATATAAATATGGAATCGGTAGCGGCTATGTGAATTCCTTCGTGATTGGCTTAGAATAATTGGTGTATAATTCGGTATATCAGGACTCGGGATTTAACGCTTTTAAAAAGTACTAAATACGAATACATTTATCGGTGAAATTAAATTGAGTTCTTACTACTTTTATGTGTTTGAATTGAGTCCAATTTATTATCTTAATATCTTTGAATTGAGTCCGTATAGATTAGATATTATAACTATCTCTATAGAGCCGATGACAACCTTGAAAGAGTCGAATACTTGTGCTAAACCATTTAAACATATTATCAACACCGATATAAGTTTCACATTTCGCCCTTTAAAAATGTAAAAGTTGGTTTGAAAATGAAATCCACCATGCAATTAAACAAGTTTGGACCGATGTTAGAATTAAAGGGTATCCATTACATTTAGCCATGTAGCTGGTGAAGAAAAATTCAAAAGTTAGGTGTGTACAAGGTATATAAGTATGATTTTGAGAAAAGTATAGGTATATCTCAAGTATTTTTTCGGATTTCCATTTTTAAACAAAAATGACGTAGTCCTGCAGGCTACAATATTTCACGGAAGATTTGATGGCAATAAAACCATGTGATGATCAAAAAATTGACAGTTTTACAGATTAATCGGGTCATTAACAGTTGTGAAAGTTTTCACGCAAAATTAAATAAATTTTTTCACTCGGGATAACAAAATATTTTTATATAACGAAGCAAAGCAACGAAACCATGTAAAAAAAAACATTAGAAAAGGAACACTCATTTTTACGAGAGCAGACAAATAAATACAATATAAATAAGCATATTTGCAGATTTAATTTTTTAAAATCAGTATCATTTACATTTTTACAAGCAACTAATTAATTATTAATTAATAAGCTGAAAGGACTTAACTCGAATAACCTAACAAGATTGGCCGAGCTCAATTCCGATAACCAAAAATATTTGTAAGATTCAATTTAATATTTGTGATTCAATTCAATGTTATCCGCATTTATGTACTTAAAAAATACAAATAATAAGATTTATAAAATTACAATTATTTTTTTACATCACAAATATTTTCATAAGTACAAATATTTTACAATTTGTACATTCTGAAGAACCTATTTAACTCTTTTATGCTTAATATTGTAATGAATTTACCTATTATAAAAAGTAAAAATATTGCTGATAAATTTCATAAATTTTATTTTTATATTTTAATCTTAAAGCGGTTTATGATTGCTTTAAATAGTTTAAAATTATTTATCTATGAGATTTACTAGATAATATTCCTAATTTTAAATTTTATAATAAGTAAATTCAATTCACTGCAATATTAAGCGTTAACGAATTAAATATACTTAAATAGATTCTTTAAAACGTACAATTTACTATGTTGTGTGTTTCTTAGACGGAGACGACGCACGTGTGTGAAACAACCAATTAAAAATTATCTTTGAGCGGACTATAAAATATAAAAATACGTATACTCACAATTACTTATATCGAAAGATTATAATTGATTTGTTTTTCTTATCTTTTATTAACTATGATTTTTATATATAAGATTATATTAAGATTATAGATTAGGTGTATATACCTATATATCCGTACTTTGATTGAAGTATACAATATATATATTTATTTAGTTTTATCAGTATGCTTTTAACACTCTTAATAATGCACGCTAATAAGTTGATATTAAATTTTAAAGTTTATATATTTTATTTTAAAATTTTATGACGGGCCACATAAACTATAGATTAAACACCATTAATGTTCTACTTATGCTATTTCTGTATTAATCTAACCAAACCTATATTCTGTAAAGAGGAATATTTTTTGAGTATTTAGATATGTTAAAATCAAAATTTAGAGAAGTAGTTTATGAGTTATAACTTATAGTTTATAAGTGTTTAAAGTTTAGGTGATCGGAATAGTAGACCAATGCATATTGCTGGGTATACCCGTAACACTCCACTCTGGTCACCTAAACTTTAAATATTTATAAGTTATAAGCTTATAACACATAAACTATATTCATCGTAATTTAGATTTTTATGTATCAAAATATTCCAAAATATATTTTGCTTCAGAAAATTAAAGTAAAAATGTATGTTGTTATTCAAAAAAGTAAAAGACTTAAAAAATTTAAATGATAAAATATATACATAAATATATAAATAAATATATATATATATATATATATTAAATTTAAATGATAAAATATATACATAAATATATAAATATATATATATATATATTTATTAATATAAATATATATATGTATTATTACATAATTTTCTTATGTTGTTTTATTTTTATAACTACGTATAAAAAATAAAAATGTTTTAAAAAGTTGATAGTTTTTGAAATAAAACTATTTTGTAATGAAAGATTTACCTTGTATACTAGTATATGTTTAATAAACATTGTTTATACAAAATAAATATTAGATTTTCATTTGGATTGCAGTGTAATCCTATTTTTGTAATGTAATTTTTGTTAAATTCCTTTTAATTAGGAACCACTACTCCAAATTTTAAGCTTATGTGTTTTTTTCGATATTATTATATTCGATATATTATATTATAATATATAGAGATTGATATTTGGATTTTATACATGTAAAAATAGATTATTATTTTAATCTAAGTATATATTACGTATATAATTGTATACCTAAATGACTAAACTATAATAGGCAGAGACTAAGAAGATGAGAGGTGAATTTAGGCAATACTTTCGTTAAATAATGTAAGTGTTAAAGTAAAGCTATACCAGGAAAACATTTTATAAAATACGCATTTTAAAAAGAGGCTCACATAGGAATTTGTTGACACAATTTTTGTATGTTTATATAGGTTACCATTGGTAAACAAAAAATAAAATAGTTATTAAAATTGAATAACTTGTATTTTACATTATATAGTTTAAATGATACATAGTTAAAAGGTCCTATACTATACAAGAGGAATTCATTGCTATGTTGGGTCGTTTTAGAAAAAAACGAAAATTCACATTTGTTAAAGAAGACTGATGTAACTTAAATGTATCGCCAAATATAGGTGGATCCGCAACAACGTAACTATTAAAAAATTATTTGGTATGAAATTCAGAAGAAACACTACGTATATAGACTTAACACGGTAACATAATTGACGGTCACAGCATTATTTTTGGCGATTGTACGCTTAGGTATCTTAATTAGTGAAGGAAGAATACCACATATTTCTTGGCGCCTGAGACATCATTTAATCGGAATTTTACATGGACGATTATTCGGGCGATTTTGACATTTAAGATAACAGGTTAAGATTAGGTAATTTTTTAATCGAAATAATGGTCCAAAGTGGATTTTCCACCATAATGGAACTTGAAAATAAAATGACTAAAATTTTAGGTTTCTTATGGTGTCCAGAACGCAACGTTTTTAAATAAAAAATTGAAATAAAAAAGCTCGTCGATAACCAGTTACAAAAAGAAATATATTTTAATAAATTGCTTTATTGTTCGACCCGTTATGACTCGTTGGTGCTGTAGTTAAGTGCTAATTAAGTCGCTCGCATATGTACATTAGAGCCGAACGGAAAAATATTAAGTCCGATTTTTTTTGGTTATAACTATATTTACTGTCCCCGAATTTTTATTCCAAACTATTTATTGAACAGATTATATTGTTATTTTGTGATAATAACGATAAGAAATCACGTATTTTATTTTCTTCAATCATTTTTCGACATTTGACAAATGCAGTAGACGTTGTGGTGTAGTTGTGCCTATATATTAACCATATTAGTAGGTAATATTGTACTAAAAATTATGGAATAAAATAGCTCTTCAGATAATGAATGGGATTCCTTTTTAACAGAGAGTCCCATTAACTATTATTAAATCACGGAAAAGATATTGGGTGCATGAAATTTAACAACACCGTACGTAATAATAGTGAATTTTAAAATGTGTGGAAAATTTAAAAAAAAATTATCCATCCAAATCTTATAATTATTTTCGTATAGATTTATATCTACGTATGACTATATTCTAAATACTATCAAATGCGATTTTACAAGATATTCAAATTTTAGATTTTAAATTGAGCCTAAAGAAAAATTAGTTGTTACTCTTAGGTGAGCTGGTATTGAATAAATATTTATTATTTTAATTTGTCTAATACCATGTATAATTATTAATTAGAAATATTTATTTTTTAATTAAATGTGTTCAAATATTAAAAAAGAAAAAATATATTGTTAAAAAGACTAAATAAATTATAAATTGGTGTATTAGTATTGAGTGGATCACTGCTGAGAGGTGTTACAATTATATTATATACATATTATATATATTATTGTTATTAGTCTTAAACAATACATCATAGTTTAAATTAATCTAAATATTTTTCAAATAAATTGTATATAAGTTAGAATAGCAAATAATAATATAAACACAAAGTACGTAACGCCAAAAAGTTTAAGTTCTTACGATTAATACTTTTGTAATTGTTACAAAATTGCTAAAAATAGTTGTTTTTCAATTTTGTCGTAGATATTAAAGCAACTATAAACATTTGATGATCATTTTGAGTTTCAGTAGTTTTTAATTTTTTTATTAAAAAAAAAATAATCGAAACGATTTTAATCTGCCGTTAATTCTTTTTTTTTTTTTACAGATATTTAGATCAGTGTCTTTTTTACTATCATTGTCATACGTTTATATTGTATTTAACAATAAATACAAAATATAACTGTGTAGGCGTGTTGCTCAACTGAAAAATGAGTCAATAATTCGTTTAAGCTCACAGATATTAAGTATAAAATTATATATATATATATTTATACTTAATATCTGTGTTTAAACCATACTAAACCAGCATTTTGTGATTATATCATTTATATATTACAGCCAATATTTCCTTAAATATACTAAAGAGCTTTTAGATAATATTTAAACTAGATACCTACTCATAACCATAACCGTAGAGTTATATGATTTAAGTTGAATTAACTATTCAGATAGATATTTTTCAAAACAATAAAATAATTAAACTTTTAATTAATAAAAATATTTAATTTAAAATAAATTAGGAATAAATTCAACTTTAACTATATAAACCAAATATTGCAACATATGATAAATTTTTAGTAAGTAAAAAAAAAACATACAATATGTTAAGTTTTTTTAGAAATTAAGAGCATACATAAGCAGTATATACTCAAGAATTGAAAAAAAAATATACAAAGAAAATACTCATTAATTATAAAATCAATCAAGGTCAATTAAATTAAATTTTTAATTCTTACAAACAGAATTTCCAATTACAAGAGTTCATAAGTCGTAGTTTAAGAATACAATTAAAAGTATTGAAATATTGAAATTTATAGTCAAGTATAAACTTGTCATGTATTGTAATATACAGAACAACCATTGTATTCTGTGATTTTCAAAATAAGAATGAATAGTTCTATTATAAAATGTACCTAAAGGTTTGTAGAGGAAATCTTCGAGACTTTTATTGATATTTTTTATTACCTAATAAGCAAGTTAAAAACATTTTAAAACTATAAGTTATGTTTATATTTTAAAATGGAGATAATAATTTTACTATTAAATTTAATATTAGGCTAATTTACTCTAATTTTTACAATTATAGACTAAAAAAAAAAAAAAATTGTGAACGTAAAATTTGCTGTTATACGTTTGCAAGACGAAAATAACACACGCGAATGTGGTGTTCTATTAAATTATTATGCAATATATTTATACTAGGTACAAAGTACTATGGAATAATGTCTTAAGTACCCTCGTGTTCTTATGTACTGAGAAAAAGATAATTGTGTACCTTTTGTTGTAAATAATATGACAATAGATCTTTTTTTTTTAATTCGACCAAATATGCATTTAATTGATAATATGACAATGTCACCAAGCAATACAGATGTTTTTATAAAAGCTCGACCACTATATTATGATAAAATTTAAAAAAAAATGCAATTCTCTTCCTATGGAGTAGAATATTTGTATTGACGAACAATTGGTTTAAGGGCCATTTATCAATAAAACAATATACAAGTATAAGAAATAAACCTAATTCAAGAGGTATTAATTTTTTGTGTGTGAGTGTGTGGCGATAGTAGAATTATATTATACGACTTTGTGCTATATCAAAGTTCTAATACCGAAATAACTAAAACTCAAAAACAATTTAGCCAAGGCCCAGGAATCGTATTATATCCACGCAAAATCGTCAAAAAAAAAAATAAACATTTTCTTTTCTTTGATAATTATTTTTCATCATTCAATCTTTTTGAACTTTGCAGAAAATAAGAATTTGTATCGTTGGCATGATACGTGTTCATCGATTTGCGAAACCGCCAATACTTTCAGACAAAAACTTGGCCAAAATGGGAAGAGAGACTACTTTTAAAGTTTAGTCAGATATACCTAGTTATAACAATAACATATAGGTCTTGTACGACGGTATGACAACAAAACGGTTAATTTGACATCGAATTGTATTACATCTGGAATTACAAATGTTGTCAGGCGTTGGGATAAGAAAAATAAAACCTATGTTGATGTTGAAAGACTCGAGATAGTACAAAAATATAACAAATCTATGAGTGGCGTTGATAATATGGACAAATTAATTAGTTATAATCGAACATTTATTAAATTGCGAGAATGGACTAAACGCATGATTGCTCATGCTTTTGACATGACTGCCGCAAACTGCTAGCTAACGTATACAAAAGACAATGAATATTTTAAAATACTGAAAAATAAAAGATAATATGATCTCTTATATTTTCGAATGGAATTAGCTAATGGGTTAATAATTTTCGAAAACAATTTTATTCAAAATGCATCGTTTAATAATCATTGTTATTGATTTTACTGTAAATTAAAAAGTATTGTAGGAGTATATAGAAATTTGAAACAATTCACTGTCAGTCAAATTATCGTATCTGTATTCAATTACAATTTTAAAATAATATCTAAATTAAATTTAAGCTACTTGTTGGCATTTAAATTATCAATTTTTTTTAAGTATTTATAAAAATCTTCAGCTCAGTCAAAAAGCTTAAAATTTAATATAAGATCTCACAAACGTAAATTTATTCTTTTAGCAATTGAAAAATATTTAAAATACATACATTATTATATATTTTTTGATAAGAGTTAGAAGTTAACATTTGTAACATATTAGGCATTTCAATGAAGAAAACGATTTACATTGATATGTTGTAATTTAAAAATATTATTTAAGGAGCACTGATACTTTTATAGATATATTATTATTATATTTACCAATGTGATTAAATACATAATATTATTTTCAAAATATTTAAATTAATTTTAAGCTATTTATTACTTATTCATATCACGAATCTATGTTGACTGTATTTATATCATTCGACGCACTTAGTCAGTATTGACCAAGTTAATTACAATAATACGTGGTTTAAATTTATACTATTATAGTATAATTAAATATTAAAAAATAAAATAAACTCAATGTTTTGGGACAAAATTAATTCTACCTAGTACCTATTGTATTACTAATAGTAAAATTAATTATTATATTAACAATAAATAAATCTAATACAAATATTCTAGACTGACATATCGTCTCCCCTTAGAATCTCTTTTCGTATACGATTGAGACGGTACGCAACGATCGCTAGTACAAAGTACAGGCACCGCAGTGACCGGGTTTACACTGTTACCACCACCATCACCACCACCACGGGTAAAGACATAATATAGTCAACTCTCCTACCAACGCCGTAAAGGCCAAGTTGAAACGGAAAGATAAGTCGCGCCGGACGAGCATCGGCCGCCAGTGATCGCTCTTTAGTGTCACGACCGTCTAACAGAGTCTCATGTTCCGACTGTTGTTCAAGCAACTCTACAACGGCTCTACAAGGACTTTACTTCGTTGGATTCACCAAGTCGCGTTCAACCACTGAAGGTTAAGAATGTCCTAGTCGTATACTTCCAAGCAACCTACTTGTGTGAATCCACACCTGTGCGAGCATCCACAATCATACGACCGGCTTATCCGCGGAACAAAACTACGACAACCATAGAAGCCGCGTCACAATTATAGGTACAACATAAATCATCGAATTTAAATTCAATATGTCCGATACAGTGATTACTCAATATTGACTATACAGCTGCTGAGCGTTAACCAATTGCTCCACTTTTTTGATATTGTTATGTTTAAGACTCAGGTAATTTATTTGACTGTAAGTATATACTAGATACACAATAGAAGTACTATCTGTACGGTAATTTGATTTAATTATTATATTAGTAAATACTTCTATCATATAATATACTATTATTGTTATTGGCAATAGATAAAAATAATTCTAAATAATTTTAAAATGTCTTAGTGTAAAAATAATAATAGATTATGCAAAACTTTTATAGTTACAGCGGTTTATGTTTTTCAATTACTACGAAATAACTTAAATCGTTATTTACCATTAAAAATTAAATTTTATCGAAACTTTGAATGCTTAGTACAAAAGGTTGTGCATTATATATATATATGTATTTTTAATATTTTTAAATAATTTTAAGTGGATGTCACATCTATTTAACACAATGTGTTGTCTCCTACTTACAAACATATAACCATACCACATTTGTGTTTAGCAGTTTCGATTTTGAGTAATCTTTAATAAATGATTGTCGTATCACTGTATTGAGTCTGAGAGTGACACGTTATTAAATTTAAAATTTTGTGCCGTCATACAAGCTAACTTAATGACCAAAAATAACTAAAATCGTGTTTGGTGTTACGTAAATAATTATTTTACAAGTAAGTGTGCAAAATGATTGAAATTTAAACTTTAGACGCTAATACAAACCTAGAATAAACTAGATTATTTTTTTTACATAAAATTTTTGTAAGCAAAACTCATATGAAATTTTGTATTATGTTTTTAAACTTTAGGTATAGATATTGAAATTGTTATGTATATTTAACTATAAATTAATTTACGAATTTTTGTGATTTTTGAACAGCGCATGGTCGTGTGACGGCGCAAAGTATAGGCAATAGAGTGAGTTATTTCATTATTCGATGAGTAGGCATAACAGTTTTCAATAGTTAATGTAATTTTAATGCTAAACATTATTATCAGATAAATCTTAATAACGCTTATACAAATATATTTTTCCGCCCATGTCTTGACGGAATCTAATATTTTAAACTATCGATGGCCGATTTAAGATTTACTAAAATTATCATGTGGCACTTACCTATTAATATTTCAGCTGCCAATTTTAAATAACAATACTTCAGCGACATTCAATTTACATCGTGTGTCATCCGTAGCGTGCGTAAGGTTAGGCCACGTCCGCTGATATTTAAACATAAACGTAAACCGTATTATTGTTTCTTAAATGTGTGCGCACGATAACGTTTTCTAGCATTTGAGGCATGGTGGTGTGAACGGACTGAGGGAAACGCGACGGTTTCTCGAGAACCGATAGAAGGAACCTCTTTGACAAGCTGCTCCAACAACGGTAAGTCAGCCAACATTACAATGCTCGCATTTAATACGAAATTTATACTTAAAAAACAATTATTTTAATTCTGTACAAAACGTGTTTGTTGTGGAAGAAGCCGAAACAGTAAAGCGCGGAGAGTATCCGTCACCGCTCAACTCATCGACGACCTGACAAAGACTATCTAATATCTATGTGTGAAGAGATTCAGTAACCACGTTTGTAAACAGAGATTATGCAATATGGCCACAACAACCGTAATCAATGATTCAATGCTGTGAAATAATTAGAAATATAGTATGTGACATCTACATATATAAATCATAATACAAAACATATTTTTCATTCATAAGTAATACCTGCTAAACGAGATTTTTTAGAATACGGTACAAAGAATGAATTATACGTTTATAAAATATATAATTTTTAAAACAACTTTATCGTGCTAATCGTCTTGTTCAATGAGCAACAGCCAGAGCTTGCGCTAACGTGCAAACGTACAATTGTGCATAAAATATGCTATTATTTTTAAGTGTTTTGCAGTTCATAAAAAATAATATGATTTTAATTTTTAATAATTAATTCTATACCTATATGTTTGAGCTTATAACACAAGTACACCATTTAACATTATTTTGTTTGCTGAAATAATTATAAGTTATGATTAAAACATTGATAATAAATAAATATTTATTTATAAATACCAAGAGATTAAATTTATGGTCTTTAAGATAAACCGTAGTCAAGACTGTTGCATTGTGCTCAAATTAATAGTAATTAGTAATATAATTTTTGACGTGATAAAATATAAATATAATTTTTTTTTTAAATAATATTAAGATGCAAAGTGAAAAATATATTGGTCACTGATGAGTTTTTCATTATTTTGTATCCAGCCAGTAGCCACCATGAAATCAAAAAATGTATGTACAATAACTAGATAGCTAATTGATTATATGATTAAGGGGATCGAAGCACGTATATTTTTCATAAGTTTTAGACCAATAAGCGGTGGTAAATTACATATACTTAGAATTGTCCTATTTAAATTTTTATACATGTATAAATTCTTTGAAAAATTATCTAGGCTTTTTAGGAAGTCGATTTTAAATTTTAAATTTTAAAAGACCTTACAATTAAGATATATTTTTCAAAGATTCCATGAAATAATTGCATGACATTTGTATTTATTTTGTGTACCTATATCTGATTTTAAATCAAAAAAAGTGATTCCTAAAGAGTATAGTATAGAAGCTTATAAACTCAACCGTTTTTTCGAAATTTCAATCGGACTTCAGGAAGTATGTTTAATTTACTACCGCTTTTAATAGTTTTTATAGTTATGCAAACAAGAATATATTGACATGTACACGTGCGTGTGAGAGTTGCTTCCGACAGCTCGGCGGTAGCTCGATGCGGCAAGACAGCGAGTTTTGGAAACAATCAGCCGATAAGAATTATTGTATAATGTATATGTATAGAAAAATCACTAATGGACAACAATAATAGTTCATAATATTAAATAATAATTATATTTTTCAATAATTTAATACAACTCATGTATAAAGAAATATAAAGTATAAACCGCCTATGAATCATTTTATTTTAACACTAGACTCCAGTCAGCAAAGTTATTTATTAGGAAATTCATATATTGGTTTATGGGCGGCTGGCTGTATGGTAAAAGTGATAACAGATTACACACACTAATGTTCATTTGCTACTCACACATAGACATAGTCAAAATGTACATGTCAAACAAATTGCATAAATATTACTCCTAAAAATATGATACGCTGGAGCCAAAAGCTATATGCACTGATTGCAAGGACGCACGGTAGTCAATGTGTTTGTTTGTTATCACTTTATCAGTTTGAATTTATTATCATATTGTTATTGTTTATAAGCTTATTATTATATTATATTAAATAATATATTTGTGACTAAATCCAAGTACTTAAATATATTATTAGTACTTAACTACTTAATGAAAATGCCGACGATGTGTTCAGCTCATCATTGTAGAAATCGAGCAAATTGGGAATCAAATATACATTTTTTTAGGTGAGTGGAGTTGTAATGTGAAAGCACTTCCTACTGCATCGTTGGTTTAAACTGGAAAAAAGTTATTTATGTTACTCTTATTGTTTTTAGATTTCTTTTAAATAATGTTGAAAAATTACAACTTTGGTTAAAAGCTATTGGTCGCAAAGAATTTGTGCCAAATGCTGGAAGTTGTTTATGTTGTGATCATTTTAAAAAATTAGACTTCTTGAAGGAAGTCATTAATTAACTTTAAAATATGATTATGTACCATCAGTTTTTCAACTTTCAGTTCATTCTAAATAATTGCCTTCTTAACTCTTTTCCAGCTACCAAAAAAAAAAAATGTACTTTATTCTTACAATTTTTACAAATTTAAAAGTTACCCAACAATTAATGGATAGATTAGTTTTTATAATTTTTCTTGTACTTTGTTCTTTTTATAGATGTATTAAATAAAGATTTACCAATAAATCTTAATACCTAAATGTTTCCCAGATGATATTGAGATTTTAAATGATTCTTGTTTATTAATCCCAGCAAATTACCACTAATTATAACATCACCTTAATATACATTTAATAATATAACCTTATAATTTCCTCAAAAAAATCCAACCAGGTACAAAAGAAAAAATTAAATTATTACAACAAAAAGTTTGGCAACAAAATAAAACTATAAAAACATTAAAAGACTTACTGAAAAATATAAGAAACTAAGGTATGTTTGTTGTCAGCAGAGTGTGAAGATATTATGCTTGATAAATTTAGCGAAATGTCACTTGATATTTTTAAGCATGAATTAAAAAATATTGGACAAAAACTTAAAGGATGCTGCTATAGCACAGACATTAAAAGAGTTTGCATTTACTCTACACTATTATTCACCCCTTTGTATTGTATATATATATATATATCTGTGGTTTCAACTGAATATATGTACGTATACAATAGAGTATGCTATAACTTACACATTCATTATTATATGAATTTTTTATATGAGATCTCAATATGTCAATTGTCAAATGAATGAACAGCAAAAACCATTGAGTATTTATAAGAGAAAAGGGTAAGCAACAATATTATTTCAATGGTAGTTTCCAGATGTTACAAAAAAACATGACCAAATAGAAAAAAGTGACACTGATGAAAAAATTGTCATAAAAAAAAAAAGAATATTTTAAAATTAGATTAATATTAATTGTTGTTAATCAAAGTATAATTTAAGGAATTTATTGCTTAAACTGTTAATATTTATGAATCAAATTTTTTCACTTATATAAAATAAACAGGATGTGCAGCTTTAATATTTTTTTAGCGCAAGCTCTGGCAATAGATAGATAATTTATAATATCATTTTTGATGCTTGGCGTTTGGTATGTAATACGTTATAGATGATAGTTGTAAGTAATAAATTATTATTAGTGCTTAGTCGGGTTCAATGCAAGTACTGAAAAATGTCATTCTTGTGTGTACAACATACATATACATATACGTGTGTGTAACACGCATACACATATCATTTGTCAATAATTCAATACCAAAATAAAATTCTCATTAGCGTGATATTATGAATTTTACGACTTATTTATCATTTTGACAAAGTTAAAGTTTAAGTATTGGCTTTGTATGATAAAAAAAAAAAAAATAATCTTATTTATTTAAAAAAAGTAATTATTGAAAACTTAAAAATGTAATATTTTTATTTTATCAATTCACAGTTGTAAATATCTAATTAAGAAAGAAAATTTCTTATCTCAAATGCGTAATATAGGAAATGTATGGTCAACAGTTCATGTTAAGTTTCGTTAGATTTAATATCGGAAGTGAATTGACCTATCATAAAATTTAATATTAAGAATTTAATCTGATTTTTTTATAATTGATCAATTTTTGATTGTTTTTTATATAAATTTAATAGAATAGCTTAAAAATGGAATTATAACAAAAAAAGCAACATATAAACATAGATAGAATTCTTACCATTAAGTTTTATAATAGGTTAATTCATTTTAATATTAAAGCAATGAAGCATGACGTGAGATGCTGACCTTAGATTTTCTATGGTACGTACTTGTAAGACAGATATAATAAATTCAGGTGTAGCATTCTCTGATTTATTTTAAAGAAAAAATGCTGTATTATCAAGTTTTTAATTACAGTAAATACGATTATTAAATTTTTTCAAAGAATTAAAATTGATCAACATAAATTTAATAATTTAAATTTTATCAAAATGTTTGGTCTTTTCAACTAAAATTACAGCCCCATAAAATAATAATAGTTTTATTGAAACAAATGAAACATTGTTTTACGCTAAAAATGAATGTAAATTTTAAAATGTTCAGTATCTACATTAAAAAATGCTCATATACATTAAAATTAAAAAACACGATATTATGCACAATTATTATATTATATAATTTAAATTAAACAATACAGATAATATTATATACTATTCTATTTATGATGGATTAGATTATAGAAAAATACAGAAAAGACATTCTTAAAATAATATTGTGTTGTTAGCTTTAATATTAGAGTTAATTAATTTATTAACAGTAAATCAATAATAATAATAATAATAATAATATAGTATAAACTATAAACCTTAACTAATATGGATTTTTTCAATTATTGTAGCATATTAGTTATAAATATTTACTATTGTTGACAAATAAAAATATAAAATAAATAAGACCTAAACATAATTAACCTTAAAATTAAAATATTAATTTGAGTAAGTTGTTAGTTTTAAAACAATATATATATGTTACGGTAAATGATGTTAAATGGAAATTAACGTTATTCACCGGTTATTAACGTTATTTACCAAATATACAGGTAATTATCGTTATAAACTGGATAATCACGTTAATGACCAAATACACAGGTAATTGATGTTATAAACCAGATAAGCGCATGAATCTCAAATACTACAATTTGAAAAATTATGTAAGTACCCAGATATTTTTAAAAATAGAATAAATGCATTATTATTTTTATTTATTTTTACAAGTTTTACTCCCATGACATTTAATATAACATAATTTTTCAGCCCCAAGGTAGGCACAATGCTTATTATTATTACAACTAGTCTTGCAATGACAACGCTGGTACTTTCGAGGGCTCGCAACCGAATTATTACTAGCTACTTCCCTCAGTGTCAACTGTCTACCATCTGCTAATTTTATCACATTGTCCATGTCTAATAGATTTTATTTGCAAACAGCTATTTTTGACATGTGAAATAATATTTAAGAAAACTATATTCCGTACTTATAAAATAATAAAACAAATTTTAATTTTAATAGTATATTTTTTCATTAAGAATTAACTTACAGAGTTTGTATAAATCATGTTCAACTTGAGTGACAACTTTACTGATAGTATATTTTGCATAGAACCACGAGCTCTATCAACGTTTGGTATAAATACACATACAGTTAAGCCTATTTCAAGCTGAGGAAACTTTTCTTTAGAAAATTTCATCATTTCCTCTCCTTGTTTTTCTAAATTTTTTTTTGAATTTTTACATGCAATACAAATATTTTCTTGACAATCATCAAAAAAATATTTAAAATAATTTTCAAATATTTATATTTTAGTTTTATTTTTGTTATATTTAAAATTCGGAAATTTATCGTTAAATAATTAAAAAATATTTAAGTACCAAGTTCCGAATTTTTTTCTGCGATTTCTATGATTTAATTTCCGATTTTGTCTTCTTTGATGATTGGTTCTTTGGTTATTTTTTTAAATCTTCCGCAATAACCTCTTTTATTTTATAATCAGATCAAAATTTCCCAAATCATATGGTTATTAACGTTATTCACTAGAAAATAACGATAATTCCCACATTCGTAGGTAAATAACGTTAATAACCGGCGAATAACGTTAATTTCTGATATAACATCATTTACCGTAACATATACATATTATTTCAAATGTCATATATATAAATATTAAATATAGATAGCTAATATTTATTAAAGTTTTTACACATGATTTGTATTATTGTAAATTAACCATGAGATCCTTACTTAATATATAAGGGTGCTTACTAAAAAATAATATAAAGCAGTCCTAAAATCTAATACAATGTAGTTCAATAATACAGTAAGATTATAAAATAAATCAACTTAAAAAAATTACATTACATTGAGTCTTATTTTTACAACTCATCACGGTCTTTATCATTTGATTTCTCTGCTTTTTGCTTTTCTTTCTTATTTTCTTCTTCGTCAAGTGCATCTTTCATATTATACTCGCCCTCTTAAAAAAATAAATATAATTTTAAATTGGTATTGAATATTTAAAATATTACTTATGCTTACATATCTCGGTTTTCAAATAGCGTCTACTTTTTCTTTAGCTAAATCAATATCTTCTGTGATCAAAATATTGTCGAAGATAGTACCAGATTTTACTTGTCACAAGTCAAAACCAAGAGCGCATATTTCTTCTCTTACATATAGTTTATCATCTTTTTTGTATTCTGGATTATTAATTTCTGGATGTACCCATACTCCCTATAAACATCGCAGATAATTTATTCAACCAAAAACCTTTTTAAAGTATGTAAAAATAAAATATAATTAGAATTTATTTTTACCTTGTAATTTGGATTATCAATCTGTTTTGGTTTCCATTCACCCTTGAAATCTGGATTAACAATCATTGCTGGCTCCCAATCACTATCCATTTCATCATTCCAATCTCTTAGTCTAGAGGCAACTGGATTAGGAATGAATGTTGGCTTATCCCAATCTTGTGGTTTCTTATCATTGAGGTCATTAATAGTAAGCTCATCGTCCCAGTCTTCAGGTTTCTTAACTTTAGGATCTTTGATTTTTTGAGGAGGTAAAAAGTTCCAATCAGCTTCTACTATTTAATTATCAATTAATACTTCATAAGTATTATTTGGCTTTACAATAAGTGTGTAAACATGAGTATAAATATCATCGAGACAACGAATGTCTTTATTGATCAATACATTTTTCCTTTGTAGTTGAAGATAACATGCACCTTCTTTGTTCCAAGACCACAAATGTCAGATCCTAAAAATAAAAGAAACTTTTGTATAAAAAATTGAAATTAAAAACAAATATTATACCTATAAGTGATAAACTTTATTTTTGAATTTAGAATTTAACAAGAAAAAATATTTTTACCACTTATTATTATTAAGGCTCGGATGTTTATGCACTTAAAACTACTGTAATATGCATGTATTTATGCACTAAAAAATTACAAAATATGTAATCAAAATATGCGCTAAAAAATATTTTATATTTTCACCATTAAAGTGAGCGAAAAAAAGAAAAAATTGTGCTATTTGTTGACGAGAAATAGATAAAATGTTATTGTTAGTAGTTTGTTCTTTTTGCAAAAATATTGTAAACATGTTTAAGAAGTTGAAAACAATTTAGTGAAACGTATTGTAAATAATAATTAAAATAGTTTATTATTAATGCTTTTAATTATTACTCTAAAACAAATATACTTATTTTATAGATACGGAAATCTGTTATTATTGAAAGCAATGAATTGGTAGATGATGGAACTGATTATTTTGAAAAATGTGTAGATGTTGAGGCTATTGTACACAATTGTCTTAAACTATATGATAATGAAAATGAATCCATAGCTAATGTTAATAATATAGTCAGTATAGAATTAATCAATCAAAAATAAGATGTGAGTTCATGAATTTAATATTTTTACATTTTTAGTGTTTGGTTTTCTTTACAAATATGCTTATTTGCTGAAAACTTTGTTTAGAAATTAAATAAACCATCATATGTTATCCAAAACATCAAATAAAATTTTATAGTTGACAGCGCCAATTCTCAAATTGCTGATATTAATTGTAAATTAAATATAGTGGTTCAGAACCAATAACAAAAAATAAAAATGAAGTTAGTATTCAAAATTTTACCAAATATTAATTTAGTATACTTACACTTAAGAATCCACAAAATACAACTTATTATATCATGAGTTAGTTAATAATTTTAGAAAAAAAATCATTAACTATATTAATATCTTTAAAACAAAAAAAATGTGAATGAAAAAACAATTTTGTTAAATTAACAGATAAATACTCTAAAGAAAAACATAAAAAAAAGTATTGCATACAATTCAAAAGCATGTCTCTGATGAATATCATATTTTTAAGCACACATACTATACAATTAATACAACAGGTCATCTTTAATTAATTTTACGTAACAAAGTTTTACTGGCTTCTTATTCATACAATATACATATAAGAACGCCAATATATTTTATTTTTATTATTAACAGCTTGATTAATTTAACCATAATAGATACCTACCTTATTATATATGTATTTATTTTATTAATACCTATATGTATAGACATATAACATTTTTAACCTGTATTAGTAATACCTATTGTAACTAAGTAACAAATAAAAAAAACAATAAAAATATTTACCAAACATAACTTCATAAGGCGTTTTGCTGTGCATTTCCTTTGGTTCCAAATCACAGTTGAACAGCTTAACGTATCCACCACCACAACCAATATTTTGCTCGTGTTTGACTGTGTACTGGATGACAAGGTCTTTGCCTTCGATACTGAACGGTGGAAATTTCTTGGACAAAGCATAGAACCGACCGACCTGTGACGTTTGTATACCTTTGTCAGCTTCGAAATCATTGTAGAAAGAGCCCGAGCTGTGAACAAATTTACCAAATTCCTTACCAGGATATTCCGAGTACGTCCATTCACTTTCAAAAGAATCTGAGTAACAGCAATGGTCATTGGAATTATTAAAATATAAACATTGTTGTTGGTGGTGGTCTTGTCAAACATTGGCTACAATAATAATAAATAATAATACATACTATCGGGGAAGTCTTATTCAAAGTAGATTTCCGCGCCAACGGCCAAGGCAGTAGTCAGACAAAACAGTGTGCAAAGCGAAAATTTCGCAGGCGCTCTCATGTTGTATGAATATTATACAGCTATAATATTTTATTAAATGAATATATACTCAACGGGTGGTGCAAATCTTCTGTTGACGACCAAAAGGAATAAAGAAGGAGATCAAACTCCACGAAGCGCTTGTTCAGATACGTTTCAGAGGATCAAATGAGGCCCGATTGCCAAATAGCCTAGGCAGTAGGCACTAAACCGTGGTGACTGTTAACGACGGCGGAAAATATCGTATCTCGGGTATTTGAAGTCCGACTAGGTGGATACCGGTGATTGGTCGGTCGTTCAACTGTCGATGGTCGACGCCACAAAAATGCGTAACCTAGATAAGCAAATGCGTCTCGACCACCTCCGATAGCGAGTGCCGCCAAAATATGAATACTATATATTTATACTCTAGTATAAGGTCTATGTATTTAGATAATGAATCTGTCCATGAGAGGGTTCATTTTTCATTTATGACAAGCTATAAATTATTTGTGTATTGACTATTGTCTAACTTCACCGAAATATTCAGTGTATATACTTATGCACTTTAAATATATGTGTCTATGTATATTGTGAGTATATTTTAGATGGTACCGGTTTGTTATCACCGCATTACTCAGGTTTATTATTTTTTCTCGCCAACTATAATAATAACTGTGCATGTTAAAAATGCCTTTCAAAATATAGAAATCGCTTTCCGTTTTTATCAAAAATAAAAATTTTAATGTATCTACATTTGTTGCCTCTAAAGTTTAGGTAGTTTATACAATAGGTAATTATTAAAGATTTATCTCTATAAGAAATGTTCACATCAATTGCCTCCCCGAAATAAGTAGCGAATCACAAATGTTATAAAAATATACCACGTAAATAAATGAATTAATATATACATAATATTATAAAATGTTACAATTTAAGCAACTAAGTGAACGTCACACAACCCGTAATTTGATTATTAAAACTCTTATCAATAACATAATATGCAATATGATATTATAATAATTTGAATGAATAGAATATTACATAATAATGATAAACATTAAAGTGTTATAGGCATAAAGACATTTTTTAAATTTTATTACAGTAAACACAGTGGCTTTTTATTATACCTAAGAATCGTATCAAAATTATTAAAATTATTAAGATTAAGTATGTAATTATTAAATATATTTTTCAATATTTAGAACTACTGAGTACAACTAAAAAACAGAATCAGTGGTGTATATTATTTACATTTACACAAATAATAAACAATTATTAAAAGTAATAACATAATCAGATAAAAAAATTATAATAGTAATAGTATTTTTGGTAATACAATCAAATTATATATAGTTGAGGCGTGTAGAACCATATCTGCCCAACCCACAAAAGTTATATTTTACATCACGTCAACCACAGTTTTGACTTTTATTGTTTATTTTTTTTCTTATAAACAACTTACTCAAATGATACTAATTTAGTCACATAAATATGTATAAATGAATGCCTTTTCAACTATGTATAGAATAATCTTTAACTTTAAGTCATGTAAGTTTTAATGTGGATTGGGCCATTTTTAATTTTAAAAATATTAAGTAAATAATAATTTTTGTGAATTAGGCCATCTTACAGAATATATTATTTCGTTAATTTCTAAAAATTAAATTTGCAAAATATAGTTACTCTGACCACAAGATATTAAATGTTATATATTCAATAGACAGGTAATTGTTAAAATAGTCTTTAATGCTTAATTGTACATAATAAAATATAAACAGCAGCCTTTTTTTGTTTAATGATAAAATAAGTATAAAAAACAATATTAAATTTTAAAAGTAATAAACTATAACATTAAACATATCAATTTGTTACTTAATAATAATATAATAATCTAACATAATAATATTATAACATCTTTAAACAATACAAACAAAAACTTATCATTAAATTTAATTAAGTATCTAATGCATATTTCAAAAACTAACACCATTCTTTGGTAAGTATTTATCTTTTAAAAAATAATAATGATTTATTGTTCTTTATTATCTTCATTTTCATCAAATGGATAATGATCATCATTATTTTTATCTGTCTTAAGATCAAAATAAAACTGATGTTTGATTGGGGGTATGAATGGAAGTAGGTCAATTCAATTTTTTTTAAAACTACTTATAGTGTGACCATTTGAATACAAAAGATCTAAATTAGTTGTATAGTCTTGAATTTTAGAGTTTCTTTTATCAATATATTTACAGTAAAATGGATATTTTGGGTTATTAGAATGCTTATAGTTGAAATTAAATGGACACTTTTATAATTTAGCCATTGCACTTTTTCCTTAGTTTGATCAATTTTCTTATTATTTATCTGCTTTTCTAATGACTTAGTTGAGTATAAATCATTTGAAGTCATATTAACAATTTTAAATGGTTTTCTTTTCTAGCAGATAGTATGACTGCCTTTCAGTCATTTGGTAAATGAATATCAGGATGAAATTTTTTTTGTTTTTCAATTAGTCCAAAGTCCTGATCACAGGGTAAATATGAATGGCCACTAAGTAAAAACTTGTGATCAATTTCCTCAACAGTAAATTATGTACTAGCAACTATATAATTACATAAAGTAGCCATTTTTATGTTTCTATTTTGACCACCACATTGATCTGAGTACATTATAAGTTTAGTAAAAGTCACATAATTTTTAACATAATGTAAAATGCAATACTCAATCTCTTGGGGACCCTTGGAACCTATTGATTCATCCCAAACATGCATAATTGCATTATCAGTCACAAGATCATGAATACCAAGACAATAAGTTCATAACTGCCTTTTATAATAACATATTCCTGTTGAAATAATGGGTGTTGGTAACGTTTTCATTAAATTAAAGGCGATGCATGCAGTATTATTATTGTTTAGTTTTATTTCATTAGCATCTAATTATGTACCTTCTCTAGCACTTTCTGATTTTCTATGAATTAATTCTCTTTTATTTTTCACGATGGATTTTTCATCATTATTAGTCAACATTTTAAGTTTCATATTCAGTCGTGTTCACGTAGTCGTAGCATACAGTCCTGTCACTGTGCGTTCCACTGATAAGTAATCTCGGTCTTTAATAATTCTAATCCTAATTAGTGATCTCAAATGTCGTCGACCTCGGGCGGCAATAGCCGTACCGGTCAATCCCCAGCCACAACCAAAATCAAGCACACAGTTACTACAAATCCTGCCTCAACTCATGGATTCAGCACCATGGGGAAAAAGGGTAAAGTATTCAAAAACTCCAATAATCCACTCTCACCTAGTCTTCAATCAATTATCGAAAACCCGCCGTTATTAAATACATCTCAAACTACTTTTAATTTCAATGTCGTAACCGATAATACTAGCATACCCGATTCAAATATCATACTTGATGATAATCAAACAATCGAACACACACCGGTCGTTAGCTTATCTACAGATAAAACGCCGTCGTCTCCAGTTACCAACACTGATATAGATATGCACGCAACCAATTATAATAATAATATTCTACTTCATTCTTTTACACCGGATTATAATGGTCCCATAATTATACTCGCCGAGTGCATCGATCAAAATATAAACATGGGTAATTGGCATCCTATAAGTGCTGCTAAATTCTTCACCAAAAATTTTATTGGTATCTCCAATATTAAACCTGCCGGTTCCAAAAAGATAAAAATTACTTTTAATTCCACCCTCAATGGCAATAATTGCTTAAATTCTGATATTCCGCGTGCTAACGGGTTTCACGTAAATATTCCCAGCAGCCTCATATACTCGTATGGAATCATTAAACTAGATATTAATATTTCCGAAGAAGAATTTTTCGAGGGTCAATGTTCACCTGTCACAATAGAGGCATTCAAACGCATCTCTATTCAGAAAGATGGAAAAACTATCCAAACTCGCACAGTAGAACTGAAATTCATTGCACCTAAAATACCATCCGTCATTACTATCTACAATATGATATTCGAAGTTATGCCCAGCATCCGTTCCCCTGTCCAATGCAATCGTTGTTTAAGATTCGGACACACCCAAAAATACTGCCGTAGTGAAGCTAGATGCAGCCACTGCGGTGAAACCAAGCACTCAATAGACTCGTGCCCCTCCACACAAGCCACCGACCCGATATGTCTACACTGCAAACTTCCTCACCTTGCCACTGACCGTTCCTGCCGGGAATGGTTACTTCAAAAGGATATAAAAAAAATCATGGCGACAGAAAACCTATCCTACAAAGATGCGTTAATATTTAAGAAAAATAAATGTTACACACCAGCCTTTAAATATTCCGATATTGTAAACTGCCAGCCTCATATCTCTGAAAACATCGAAATCGACACTTCTCTCCAGAATGATCACTTTCCTAGTCTAAACAATTCCCACCATTTCTTCAATAATAAAAAAAAAAAAAAAAATACATATCTAATCCATCCCAGGTGCACAATAATAAAAAATATCTCTTACCTGTTGATTCCTCTTATACCTCCCCAAACGGGAGCTACTTAATTAATCCCAATGGCCCAATTAAGTCACCCGATGAAAACGATAATGACTTCTCCTGGATTCACACCCTATCCCTCAAATTATCCGAATCTCTTATAAACGCACCTTCACTCTCCTCTCCTTTTTCCCCGTCTTATCTTCAGAACCTAATTGAGTCATCATTAACTTCCCTCCTCGCCGTTCCAAATTTTGTTACAATCGACTAGGTAATGTCCATATTTTCAACGATTCTATAATTCATAATAACTAAATTACCTAACATGTCCCAAAATTTCAATAATAAACATCTCATTAACAACTACAATATACTGCAATGGAACGTTAGAAGTATTACAGCCCGACTTCCTTCTTTACAGCATTTACTCACCACTCACAAATGTTCCATAGCCATCTTATCGGAAACCTGGCTACTTCCTTCACGTACTTTTAAATTACCAGACTTCAAAACCTTCAGATTCGATCGACCTGATGGTTATGGCGGCGTAGCTATTGCCATTCATAACTCTTTTAAAACCAATCTTATTCTCATTAACGACATTACTAGGGATAGACTCTCCCATCACAATATCGACCTCATCGGAGTAGAGGTTTTAGGATCAAATTCTTCTAATCCTTTAAAATTATGGTCTTGTTATATTCCTAACAATATAAATGTTCCTATCAACCTCTGGCAAACTATTTTCAACCTAGTAACGCGAAACTCTCTACTATGCGGTGACTTCAATGCCTTTCATCCCGCATGGGGATCAAACTCATTTTCACGTCGTGGAAATCATATATACAATATAATTGACTCACTTGGCCTCTGTATCTTAAATGACGGCAGTCCTACCCACATTGGGCGCTTAAATTCTACCGACTCAGCCTTGGATCTCTCCATCTGCTCTTCCGATCTTATTTGGAATCTATCTTGGCATACATTAAGTGACCCTCATGGCAGTGATCACATTCCGATCATAATAAAGTTAAACTCAAGCTCTACCACTAACATTTTTCTCTCCACTACCCATTCTGACCCTAGCCAATATAAACCAATATACTATAATTTCAATAAAGCTGATTGGGCAGCTTACTCTCTCCTAATACAAAATTCATTTTCCACCCTATCAGATAATATATCCTCAACAATGTCCTATTCATCTTTCACTAATATTATAACTAATTCCGCTAATGCAACAATACCCATCAAAATACCAAAAAAAAAAATATTTCCACCCTCCCCTCCATGGTGGAACTCCACCTGCACGAAATTGGTCAACAATAGATCCCTACTTTTCAGAACCTTCAGACGTACCGGCTCTATTACTGATTTCCTTTCATATCAAAACGCTTGCGCCCATACTACTCGAACTCTTAAAAACGCCAAGAGAAATAATTGGAAGCATTTTTGTTCAAACTTAGTACCGTCTAATTCCATACAACACCTCTGGTCTGTTGCCAGGAGATTTAAAAATTGTATAACTCCCCTAACTCGCCCCGACAATGAAGATTGGTTCGAAGTTTTTTGTTCCAAAATTGCTCCCTGTTACGTTCCAACCAAATCCGAATCCCTTCTTCGTTACGATCACGATGTTTCTCCTACTCATATCCTTACTAATAATTTCAGTATGTCCGAATTAAATTATGCTATTTCATCATGTAAATCCACCGCATCCGGTCTCGACAACATTTCACCGGTTATGATAAAACACCTCCCTGCTATTGCATTAGAATCTCTACTCGCCTTAATGAATAATATTCTTTCAACCCAACAAATTCCGCCCTCATGGTGCTCCTACAAAGTCATACCAATTGCTAAATAAAATTCCAAAACCTCTTTTCGTCCTATAGCACTCTCTTCCGCATTATGCAAGATATTTGAACATATGCTTAAATCTAGGTTAGACTGGTGGTTGGAAAACAATTCAATCCTACCTGATAATCTTTTTTCCTTCAGAAAAGGAAGGGGTACAACCGAGTGCCTCTCTTCTTTCACAGGAAACATATACCACTCCCTTAATAACAAAGAGTTCTTTGTAGCTACCTCCATTGACATACGTGGTGCTTTTGATTCAGTCAACATTGGTACTCTAATTTCATATCTCAAATCATTATATGTTCCTCAACAATTCAATAATATACTGATCGCTTTGTTTAATAAAAGAAACCTCGTTTTCTCCTCGCCTTTTGGATCATACAATTCTCGTTCCACTTTCACTGGACTACCACAGGGTAGTTGTATAAGTCCAATACTTTTCAACATTTATATGAGCATTATCGCTAAGCATCTGACTAGGCTGGGTCATAAGTGTCTTATATACGCCGACGATATGGTCATTTTTACCTCCAATAAGTCTATTGATCTTGCTATTACTCTTCAAAATCAAATTCTTAACGACCTAAAAGTTATTCTGGATAAGTTATCATTCGAAGTCGCCCCAGAGAAATGCAAATCCATCATTTTCACCCGACGTAGATATCTAGATCCCCAAAATACATATTTCGACAATAATATTATCCCCTATGTTCCCAATATCACTTATCTAGGTATCATCTTAGACGCCAAACTACGTTGGAAACCACAAATTACTTCTCTCTCAGCTTATGTTTCCCGATGGTCCAACTTCCTCAGGTCGGTAACGAATACCTGGTGGGGTTCCCACCCTTCTAGTTTATTAATGATCTATCGTTCCCTCATACGGTCCAAACTAGATTATGGTTGTTTTCTTTACGGCTCAGCATCATAGGCGTGCGCACGGGGCGATCCGGGCGAGCCCTGGCTCGACCGGAACTTTTTTTTGGGGGCATAGTAAAATTTTAATTAACCATAGTAAAATGTCTATATATATATTTTATTATGTTCGTGGAAATCATTAAAATTTTATTTTTCGTGACGTTATTGTGAAATATAATTTAAAATACTTGTGTATACCTATCATTACATCAATTTTATTCATAAAAACATTCTGTACGAAATATTATGTGGGTACCATGACTATTATAGTAATAGACAATAGTTGATTATTATATTATAAATTATAATATACATAATATGAGGTTGGTACCTAAATCGTATAAGCGGAATGCGGACCTGCACCAGCAGGCTCGTGGACGCATACGCACTGCTCCAAGGAAAAACCCATGCGTTTATAATTATTCGCTTTCAATGAAACACCATAAACTGTCCCATCAATAATCTAATCGGTTATCGGTATGTTAACTGTTTACTGTTGTCATTTGTCTGTCCAGTTTCAGTGTTTCGTGTTTACTGTTGTAATATTTTTATATTTTAATGCCGCGAAATAATAATTTGATCAGACATTATTATAATTAATATTATTCTTGTTAATATATCGGGTGTTGTGTAAGTTGTATTAAATAAAGAACTTAAAACATGTCTAGTCAACGAAGTGGTTGCGAAAACAGAAAACGTAGAGCCTGTAAAGAAGCAGAACTATTAAAAATTAAAAGTAAATGTTCAATAAAAAATTATTTTACATCAAGCTCCATCTCATCCAATTTTCAAAGCTGTAAGTAACAAATTTCTTAGTAATTATAAATGTAAGAAATAAATCATTGATCAAGAGTCTAGATAGACTCCTGACTCGGTAAAATTTAATTAATTTAATGAGTTATTTTAAATAATAAATATAATTAAAAATAATTTAAAATTATTTATGTTATTGATGTCTATAGCTTGTTCAGCAAACTCAACAAATTCCATATCTGACGGTTCAAAGAAAGGTGAAAATAAGGAACCATATAGTGATGATGGTATGTAATTTTATTAAAAAACAATTAATGTAACAAACTTTTATTTTTTTAAACTGTTTTAATTTTTCTGTCAACAGCTAGTGCAACTAATTCAACAAACTCTATATCTGACGGCACAATGAAAAATGAAAATAAGGAACTGTATAGTGATGATGGTATGTATTTTTAGTAGCTTATTAATTATATTATATATTTATTAATTATATCCTTTTTTGTTTAAAGTTAATATGGTAAATGTATATGATCCGGTTAATCCATTTTCAAAAGATCGCTTAGAGTTCCAAAATCGAATTTTGAAAGGACGTTACAACCCTATATTAGATCTTTATCCATGGTCACTTCAAAACTCTAAAAAAAGGTCATTTCAGAAAAACTGGTATGATATTTTCAATTGGTTGGAGTATAGTGATGCTTCTGACACAGCATTTTGTTTCCCTTGTCGCTGCTTTAAAGGTAATGGAATAAATAGCAGCTACAGTGAATCAGCATTTAGTAGTAATGGTTTTAAAGCGTGGTATCGAGCTATTGATGCATTTAAAAAACATCAATCATCTAAATGTCACTTAAACAGTGCAAAATCATTAACTGATTTTATTAATTTGAAGTCAATTGACTGTGTGCTCGATAAGAATCGTCTAGAAGAAATTAGTAGAAAAGAAAAAGATCGTTTAAAAAACAGAGAATTTATGAATCGTATCATTGATATTATAATTTGCTTAGGAAAGAGTGGTAGACCATTTCGTGGTCATGATGAAAAATCTGATAGTTGTAATCAAGGACTTTTTAAGGAATTAGTAATCTTATTGACAAAATATGATGTTGTTCTTCAAGACCATTTACAAGAGGCTCCAAAAAATGCTTTATATACAAGTAATAGAATACAGAATGATTTAATAACATCAATTAAAAATGTTATTTTACGAAACATAAAAAACAGTATTCAAAATTCGTTCATATCAATAATGGCTGATGAAACTACAGATGTTGGACATTTTGAGCAATTGTCAATTGTTTTTCGATATTTTGATGAAAAAAAAAATAGACCAGTTGAAACTTTTGTTACTTTGAAACGAATGCAATCTGTTACAGCTCAGGCTATTTTTGACTGTCTTCATGATGTACTGATACTTATGGGAAAAGATTGGCATTCAGTTTTATCAGTTTGTTTTGATGGTGCTTCTACTATGGCTGGTAAAATAGGAGGCGTGCAGACAAAATGTAAAGAACAAAATTCAGATATTAAATATATTCACTGTTATGCTCATTGTCTAAACTTAGCACTTGTTGATTCGGTATGTGATAAATCAAAAAATTCCAAAAGAAACAAATTGGTATTCAATTTTTTCGGAACAATACAATTTACCTACAATTTTATTGAAAGTAGTGCAATGAGGCATACACTTTTGGAAAAAATATCCAAAGATTTAGGAATTAAGTTACTTACATTAAAGTCATGTTCTATTACTCGATGGGCGTGTCGAGCAGAAGCAGTCAAATCAGTGCTTAATAACTATGAAGTTTTGCTTTTAGCCATAGAAGAAATTTGTGAAAGTAGTAGTGTTCCAGAAATGTGTGCAAAAGGAATGGGATTGAAGTATCAATTAAAAAGTTTTGACTTTATTTTTGGGCTGTATTTATTGAATCCTATATTAAATATAATATTAAAAACAAGTTCTTTATTACAGTCGCCAAACATGGATCTTGTACTAGCAGTAAACAGTGTAGAGTCTTTAGTGCAAAACTTGATGGCTATGAGGAATAGTGATGAAGAGTTTATAAATATTTATCAACAATCAGTAGAACTGTGTAATAAAAATGGTGTACCTGTACCAGAAGTAATTAATAGAAAAGTGTCAACTCGTATAGACAAAACGGCAAATTCTCAATTTTTTTTTAAAACAAAAAAAAATGAACTTAAAGTAACTGTGTACAACCAATTATTAGATGAACTCATTTCTGGCATCAATTCGAGGTTTAACCAAGAAATTGTGCAATTAGTTCAAGCTGTAGCAAGTATGATTCGTCTAGACTCTACGCCTATAATGATTTCAATATTATCAAAATTTGCAAATGTCCCTGTAGAGATATTGGAATCTGAAATAAAATTATTAAAATATTTACCAGCTACTGATGGTAAACCAGATAGTACTACTAATAATGAATCTATTCATGCATGGCTTGATTATATGAAAATAAATAATTACTTAAAATCATTTAATGGATTTTTCACCGTACTGAAATTATTCAGTGTAATACCAGTTACTAGTTGTTCCTGTGAACGGGTATTTTCAAAACTAACAATAGTAAAAAATAAATTAAGAAGTACTATGCAACAAGACCGGCTTAATAGTTTACTATTAATGTTTACAGAATCAGAACTAACATCAAGTATTGACATTGACACAGTGATTGACGAATTTAAAATGATGGGAAATAGGAGAATTCATTTATGATTGTTTTTAAATTATAGTTAATACATAATTACACATTATTATACATTATACTCGTATATGCTTTATGCATTAATTTAATATCTATATAGAATTTTTGTTTATTAAACCAAGCCTTTTTTTTAAATGTTGGGCAATGTGTTTTGTTCTTTTTATATATAATTATTAATTGTATTTATATTATTTGATTTTAAGGAATTTAAAGTTTTACTTTTAACTTCAAAAATAAATGTCTAAAAATTAGCAATATAATACTTGATTCTATGTATAGATATAAATACTACCTACATAGTTTTTAATTTACAACAGAATCTACTATGTTGAAGTGTTAGAAAAACTCAGCATCTTGCTCAAATTTAAACAAAATAAATAAACTCCAAATCTCCTGTCTCCGAAATATCATGGGTTACCTAAGATCAACCCCCTGCCCAGTTATCGAAGTAGAATCAAACAGTGCTCCCTTTAACATCAGATGCCGATGGCTAGCCAGTAAATTTCTTTTAAAGCAACTTGCTCACTCCAATAATCATATTTTTGACATGTATTACACACTATTCCTCACTTGGCGCTACGTTCCGAAGTCATTACCAATTCTCTCATTAACAGCTAACTCTCTTTCAAATTTTCATCAATACATTCTAAACTCCACCAAACTCCCTCTTTATGAACAATCATATGAATCTCTACTTTTTTCTCCGCTTGTTCAAACTGAAAATAATTTCTCCTCCCTATCGTCCAACGATCTACAAGCCATGTCTGCACCTATGATAAACAAAATATTCTCAGAATTCCTCAATACCAACTTTAGTAATCATATAATAGTATATACAGATGGACCTGTCTCACCCCTCTCAGCTGGTTTTTCATTTTATATTCCTGAACTACATATTTCTTTTACAAACAATTTACCCCTTCTTCGTCTTCCTTCACCGCTGAATGTTATGCCATCATAGAAGCTCTAATTCTTATATCAAAGTTGGCTCCTAATAATTATCTAATAGCTTCCGACTCCTTGTCCTGTCTACTAGCTCTCAAATCCAACCCCTTCAACTCCCTTCCTTCCCCTCTAGCTCTCCGTATAAAACATATTACTCTCACACTTCACCAGTCTAATTATTCCATTCAATTCCTGTGGATCCCTAGTCACATAGGAATTTATGGAAATGAAGTAGCCGATAATCTAGCCAAATCTACGTCTTCTTTAATCTGTCCTTCTCTTACCCAACTCCCTCATACAGACTTTACTCCTACTATACGTCATCACATTAAGCACCTTTGGTCCTCCCAATGGTCAAATCTCCCAGAAAAATTTGCCGCTAGATATAAACATATAGTTCCCATTATCCCACATAAAATCTGGTTCAACAACCTCCATTTATCTATAGCAACTATCGTCCAATTTAACCGCCTACGCTCAGGTCACACAACCCTGCCTGCTCATGCCTACAAACTTGACTTAAATGATTCCCCATTCTGCACCTTACACATAACTGAAATGCCCTGTGATCTTTCTCACATCCTTTTCGAACGTCCTTCTTTATACTCAAAACGCACTACTTTGTTTAATTCCTTAAAACCCCTTAATATCTCCCCTAATCTATATTCTATTCTCAATTCTAATTCTGTAACTGTCATTAATTTAATAATAACCTTTATTCTAGAGGCTGGCTTTAGAATTTAATTTTTGTAATATTATATTTTGTTTTGTATTCTTTCTCGTTTATTGTATTTGTATCACTTATTAATTGTTGAGCTATAATTGTATTTACAAAAAGCTAATAAAAAAAAAAAAAAAAAAAAAAAGTTTCATATTAGAAGAATCACATTTTTTGCAACTATCTGATATTGGTGCATGAAAATGTAAATTAAATTGTTTATTAAACACATCTTGAAAAATATAAAAAGAAACTGGTTCTAAGATTTCATTCTTATAAAGGTTATAAATGATTTTCAAATTTAAATTTGCTGATAAATATTTTCTATTTAAATTTTTTAACCTTGAATAATGTGGTTCATAACTAGGAAATTTATTTATAAAATCTTTAATTTCATTAATGTTTGTACTATTTGTTTTATTTTCAGAATGTTTATCTCTAAGGTCTAGTGTTGGAGTATCTCTAATAAGTTTGGAATTTAATATTCTTGTAATTCTACCATCAAATACAAAAAATAGCTCTTTAAATAACATATTACACACTTTTTCTTCCTTACAATCACCTATGGGTAAATAATATTTTCTAGAAAATGACCTTTTGTCACTATCCACAATTCTATTGTATGTTCTCTTTTTATTAATTACTTTAATAAGACCAAATAAAAAAGATGTTTGTAAATCATAGTTAGCCAAATTATAAAACTTATCATTAAGTTTTTTTTGCTTAGTATCAGATACGAAATTGTGGCATTTCTTAAAATATTTACAAATTATTGGTTCAAACGTTTTGGCATTTATAATTTTTCCTGTAACACCAGTATAACCTTCTCCAAGAATCTTTTTAGCTTTTCTAATATTCTTTTTCCAAAGGTGTACATTTCTTGCACGCTTATTTGAAAGAGCCCGATGATCTTGTTTTGTATTATTATTATTAGACATACGTGATTTATCTGAACAGTGTGATGCCTGATTATCTGAATCAGAATCACTAACATGTGTTCAATCAGAACTGTAGTTTGGTAGATAATCTGAAACAGAATCTTCCAAATGCTCCATTTCAGACTCTGTTTACAATAAATTATTAAAATAATTGATTATCATCAAATATTTCATAATAACATCAATATTTAAATTTTTTGTCACTTACCAGTTTGAAGAACATCGTTAATCTCATTTGGGTCTATTGTAGGTAATAACCTATTTTATTTAGTAAAAATAAAAAAAAAAAAAAAATATTAAATTTTTCATAAAGAACGCAGTTTTTAATTTTGCTATAAATCAATTTTATTTTATAATAAATACGTAATTAATGGTATATATAACTTCACTATGACTTGAGGTTAAAGTGTGAAATACAATATCGTGTATATGACCCCCTCTACTCGCTCGACACGCAGTGACTCTGTCCATGAAATTACAAATTACGTTTTCACAGATTTGCCCATCGAGTTCACTGATAACTCGTTTAATTTCTTGCTTAAGATCGAATAAAGTTCGCGGTTTGTTTGCATAAACGAGTGATTTAATGTAGCCCCAAAGGAAGAAGTCACATGGAGTTAAATTACATGACCTTGGTGGCCACTGCTGATCGCCACGAATGGAAATGAGTCGGCCGTCAAATTTTTCACGAATGAATGCAATTGTGGTCCCAGAAGTGTGATAGGTAGCACCGTCTTGCTGGAACCACATTTCTTCTGTGTCCATGTCATCCAGAATAGGCCAAAGAAAATTTGAAATCATATTTCGATAACGATCTCCATTAACTGTTTCTGCATTTCCACGTTCATCTTCAAAAAAGTATGGGCCGATCACTCTACCTGCCCAAAAGCCACATCAAACGGTTACTCGCTGTGGATGCATTTGTTTTTCCATGCTTACCCTTGGGTTCTCATTTCCCCAAATTCGACAGTTTTGTTTATTGACATATCCACTTAAGTGGAAATGTGCCTCGTCACTAAAGATGATTTTTTTCACAAAATCAATAGGACGTTGATTCGTTAAAATCCAATTAACGAATTCTCTTCGTTTAGTATGGTCCGCCGGCTTAAGCTCCTGGGTCAACTGTATCTTATATGCATGTAAGTGTAAATCATTCTTAAGAATTCGTTGCAAAGAGCTTATCCCAATGCCTAACTGTTGAGAACGGCGACAGATCGATTTACTCGGACTCACAATGACAAAGTCGTTCACAACAGCGATGTTTTCATTCGTCCTTTGGAATCGTTTGCGCCCAGGGCTTTTAATGTTTGCAGTTGATCCCGTCTCTTCAAATTTACTGACTAACCTCGTTATTGTTGTCGCGGTTGGTGCTCCACGGTATCCGAGGATCGTACGAAGTTTCCTTACAGTTACCGCAACACACTCGCCATGTTTATAATGGGTTTTAATAAATAAAACACGTTGCTCAATTGTATAGCGCTCCATGACGACAAGTAAACAAATTTACTATTACTAAACAAAATCGCTAAAAACCTCAACGTTCATAGATGACAGAAATAAAAAGAATAGTGCCACCAACCCAACAACAAAAAATTACCCAGCGTTTTAAAAACTGCGTTCTTTATGAAACACCCTTAATAATATTGTGTAATTATATGATAATAATTAATAATACCGTCTGTAAACACTACGGCTGTTGAAAGAATAATAACCATACTAATAATATTGAACGTATTAGTAACCAAAATAACCTATTTTACTGCCATTGAGCTATTGGGGGCAAGACCATCCTTCGAGTGAAACACGTGCGCGTATTCAGCCGGCTCGGGGCTTGATACGAAGGAGGTATCAGGCACGGTACAGAGATTTAATCGACGTATTTAATTTATACTCAGTACAATCTCGTATGATAAATCTAAGAATTAAGCAGAGTGGTGTGGTACGGATAACCTAAAATGTTTGATCTTTTATAAGATGACCATGTTTTTTTAAAATAAAAAACGGGACTTACAGTTTTAGGTTAACTTAAAAAAAAAGACCTTCACATATTTTCTAATAATTTTTATATTTTGAAATGAAAATAAAAACTATTTTTAATCAGTTAATACTTTGAAAAGGATATAAGATTATTTTCTTTTTGTTGCGACTTCAGCAAAGTATTCGAAATGTTCTTATTCGGTTTATGTAAATTGCTCGTAATTTCTTGTTTAAAACCTTTTGTTTCGTATTTTTTTTCGATGAATTATATACGTTCAATAGTTTTGGTTATGTAATTAATAAATCACAAAAATCATTACAGAAGAAATTTTTAAAATGGTTTTTTAGAATTATAATTGCTTTGATAGTAAGTACAAGAAAGTGATATTTTTGTTCACCTATAACAAATTTGTGATAGAAAATATTCTCTCTATCGTTTTATTGGTTCCTAGTAATGCTAAAAAATTTTCCATGATCTCCCAAAAGTTATTGATGAATATATTTTAACTTTCTTAAATTCTATACATAAATACTATTCAATCTTAATTCAACACGAATATAATTATTCTGCTATTCTTTAAAATTGTCATTTGTTACATAATACATTCACTACATGATTATAATCATCGAAAAAATTACCTTCATTCAAACTCCAGTCAATTTGTTTTTTGTTATTTACAAAAATTATTGTTAGACTTCCTTGAATGTAATTTTATGTTGGAGAATCTATTAATTGGGTCATCTTAGTTTGACAAAAGGGCTTTCCCACTTTTAAATATACAACAAAAATGTGTCATTTTATTGATATCAGTTTGTTCTATAAATTGTTTTTTTGTGTGTATAATTTTTAACTTTTATTTTAAAAGCAGTATGTTTACGTTACAAGTTAAAAAATGTAGTGTTTTCTATTTTTTTCCGTTTAGTATTTTTAATTCTTTCAATATTTCGCATGTAAATGTGTTATATCCTTCTATTCTAAATATTGTATCATAAACGACTTTTAATTATATTTATATAAAATAAAACCATATGATTGAAACATAATTGCTAAAAAAAGATTTTAAAATGGTTGGGCATTTATCCTGAGTGTTCACGCTCACGAGCTGGTAATCACAATCAGTGTTGGTTATCAGTATTATTTGTTTTTATTATGTAAAATGTTATTTGGTATCATTATTCTGGTGTGCAGTCATTGTATCAATGTCACCAAATATACAATGATTGTTTTGTTTTATATAGTTGTGCGTACGGCACTGAATATCGTTCCTATGTTCTTATTAGTTTTTGTTTCGGTTTGGTCTGTTGTACCATTGTTCCTTTGTGTTTGGTATTCTTTTCGGCGCTCTCGAAGCAGCATCTTGTGTTGCTTGCTCATTTTTATTATTATGTTGTTATTCGGTTTATGCATTTTATTGTTCCTATTCATTGTCCACGTGGATCATCCATCTTGTTTTTCGGTAAATGACTCCTGTGTTTTACATTGGTATGTATCGTTCGGTCATTGTTTCTGTCCATACAGCGCTTCCAAAATTAGTATTAAAATTATCTCCAAAAATGCAATGATTTTGTGAAATAATTTTTGTTTTGTTAAATTTCTATTATTTAAGGGGGCAAAATCTTCGAAGTTTCCCATATCAAGTTTATAAATTTATTAATTTATGCGAACTCTCGTTTTAGGATCGAAGTATCGAATAAGAATTGGCTGAATTTATAAACTTTTATGATTTTAAGTGTGGATCAGAACTATTTTTAAATTAACAGCTTTTTATTTGTTAATTATTTGATTTATTGTGAAAGGGTACAATATATTTAGAATAGATTTACACTTAGTGCGTGCTCAAGTAAACTTTTTTTCTTGTAATTTTTTTTTTATTAAAGATTTATTATAATTTATAATCCATTGACTTTAAACAATGATTTATGTGCTATTGTGTCAAATGTTTCTTCTTTTTTTTTCAAAATATGTAGTTTTTTATCAAACAACCTCCACGATCGATTGAAAATACTGCCTTATACACCATACACAACACTTTACTTATTTATTAACATTATCTTTAAGACAAGTGAATTCAAACTGCAAACACCTAACCTTACCTTTGAAATTTTTAAAATAAAAAGAAAAGTAACAAAAAACAACAATTAAAGAAAAGAAAATATGACAGGCAAGAGGTCACACGGCAGTTTCATTATTGAATAAAACCGGTTTAGTGCTCTACTATTTGTACATTTCTACGTTGTCGTGCAGATTGTTCATTAAACTAATTAATATAGTTCCTACTATATATTATTATATAACTTTTATTTTTGTTTTTAATAATACTGAATACAGTATGAAAATTAACGTGGACACATCAAGCAGACGAGTTGTGTTTTGGAAAGAGTGACGAGAGCCTATAATTTACAACAAATTATTTATTGGCAATTGGTGCTCGTTCCACCACAACTGTTATTTATAACTGATTTTAAATTTTAATATAAAGCTGTTTCATACGATATTGTTTCATATATAATCGTTTTCTTTTTTTCGTATAATATAATAGTATATGAGATTCTGGGATTAAAACAGACAATCTTCTACAAAACGGGACAAAATATGTCCAGTTTTTCGTTTGTCGGAACAACGGGAAACGATGATTAAAAAAAGGAAAAATAACATTTTTCAGCGATGAAGCGAGCAGTATGACTATCAGTGAACAATAGCCAACATTATATTCTAGAAGGTAGAACGACCAGGACCAGATAACTTTCCAGGTCAATCGACCGTCCGTTGGTATAATTACCATATATGACGCTGGGTTACAGGCAATGAAAATGCAAATTGCTTATCTTGCATGTATATTTGCTCATTTAAATCACTTAAATTTGCAACTTCAGGGTTCTGGTAACGTAAAACTTTAAGGTTCCGCAAATATTTTCGTATTTGAAGATAAAATTCGCGCGTTTATTAGTAAAATAAATCTTTAGATTGATAAAATTCAAGTGAGCAATTTTTTTGCATTTCCTAATTTGCGAATTTTTATTGATGACAAATACTATAAATATTTCATTGAACATATTCAGAATAATGTATTACAATACTTACAAATCCTTAAAGAGGAATTTTCCAGAATATGGTATAGCAGTCACTGATACTGTAAAGAAGTTAATTCATAATCCTTTCAACGTCGAAGTCGAGAATGTTCATGATGAAATACAAGAAGAATTAATAGAATTTCAGAACAACAGTAACTTGAAAAATTTGTTTGATTATAATACGAACTTAGAAGAGTTTTGGTGTAAAAAAGCATACAAACAGCATACAAAACTCATGGTTTTTTTCAACTACATATTTATGTGAGTAAGGTTTTTCTTCACTTATAACTATAAAAAATAAACAACGAAATCGTCTGAATTCAAATGATGATATGCGACTTGCATTAAGTAACAGTATTGTTCCAAGGATCCCACAACTAATTAAAGAAGCATGCGCCAATAAGTCACATTAATTAATGTATTTCTTGATATAAAATTGTATTATTTTTTTTTTTTACATTAAATTAAACTAATACAGTCAATTAATTTAAATTTGTAAAATGTAATTTTCATATTTATTAAATAACAAAATTTCAATTAGTATCACCTTTTTTTCTACATTTTTCTGATGCCAATAAATGCAAATTAAAATAGTTTTCTACAGTGTAAAATTAATTATATTTCTGATATTTCTATGATATTATTTATTTTATTATTAACTATAAAAGTAAAAAATAATAAGAAAAATATGATGCGAAGAGGGGAAGAGGTGTAATTAGGTTATGGTCCATGACGGTGGAAAATTTATAAAAGTGGTACGTGCGTATTATAGAGTTGGAAACCACTGCAGTCTAATGGAAGCATTTGAGTAATAAAAAGATTTTTCATTCTAATGATGTATGCTCCAACCATAAGTTTAATATATTAATTTTAATTATTAATTATTATGTGTGGGAAGTCGATCAGTTTAGCAGGTCTTTTTTATTTAAAATTTTATTTAACGATATTAAATATCGTTATGAGTGTGATATATATACAATGTATAACTTATTAATTTATAGTCAATAACTATAAATAGTATGATTGAAAAATCTATACATTCCTTACTTCAACTTCACACATTATAATAATGTTTAAGATAAAGATTATAAGATCTGATACCATTGATTCTTAAAAAATAAAACTTATTACATACCAATTGCAACTGTTTATAATCATATAAAAAATAATTAATAATTATCATAAAATATTTGTAAATAAAATTCTAAATATCGTTAATAAAAATTATAAATAAAAATAAAAAAAAGTTACATTCCGGGGAATCTAGAAAAAAGTAGTAGGTAGATGGTTAATTTATAAAAGAATTTTATACAATCTGTGCAGTACATTTAATATTTGTACGACAAACATGTATGATAACACATGGGCAACGTGGAATTGGCGAAAGATAACATATGTGGAGTTATCTAACCTAACTTACGGGTCAGTTACTCTAGTCTATTCATTTTACTGTTTGTAAGGGAAAGGTTATTTACACAATAAGACACTAGAGGATCTAATTTTTGGCAGTACTGTGGAGTGATCTGAGCATAGGTCTAGTAGATTTTCAATTGATTGATGATGTAATTAGAGGATTTTGAAAGAAACATTTCAGTTTCATCATGAAGTTATTTTTTCTGGACGAAAGATAATAGGTCGGCATTTGTGGTAGGGTACGCAGGTAGTAAATATTTTTAAAAATTGAAGTAGAATTATCTCGTTAGTTATTCAAATGTCATCCCCTTATAATTTTTTTTAGCATTAAAGTCTGCGCGCACGATGAGACTATAACCAAAGGTGAAGAAATAACTATCATAATTTTATTGGAGAGATATATATTTTGTGAAAATAAATTTGAAATTTGAAAAAAATAAAAAATAACTAATTATATTTACTTACTGAGCGAAGACGCTAGAATAAAAATTACCACAATTTAAAAATATTCAATAATTAAATAGAAGAGATATTTTAACGCCAAATTGTAATATCTTATTTTAATAAAATAAAAAATATCAGTTAAGAATCAAAAAGTTTTAAAGTAGAAGTATAGTTAGGAATTGTTTAGTCTGCATTAGATGCATATTTCCAAGGAAACAAAATTTAGTATTACAACTATTAATTATATTGTATTATAAACAAGAAATTAGTATTAAATTATTTACACAACAATAATAAGATATTAAATTTTGGCTATCTTTAATTTATTTTATCATGTAAATAAAATGTATGGGTCTTAACTGCACAAATATAATAAATATAATGGCTGTATTAATTATTCATTAAGCATAAGTTGGTAAACTAATTTAATATCAATTTAAAACTATAATAAATACGTACCTAATTTTTCTACAAAAAAAAAAAAAAAAAAAATAATAAAAAAATATTATAACTTTTATACAAATATAATAATAAAAAATAAACAATTATTTGAGAGTATTATGAATTATCATGATTTCAAAATAGTCAATTGAAGTTAGATTATACAATTTATTGGTATTGATTGAACTTAAAGATTCAATTCTTTAATAATGGATTTATTTGTAATAAACTGAGATCAACCAGGTATTTTTACAAGTATATTACCACAAATAATTAGAGCTATTCTTTTTGATTGATAGCACGGAACGATAAATCAACAAAACTGATAATTAGATACGATATGAGAGTATCTTATCATTAAGAATGTCACTATAATTTATATGAAGTATGACAGAATCATGAATCCAATAGTAAACTATTGTACACCACGAAATTATTTGTTTGTTTAGATTCCCCGAATACTTTTTTAAATTTATCACGCATTTCTTTTATTTTATATAAGACCGTTTTAAGCACAATTCAAAAGCTTAAAGTAAGTTTGTATCTGATTTTTGAAATAGTATTAATACAATTTGTAATGAGTTAAAAATTTTGACAATTATTAAAATTACATCAAATGATGAAAATACTATAATATCTACATTCAGCCAACTAAGTGCTTTAAAACAATCATTCAGTCAAAACCATCGTGTAGTACATAGTCTTTAGAGTGAAACAGTCACGTAACTCACTGATTTTAAGTGCGCCCGCTTTTTTATACTATATCTACAAACTATGAATAAAAACAATCAAGTTTTTCGTAAACATTTTGTATTTCATAATTATTTTTAACAACATAGAATTGTTACATAGATATACTACGGGTCTACGGAATAGGTTAGCCTAAGTAGAGTCTACGCTACCGAACATACTCGGAACGTCTCACGCGTTCTTCGAGAGAATTTTCTCAAACATACTGTAATGTGATCGAAGTCACTACAGATCCAATCATTAAATTGTTGTACCAATTGTTGGTGTTTTATAATATTTTCTTCAAAAATCCAACAAGATTTACAGTAACATTTATGAACGTCTGGTTAATAGCAAAGCCACGATCATAAAATACGCAGTCTAGCTATTGATATGGTGTAATAATAAAATGATTTGTCAAAACATCGTCCACTCGCGTTTCGATTAAAAGGACGACCATTTGGCCTATAAGGAACAAGATATCCCTGAAGTCTATCATTGGATTAATGCTGGGGGATGAGAAGAAATGGAACGCGGTCAAAACATATATCAAGATGGTGCTACCAAACTATTTATTAGATAAGATAAATGTACACCAAAGGTGAAAATCGAAGAGGTAGAGTTCCACTCCAACTGTAAAACGAGTATAAAAGGTAATTTTATAAATAAATGATAAGGAGGTAGAGGGGGAAGAACGAAACCAAGTGAAAAATGCCTCCTTACAGCACCGTGATACGTCCACAAAAAATGTTAGGTGGGATTAAGGTTTTTGCGGCGTCATAGAAGTATAATTCTCAAACAGTCCCCGTGAAGTTGTCAGTTCAACAATGGAAAAAAAGGATAGGTTGTATAGCTGTTTTAGTAATTTTGATCTTAAATTACATCAGCCATATTCAATTTTGTGCCAAAAACTACTCTAAATGTCGCAGATAAAAGAATTGTTACTGATTTAAAATTAAAACGAATATTCTTCATAATTCTCTGATCAATATCCAAAAGTGTAAAATACGTTTCACGTGAAATACTCTAATAATCTACAAAAATAAATAAATAAATTAATAAATATATGATACGTACCGTTAAAATCTATAATAAACAATAATATTTTAATTCATTTTTAAAAATGTACACATTATAATAATATACTATGTATAGGATATATGTATTTAAATTTCTCCAGGGGACACTGTGTGTTTTTCTACACTTGATGTTATGGGTTAAGCGAACAGGGAGCCCTTGAGTTGTAGTGTAGGGAAATTAGCGCACTTATCGTCCATAGTTCTTTGAACTGAAATAACTCCCACCTTATCTTAATTGATTTGGATGGGCATGGTTTTCCAAGGTCGGGAATTTAGTGATGGACTAACAACCCTTCCTCGGAAAAAACATTTATTATTAAGAAATAACCAACACAAAAGCCTCGGAAAAACGTGAATACATAGAACCAACTTAAAAATTGGAACATGGGATGTGCGTTCTATTTACAGTATCAGAAGACTGACAACAGTCACGTCTGAAATTGACAGAAATTATTGACAGAGATGAAATAGTTGGAAAGTACCAAGGAGGCTTTCATTATTCAATAATTTATAAAATAATATATAAAATATTGGAAAATATAAATTTATTTCGTACGCTGAGTAACCTAGTCGTGTGTGTATGTATTGAGCATCATATTATTATCGTTAGACGGTCATCGTTATTTACTAATATTTTAAACATAACGTCATAAAAACACCAGAGTGATTTTTTTAGTCTTTTTAAATAAAAAACTAAAGTAAATAATGATATTAATACTCCTTCTATTACAAGTACAGCTACCATTAGTATTAGTGTAAAAAATAAAATAATATCGTCAGAAGCTATATTTAGTTTTTATATTAAATAAACATGTATTTTATTTATTTAAAAAGCTTGCCTATGTATTACTAAATAGTAATTAGTAACTATCCAAACAATGAGTCAGTTCACATAGAAAAACAATTTTTTGTTTAAACCATAGACCTTATACTCATAGACGGAGCTTGCTAGTAGTTCCCGCAGTGAGAATAGGGTGCGCTGCACATGTTGTTGAACACTTCTGCGCATGCTCAATCAACAAACCAGGTTGTGTAGCCTCTTATTTACTGCACGGACTAAGATATACTAGGTATATCTTAGTCCGTGATTTACTGTTTGGTGTTTACATTATGCTGTGTAGCTGATATGCTATCATCGTTTCGTAATTTTAATTTTTATTACTAATTCAGTAATTCAGTAATTCGTATTCTGGTGTGTAAGCATAAATCTAGTTTTGTCTACTACTAAACTGTAAACTGTTAAAAGTTTTAACTGTGTTGTAAAAATGTCCCGAAAATGTGTTGTTTGCAAACAATTTTATTCTAAGGAATCAGAGAAATCATTTCATTCGTAAGTACAATCATTTATATTAGAACATTAATGTATTAAATTTTCATTAAATTGCTGGTGTTATATAATTCTAGTTTTCCTAAAAATGAAGGTCGGAAGCAACTGTGGTTAAAAGCATGTAATATGAAATTGTACTTGCCATCTTACAAGATATGTGGTGATCACTTTTTGTCTGAAAATTACCTACCTAGCGGTTATCTAAAAAATAATGCTGTTCCATTCCTCTCATCTACAAAACGTTCAGGTATGTATAAGTATCTATTTATTATAATATATTCATTATAAAAAATTATTTGCATACATAACATCTCTGTCTAAATTTATAAAATCAATTTTTTAATTTTAGATATTGATCCTTTGGAGTACCACTGCACTTCCAGTCTTTCTCCAAGTCCTTGTAACGTCACAGTATTTTTTGTACCAATATTATTATAAATACAAACATACCTGTACCCATATTGCCACTAATAAGCGTACCTAATTTATACATTATTATGATTATCGCGCACTAATGCAGAAATTATCGCAGTATTATGCAATTAATGTTCCCCGTCCCCCCCTTCACCATGCAGTGTTCGTCGCCGACGTGCCGCAGTTGTCCGCCGCCCGTCGCCTCCAGCGCTTTCGTCGCGTCCGCCGGTACGGCCCGCAGGCAATTATACCGTACACCCCAAAGTATTGTAAAGTCCCGTAATATACCTACCCTGACCTTCCCCACTACGACATCAATTGGACAACACCGACCAGCGACCGGACGCCGTCGGCCAGCGGTCATCACTCATTTTTTCTGACTGAACCAGACATCAACGTCTCAGCTGTTTACCGTTTCTTTTCTTTTTGGCTCGCTCACCCTCGTGGTCGAACGTCCGACCGAAAAGACAAAGTCTTTTTTTATTGTTATTATTTTTTCATTTACGTCAACGCTGTAACGTCCGCCATGAGGGGCTAAACACTAACGCGGGCCCGATGTGGGAGAAGCCGCCGTCCTACCAGTGATTGACGCCGGTGGGCCATGTCGATCACGTGTATGTGTGTCGACGGTCACCCGACCAGCCTACCACAGCCGTCAATCAATCACATCAACAACTCCAGTCATCAGCGTGGAGGTCACGTCAATTGCGTAATATATCTCTCCGAAAATCCATGTTCCCCCCAAAACCCTTATTATATTGTTCTCTAATATGCATATTATTTAATAGGCCTGTTTTTTTTTTCTTTTTCTCTCTCCCGTATTTACCGTCCTTAGCGATATGCCGGACGGTAACCCAACGGTCGGCGAGGTAACATAATAAAATATCATCTTCACAGTCCGTCGAACCTCGCGGGCCGATCCGAAGATTCGTTGTTTCCTCATATTATATTATTCCTAATGTTTGTCAGGTGCCTCCCGGAATTATACTAAAACAGTATGCTCCCTTTTATTATCAAACTATTGTAATTCTGTGTGCGAGAGCCACATTAAATTATTAATTCCATTATGTTAAACATTAAATTATACCCACGTGATCACCCTAATATTCTATATTCTCATTATTTATTGATATTATATTTTTTTTCTTCTTTAAATAAATCTTTGACGTTCATTCGTCACTGTGTGTATCAAAGCCTGTGAGTTCCAACGACTTGGCCCTTGGGTCATCACGCGGTGCGGCTCACAGGTCGTGAGTAAAGTGTTCCCCTTTACTCATGGGTGGTTTATTGGGACCGTAAAAATCCCGTACTCTCACATCCTATGAAACCCTTATGCGTTGAATCCATAGTTTCTACGAGTACAAGTATGTATCAATATATTTATTATCAAACATTATTTTCATACATATCATTAGTCTTAATGTATTAATTAAAATTTTTTCATTTCAGATATTGACCATGATAATACAAGTCCAGTGAAACGTAAAGTGTTAAATGCCAACTCAATTGGAGTTTTATCACCAAGTCATTTTAGAACTCCGAGAAAGGCAAAGAGACATTTGGACATGGTGAAGAACAAATACAGAGAAAAGCAAATTCAAAATGATAATCTCAAAAAACAAATTAAAAGACTGAAAGAAAAAGTCAAAACGTACGATGATCTTGTTCAAAAGTTACACCAAAAGCAATTTTTAACTGAGAATGCATCTGTCCACTTGCAGGTAAATTGTTAACCTATTATAAACTACAGAGAAACCTGTGTATAACAGACAGTCACAAGACCATCAAAAGTGTCCGTTATGGACAGGTTTCTGAATAGAGTATAGACAGGATTTTTTTGCGGGGACTTATCATGTTGAGATAATTAATCATGTTAAGACAACATGATAAGTCCCCGCAAAAAAATTTTGTTCTAACTAATTATCACTAATTTTAATAGTTTCAGAATTAAATTGAATTTTTTTTTTGTATTTGAAGATTTTTTAAATTCTTTTTAAAAGTATTTGAGTAATACTTAGAAACTTTACTGTGTATAGTATTTGGGTGGTATTTTAAATACTTAATTTTATAAGTATTTGAGTAATTACTCAAACATTTTTTACTACATTGCTCTTAAGCATACTCACCCTAAGTGCCATATAACTAGGCATTATATTATGCTTAAATTGGGTGAGAATGCTTCAATAATCATACTGTGTATATACATTGTGATATTTTACTTACAAAAATAAATGTTAAATTATTTGAATTTATTTTTTATTTTTTATTTTTTATTTAGTCTATTGGTTCTGAATCATTGCGTACTTTAATTGAGCTTAATATAAAGGGTAAAAAGCTTCCATTTACATCAAAAATGAGGAAATTTGCCATAACTTTACAATTTTATTCAAATAAAGCTTATAATTTTATAAGAAAAAGTTTTAAAAATGTACTTCCACATCCCAAAACAATAAGTAAATGGTATAAAGTTGTAAATGGGGACCCAGGTTTTACTCAAGAAGCATTTCAATGTATACACAGTGTGGCCAGGTGTAGCGGAATTGCGCTACGCGTAGCGCTTTTTTTATTGTTATTTATCGTAGCGGCCCTTTCCCGTGAAAAATAAAAACGTAGCGCTATTTCACTTCTTAACATCGAACATTTTTATTTTTATTCTTAGATGCAGTGCATTGGAATTTGGGATTTTTTTTTTTAATTTTGCGATGAGAAAAATTGATAATAAAGTGTATGATAACCATAGATGATATATAATATACTATCTATGTTTATAAACATTAAATTGGTAAATCACGGTTTAAGATAATATAAGGTTCCATGCATAATATGATAATTTACCAACATTTCCCGCATAAATTTAAATAATATTATAATTATTAGGTATTTTTTACAATAAATACAAACATTACAAATACAATTAATCATAGTTCCCAAATATTATAGATTGGCTGTATACTATTAAAATCTTTGGTGGTTTATTGGTACTGAAAATTGATAGTTCCTAAAATAACAATGTACTGTGATATTTCCAATGGAAATCAATAGACAATTAGACAATATATTTAGCTGTATATGTATCTGTCATCTGATCCATCTAATATGTCCAAAGTCCATTGCCATGTTCCCATATTCTATAGGTTACTATGAATATTCTTATGAGAACTACTCAATTCTATTTACACTGACCCAGCAAAAAATATTTTGGAAACTTAGAAATTTTATTAGTATTTAATAATTAAAATATAATAAGTTTCGACATGGACAAATTTTTAAATCAATCAACTTCTTTGGTATGTTTATTTTTTTTACGTTTGTTTATTTATTTTTGATATGTTTTATATACATGTATTTTTAATGACAGGATTTTGAAAGACCTAGTTCTTCAAAACGTCATTGTGATGAAGAAGAAAACGATACAGAACTTACACCAAAATACAAAAGGCAATACAGAGGTGAATTAACAATGAATGAAAAATCCAAAAATGTACGAAAACAATTATTTTCTGATTCCTGGCTTGAGGATGATCGTTTTAAAGGCTGGTTAAGGGCGATTCCTGATCAACCATCCAAGGCTTCTTGTATAGCCTGCAACCTAATTTTTGGTACTAAAAAGTCTGATATAATAAGACATAGTGAATCACAAAGACATATCAGGTCAGTATCAAGTTTAAAGAATGTAACTAAATTAGAGTTTAGACCTGACTCTGAAATAGTTAAAATGCGTACCCAAGTACAAAAGACAGAACTTATGCTAGCTCATTTTGTAGCATGTCATAATTTGAGCTTCAGAAGTATTGATCACTTATCTCAATTGCCTAGTCTTATAATGAATGATTCAAAAATTTCCAAACAGATTTCTTTAAAGCGTACCAAATGTATTAAATTAATTAAAAATGTTCTTGCAAGTGTTGTTGAAGATAATATAGTGAAAGAAATAGAGAATAAAAAGTTTTCTGTATACCTTGATGAGACAACAGACATTGCCAATATTAAAGTTTTGGCAATATTGGTAAAATATATTTCAAACAATCAAATTCAAACACATTTGCTAGATTTGGTTCCTGTTGATGCTAACCATGGAACTGCTAAGGGCCTCTACATGTTGTTTTCCAAGAGTTTAGACAAACTAAAACTAAGTACAGATAACATTATAGGATATTGTGCTGATAATGCATCCGTTATGATGGGTTCCAAAGAGTCCTTTAAAGTTCACTTATTAAATGATAATTCAAATATAATTGTAAATGGATGCATATGCCATTCTTTCCATTTGATAGCTTCTTCAGCAGCTTCTTGTATCCCAAGTAATATTGAAATTTTATTACAAAACATTTCTTCTTATTTTTCTCGAAGTCCAAAAAGACAATCTGTCTTGAAAGAATTGCAAAGGTTTTTGAATGAATCTCAATTGAAAATACTAAGTCCAAGTCAAACCAGATGGTTGGCACTAGATAAATGTGTTGAAAGAGTATTAAGCCAGTGGAGAATACTTAATGATTTATTCCGATTAGCCTATGTAGAAGAAAAGAATCCAGCTGCAAATGTCATATACCAGGAACTACAAAATCCATACACTAAAGCTTACTTATGTTTTTTGCATTTTATTCTTCCTGTTTTCAATACTTTTAACGCTTTATTTCAGTCTGAAAAACCTCTAGTATTTATTCTTTACGAGGAAAGTGTTAGATTTCTGCGTATAATGTGTTCAAAATTTTTAAAGGCAGAATGTTACAAAAATGATGAATTTGACAAGTTTAAAAATCCTTCAATGATACTTCCCAACAATGATATTGAAATTGGCCATGAAGCTAGAAAAATATTAACCAGTTGTAAAAACGATGCAAATTATAATAAATTTATGAACGTAATTATATTTTTTTACCAAAAAGTAGTTGAAGATAGTTTAAAACGTCTTCCAATACATACTCTGTATAAAGAATTTAGATTTGTTGATCCAAAAATTGTACTTACAAAGTCTAATATCACACTAGATTGCACCATAAAATCATTGAACTACCTAAATAAGAAAGAAGTTATTTTAAATGAATTAGGTCAGATAAAAAATTACTTTTCAGATTCTGAGAAAACTGAATTACCTACTGATGTATTACAGTTTTGGAATTACATATATGAGATTAAAAACTTTAATGATTGTGGCATTTTTAAGAACATAGCTGAATTAGCATTGAATGTATTGTGTTTGCCTCATGGTAATGCCAGTGTTGAAAGAATTTTCTCTATGATGGCAGATATAAAGACAAAAAAAAGAAACCAACTTAAACCAAGTACTGTTAAAGCTTTATTAAGAATAAAGTTAGATATGTCTAATAAAAACATGTGTTGCCTTACTACAACTATAACCGAGCAACATCTCAAAAAATTTAACCAACACATGTATAACGACGAAGATGAATCTGATGAAACTGACCATGGATCTGATACTAATTAAACACAAATAAATAATAATAATTGTTTTGTTCGTTTTTTTTATAACTTTTATACCAGAATTGATATGACGTAATTTGTGTTGAATTGATAATTTTTTGACTACTACTTATTTGTATTTGTATTTTAACATTTTAAATTTTATATTATAATAATGACGTGATTTTTACTAATTTATTTCTTTACATGTTACCTATAACCACGGTCTTAGAACGATAACAACAAATGATAAGTGATAACAGTGATAATAACCGTGGCGCTATCGTAGCGCTTTTTATTCTCATTAGTGGCGGAATTTGGTTTTTTAAATATGGTCACACTGTGTATACAAGAGAAAGCAAAGAATGAAACTGTTATTTGCAACATTGTTTTGGATGAGATGAGCATAAGGGAAAAAATTCAATGGGATGGAACAAAAATGCATGGCTTTGTTGATATGGGCACTAATATTGACACAGAGAATGATAACTCGGTTCCTGCTAAAAATGCACTCGTTTTTATGGCTGTAGGAATAAATGGACACTGGAAAATGCCAATAGGTTATTTTCTTGTAGCTGGCTTAAATGGAACAGAACGTAGTAATTTATTAAAACAGTGTTTAATTCTCATGGGTGATACGGGTGCCAAAGTCCATTCAATTACTTTTGATGGAGCTTACAGTAATGGTAAAATGTGTTCAATTTTGGGTGCTTCATTTGATTTAAAGGACGAATTAAGTTTTAGCTTTAACAATCCCTATAATAACGAGTCCATTTATATTTTTTATGATCCTTGCCATATGATTAAGTTGATTAGAAACACTTTAGGAGATATGGGGTATCTATTTAATCAAGAAGGAAAGAAAATAAGTTGGGACCATATTAAGATGTTATATTTCAAAGAAAAGAATGAAGGCTTAAAAGCAGCAACAAAATTGACAAATAAACACGTATATTATTATAATGAAAAAATTAATGTCAAGTTAGCAACACAAGTGTTGAGTAATAGTGTTGGTAATGGTCTGAAATTTTGCAAATCTTTAGGATGTGATGATTTTAGAGATATTGATGCTACATCAGAGTTTTGTTTCCTAATGAATGATGCATTTGATATACTTAATTGCAGAAGTAAATATTCTAAAAATCCTTACTGCCTGGCACTTGATGAAAAACAATTTGATAAATATGAAAAATTTAGCAGGAAATTTCATAATTATGTATTAGGTTTAAGATTACCCAACGGTAAAACCGTGATAGAATCTGGTAGAAAAACTGGTTTTGTTGGACTTATAAAAGCATTACATAATGTATTAAAATTATATACTTGTCTACAAAAAAAATATTCTCTTGCTTACTTATTGTCTTATAAACTGTCTCAAGACCATATAGAGACATTTTTTAGTTCAGTAAGACAAAGAGGTGGGTTTAACAACAACCCATCTTGTAAACAATTTAAATCGGCTTATAAAAAACTATTAGTCCATAGTGAAATTACTGGTTCGCAGTATGGGAATTGTGTTGCAATACTTGATAGCACACAAATGTCTGTGGTAAACATAGGGCCAGATTGTATTATAAATAATGATACTGAAGAAGATCCAAGTACAGTTCAACAAGATCATGATTATATACAATCATTAAGTAGACTGACATCATTTTTAGATGAGGTTACAAGTTATATTGCTGGTTTTGTGGTGAAAAAAATAAAAAATAAAATAACTTGTAATATATGTCACCCATTTTTGATTGATAGCTCGAATCATAATTTTAAATTAATAGAGGTAAAAGATAGAAATAACGCTTTGATAAAACCCAGTCAGGATATTGTAGAAATATGTCTCGAAGCAGAAAGAACTTTTCGATCATTTAATGTTTTTTTACCAAATATCAAGCACAAAATGTTTAATAAGATCAAAAACACAATATACCAGAAACCAAATATTTTTAATGAATTAAATGACCACTGTAGAGGCCAACAATTGTTTAACACGCACAGAGATCAAATAATAAGTCTGGCTATTCTCATTTATTTAAACATTCGTTTTCACCATGCTGCTGCGTCAACAGAAAGGAAAAATAACATTTCTATAAGGAAAAAATTTACAAATATTGTTTTATTTCGAAATGAGTAGGTACTAAGAAAAAATGTTAGCCCTAACATATGTTTTAAATACTTAAAATACTATGTAATCAATTATAATAAAATAAATCAAATACCTATTATGGATAGCATGTGTATACCTCTTAAAATTATTACTTGGTCTAGACCACAGATAAATATATATTAAGTCTAGAATCTGTTCTAGACTAAGATTTATAACAATTAATAGGGTTTGGTACTTTATGTGCTTAAAATCAAATACCTATATCAATAAATCTATCACCATTAATTTATTTTTCTTAGATTAGGTATAATATACTTATAGTGGTTTTTGTCTTTGATTTGCATTAATTTAAATGATGGCAATAAAAACTATTATATAATATCAATGTATTGAATTTTAATGGTATTTTTGTTTATCATTAATAATATTTATTTATTTTTTATACATATAAAAATATGGTTTATTGTGTAAATAATATTGAATGAAAGTACATATTAAGGTATATAAATATATAATATTTAAAAGAATATATAAAAATATAAAATATACAGAAAAATTTATAAATTAAAAAAAATATGCAAAGTAGGAAATATGTATAAATATGTTGCAAAAAACTCAAATTTCAAATTCAGACACCACAAAACAAATTATATGGTAAGTGTTAATAACAATGTTTTTGATCTCAAGGAATGGCATCACTGTTGGCAAGCTAGAAATGACCGCACCACCCACCCGCATCCCACCTGGATGCTCCGTCTATGAGTATAAGGTCTATGGTTTAAACAGTAAAATATTGCAACAAACATGAAAAATACTCACAAATTAGATCTATGAAAAATATATAAATAATATAGTAGTATTAATACAATCTTAATAAAATATAATATAAAATTTACTATGGTGATAAATATGGAACCCTTTTTTGTTTTCTCCACATCAATATAATAATTTTTATGTTTTTGTATTAATTATAAACATAGATTATATTATTACTACAAGTATATTTAAAAGTATTTTTAAAAATTCCATAATTTTTATTTCACCCATTTAAATTTTGACAGGTTTATGATTTTATTTTTTAATATTATTATAAAAACATTTAAATAACAGTAATTTAAGTTTTAAATTTAAACACGTGTAAAGATTGTGGAGTTTTTAAAGAATACAAGAACTTATACTTATTGAGTAATACGTTCTTTAATTTTCTAAACACTAATATTATTTTATATAAAACAAAAATTACTGAGACAAATTTAAGGATTAACTAATATTACAAAACAAACTTAAAATCTCGATCAGAATAAAATAATATATTTTAACAAAATAAAAAATAACATACTAATCCTCTCTGAAAAATAAATAAAAATTTATAATATGTAATTGATAAAAAAAATTCATATTTTAAACTTAAAATATTAATAAGTTATTTTGACGTTCTTGTGAAGCCAATAGTAGCTTTAAAACATGAAATACGCATGATAATATACAATACAAGTAACTTGGTTAAAATTGTATATGGTATGTATAAATAATATAAAAACTATACTTAAAATAAATATAAAATTGGTGGCAACTATTTAATTACGACTTCCAAATATAATATTATAACATTAAATGCGACACATTTGATTTCTTTAATTTATATGTTTCTTACATTTAGATAAATCAAATGACAACAGTTATAGTAAAAATTGATAAAATAAATTAAGAGAAATGTATCACTAATATTTTAAAACACGTTAAATAATTAAAATGTAAAAACATAAAAACAACATACGCTTTAATTCTTCTATATAAAATAAAAACATAATATAGGAATGAGTTTTTTGTATTTATAGTTAAAATAATTAAAATAATTAATTGGGGTAAGTCTTATAAAACATATTAGAACAATATTATTGAAATTTAACTTACTGTAGTTCCCTTAAAAGATTAGTTATAAAATAATTAAAATATAATTCATTAAAAGTTAAAATGTTATTGAATTGTGAATAAAAACTCTACCCCCTGAAATAGTAGTTCTTTGCCATAATACTATTTGAACACACCAGGAAGATACGGTAGATCTAAAATTAGTAGGCCAGAAATAATTTCGGCATGAGATACGTTAAATAAACTAAGGAACGAGAAGAGAAGAGATTAAAGGAGAAACTAGAAATAATTATGTCAAACTGTTGACTACAACCCATACAGGCTATCATGAAAGATACGGTATTATATGGGATGAGTAATCCCGGGATGAATTCTAACAGAACGTATAATATGGGAAACGATCGGAAGCCTGTTCAAGGGTTCAAAACGTTGTGTTAAAAGAAATCACGCTGAAATATCTAACAAAGATAGCTAATGTATTCATTCACTGTCTGGTAGAAGACTATTTTTCGGACGAACGATAAGAGCAAATTGTTCTAATTAATTATCATGTAACAAGTAAACTACTAAAAAAAGTTCTAAGACGTAAGTTGGACAGGTTCTAGGCGAAAACAGAAAATTATCAAATAATGAGTTTGGTGTACTGAAAGATAAATTAAATCTGTGGGATTTTCGCGATACGATAAGATACAATCCCATAGTGTGATTCAAATTGCCCATAAAACTTTGTGTGCATTTAACCTAATTTATGTGGCGGCAAATGCCACCCAATACGGTATCACGAAAGAATAATGAGGAGTCATTAAATGACAAAAATGAACAAACAAAATCTGAATTCTCCAATACTACCCGTATCATAGGTGGTTAAACACGAGGAGTAAAGGCGATGATTCGTTGGGTTCCATAATTTATCATAAACCTTAAGTTACGTAAAACCAATGTGAAACATATTTAACTACTTAGATACATCTACGGCCCCAACCATCGAAAGAAGAGAGAGTTATCGACGTAATCATTGTAATTTAAACTAGATCCACGTAAAATTATACTAAAGATGGCACATCTAACCTTTATTCAATTCTTGAGCTAGCATGGTCGTTGACATTAATCACAATTTGGATTTGTGGTCATGAACTCAAAATGTTGTTACCTAAGACATTGGCAAATAAAACCATAAAAACTAAAAATTGTAATCCCAGAAAATACTTTAAAATAATACAAAATATCTCGAAAAATAGCTAAGTTTTAAGAAACGTATATCAATGTGAGTAATAAGACCATAATACAGTGGTTACGTTGTTACGTTAACATAATTTAACAAATCGTGGAAAAAAAGAGTTACAATGCTATAATTAACTCCTGTATGTGGCTTCTCAATGGAGTGCTAGTTTTCAGTTTGAAAACGAAATGGGTAGTCGTGAGTAAATACATAAATACGCGGACAAAATAGTGATAACCAAGGAGGAAGATGAGATAATATATGTCGATGACAGTGTAAATGTAATAACTAGGCAAGAAGGATCTGTGGAAGATCTGAAGACATCAACTATCAATTAAATATAAGGACAAACCGAGGAGCAGTAATTGGCTATTACGTAAATCAAGGTCGGAATGGTAAACGATACCCTATACATATATGGACTACAGCTAACTTCTTTAACGAAACCTTAACTCAAAAGAGCTAATAAAATTATAAAACTCTTAGGCCCAGTTTCACCATGTACGAGTTAAAGTGCGAATTAGTTAATCCTGAGTTACCGTCTAACTTTGAGTTAGCATTGTTTCAGTTTCACCATAGGTTTTTTGGTAGGAGTTAGTTAATCCGAATTAACCTCGTTCCAACAGTATTTCTTCCAGGTTTTTGGAGATAACGTTGATAACAATTCCGCATTTTCGCGTATCTATTATCTAATATCTACTATTTTTTCGCATGATCATAAATTCATAACTTTACTGCGGTATTTTGTTGTATTCTGTTTTCTGTACTTTTTATGCTTACGTTTACTGTTTGTGTTTCTACTGTTTTTAACTATGGATAAGCGTAAAAGAAACGTTAACTTCAGTGCTACGGAGGAAGAACTACTTGTGGAGTTGGTAAAAAAGTACCAAAACATAGTAGAAAATAAAAAAACAGATATGGTGATGTGGAAGGAAAAAGAGGAATGTTGGAGGAAGATTTCAGAAGAGTTTAATAGTCAAGGAGTGTTGGTGGCACGAAGTTGTGCACAGCTGCAGTTAAAATACAAAAATTTAAAAAAAGTTGTTAGGAAAAAAAGTGCATCAATAAGGTTAGTGTGATCATGATTTCATTTGTGACGATTCCAATGTCTTATTGATATTATTCATATTTTCTTTCCTTATATTTAAGATTTGAACATCTAAAAACAGGTGGTGGAAAAGACCTTTCCCAAGCCCTTAATCTTAGGGAAGAGAAGCTGAAAAGCATAATTCAATTGTCTGTAGATGGTCTCCAATCCGAATTCGACGATGATACTGAAGCCATCAGTACTGATAATTTAGTTAACGGTAAGCTCAAATTATTTTATACTACAAAATAGTTGCTGGACAGCTTATTAAAATGTTGTATATTTTCTTATACTTTTTGTCTTATGTTCCTATACTGACAATACCTATTCAACATTCAGACAATGAATTAATGGACAATGATGGGTACTATGAAGACAAGGACAACGAAACATACTATGTGACTGGTAAGACCATATTACATTTAATTAGTCTTTTAAAAAAATTCTTTAAGATTCTAACAGTGTTATGTTTTAAATAATTTTAGCTAAATAGTTTTAATTAAAAACATCTTATTTGCTGCAGAATAAATTATATTAACATTGATGCATATACAATACATATTACATAATATATACATTATACATATATTTATAATTTAAATAATTTAACATTTTAACATTTTCAGTGATGCCTGATTTAACTGAGGACTCCATACGATCAACTTTAACCAATAAACAAAGTAAGTTTCCAAACGTTGCATATTGTGTGTAGGTATTGCCTGGTACCTTTTCAAGCTTTTTTCTCATATTATATTTTGATTATTACCGACCAACCTCATTCATGATGATAATATCAAATTGTATATTTAATTAACATAACAAAACAAACATTATATTTAAAACAATATTTTATTAATACAAATAATACGTATAACATACATAATAGTTTATTTGATTTTTAAATAGGTACAATAATTATATTAAACATAATTTCAATATTTACAATATCTATTATTATTATAATCTTATTCTTAATTACGATTTTAATTTAAATAGCAATTTAATTATTCATGAATATGCTTTTGTTTTTCCAGAACCATTCAGGAAAGAAAACATAGATATAGATATACCTAGTAACTAATATAATAGCCTTTTTTTTTTTAATTTTATATTTATACAATAATACAAATAAATATATTAGGTACAAGAATCTTTTTAATTATATATCATTTTCTCAGGTGCAAGTGTCAGCCAATGGGACGTGGTAACTCCTCAACATATAAAACATGCTAAAAGTACTCCCCTCAGAAAAAATAGTGAGTTTTGCATGTTTGAATTTATTCTATTCAGCATTTGTATAATATATACTTATTATATTTTAGAAAAACATTTCAAAAGCCGATCCGCCGAGGCAACAAACCTCTTGCAGCAAAAGGACAAATTAGTAGGCTTACAAATAAAAGCGTTGGAGCAGGAGATTGGAATAAATGATGTTCGAAAAAGGAATGCTATCTTAAAAGAAGAGAAAATGAAATTAGAAATAGAACTTCTTAAAACAAAATTAAATAGTACAAAACATTAAGTTTTTTTTTTTAGCTAGAACTTAAAAGTGTGTTGCTACATAAATTATGTATACATTTAAAAGGTAAAAGTTATTATTATTATTTTTTTTTCGTTATTTGTTGCTACATAAATTACCTTAAGCATTTTATTAATATTGTTATTACTTCTGTTAATATTATTATTTGTTTTTGTTACTGTTATTTTCAAATCATTATAAATAATTAAAATGAAGTTCCTAAATCATAACTTTAATTTCTATTTACTTACCATATAACTGTTCAACCTCACTGTAAATTGGCAAAGTGGTCCCTGATCAACCGATCTCTTTCTTGCCTACCTCTTGTATTTCCTGGCAAATCGAAAAAGTCTTCTTCTCTGACATTTTCATCATAGTTGTCTTCACACAAATCATTTGGAACTTCATCATGCATATCAATACAGATATTATGCAAAACAGCACATGCCACTATTATTGCTTGGGTGTTACTCAAATTAACTGTAATTCCTTTGCTGAGTACTGGGAATCTTCGTTTTAAAACTCCAAAACATCTATAATATTGTAATAAATAACATTAATTTCTTACCCATGATAAAAAAAACATTGGTTAGATACAACAGGTACATATGATAATCACAAATTACATTTAAATCTATCCCACCATCTTCAACCAAGTAATATTTACCTTTCAATAACATTTCTAGTCCTGATGTGACTTTCATTGTACAACTGCTCGTTTTGTGTCCTAGGGGTCAGCAGAGGAGTCATAAGGTAGGGCTTCACTTCATACCCACCGTCACCTAAGAGATATCCTTTTATGAGTCCTGTTTCAAATTTATGTTTTATTAAAGAATTGTCAAAAATGGTTTGATCATGGCATGACCCTGGCCATCGAGCAACTATGTTTATAATTTTGAGCCATGGATTACAAATGCATTGGACATTGATAGAAAAAAAACCTTTCCTATTTCTGAAGGTTTCCCCATTATCTCCACCTATAAAAGTTACATTGAATCATAGTTGCATAAAAAGGAATATAGTTGGTGACAGTAGTATTATATTTTATTTATACCTGGTGACTGAATTTTTATATGGGTACAGTCTATAGCTCCTATTACTCTGGGAAATCTACTTCGGCTGTAAAACCCAGTAACTACTCTTTTTGTATCAACATCATTCATTGGGAACGACAAGAATTTTTGTTTTTGCTTTGCTATGGCTCTACATGTTTGGTGAATGTAACGACAGGCTGATGATTCACTAACTCCAACAAAGTCAGAAATAGCTAACAAAAAAGAACCTGTAGCAAGATACCTGAGTACCATGTACAGCTTACAAGGTGCCAATATTGCTCTGTTTCTGAAACAAAAATAGTAATACCGTAGGTAGAAGAAAAAATCACAGCAAAAACAACTTTTACATAAAGTTGAAGGATTTTCATATTGTTGGTTATTCGACGACAACAACAATATCTTTAATAAATAAGATAAAAACTTTAAAATAATTAGTTATTATTACATATTATATTGATCTCATTGGACGACTGATTAAGCTGACCTTACAAGATAGTTGGTATACAAGTTAGGACCATCCTGTCATCATAGCAATATTATAAATTGTCAGTTAATCCCCGTCCATCCGACCCATAGTTAAAAAAAAAGTTACACACCTTGATACTCCTATGCATATCCACACTTTAGTGTAATATAACAATAGATGTTGTTGTCTCCAACAGTATCACTGTTTTTCATGCAACAACTGTTTTCAAATTGTATTAAAAGCTACTTACCTTTGAGAAGGAGGTGATATTTCATTTTCTATCAATCTCAAGACCATACTAAACGTAGCTTTTGAAATACGAAATCGATTTATAAAATCATGATCGTCATACAGTTCACAATAGTTGACTCTTTCATAAAATATCCGAGGTCGACGTTGCATATCAATAATCTCTTCATCATCGTCATCGTTATCGTATAGTATTCGACGATACATTCTATTTTATTTGAACTCTTGTTTTAAAAATGCCCTATGTAGAAACTATGAAAACGTTGAAGTAAAAAATCCGAAGAAAAAAACAGCGCCAAACTTATAAAATTCTACATGTTATCTACATGATTACAATATTGTTAATAATTTATTATCATATAAACAATCCCTCCCACGACAACGCGGCTGATATCGTGGTCGTAACTTGGAGTTAGGTCATTATTACCTAGAATAATCGAGGGTTAAAATCTGGGAGTAAAGATTTTCATTAACTTGAAGTTATCACTTAACCCTAGATGGTGAAATTACATTTTTGCGCTAACTCCGAGTTATCGATAACTCGCTTTTTAACTCTTAGTGGTGAAACCGGGCCTTAAATAATTACCTGTGTCGTCTACAAAAACAAATATTATATACATTAATACTTTTATTAAATATAACTATTATAAAATTGTACAAAAATAAAAAGTAAAAGATAGTAAAAATTGTATTTCATTAATTTATAATAAAATATTATAAACCTAGGTTAAGAAAACGATAACAATGTTTAAACTATAAATATAATATAGTAGGTAATATTATTATTACATAATTATCAGTCACGTAGCTACGTGTGGGGGGCAGGGTGTACCTTGCTCACTCTAATATGTGTCCGGCCGTAGGCTGGCCCACCCAAAGTATTCAGAGGAGTCCTTTATTATAAGGTGGATTTTAATGTTAATCAAATTTTTAATATTGTATAAATACTACTCAAATAAAACCAAATATAACAGTTTTTTATTAGAATCTAATATAAGTTCCGTAACTAAGTATATTGTATTACATTTAAATTTTATTGCTACCATAAATCAGTGATTTTATTTTAAATTGTATGTAGCCATATAGGTAATACGAGTAGGTACCTATACATAGCATGTAGGGTTGGTTATAGGTATACGAGCCGTTATAGATTTTTTTTTTGTTTTTGTTTTTTTCTGGAATTTAGTTAATAAAAATGAAGATATTAATTTGGAAACGAATAATGCCGAGAATTATGCAATTGAGTGCATCGAACTTGAAATTGATTCTGAAACGTCTGAAACGGAAATTAAAATGGATTCTATTGATTCTAATGGTATTTTTGTATATTTTTTATTTAATTCAATTTAAATTATGTAATCGTGTAGTTTTAACTTTTAAGTTTTTAAACATTATTATTTTTAAATAACAACTCCTCATTTAAAAATAAAATTTGAAAAAACCACTATAATATAAGAATTAGTATGATTTAAAAAACTGAATATTTTATAATTACTTAGAGAAGACCTAAAATAGGGCAATAGGTACAATTAAATATTTATTTAGTATTTATTTTAAATATATTAAATAGAAAACCATTTTAAATAAAGATATTAAACATTTTATGAGTAATTGAATCATTTTTAGAAAAGTATTTGTTTAATGATTAAAAATAACCAATGAACCAATATTTTTATTATTCTATAAATTTAACATTTTTTATTTTTAATATTTGCAAAATCAATGAAATTATCTAATATTTATCTGGATAAATTATTATTAATCTATTCCCAACACTGATGATAAACAAAATAAATTCATTATTTGTCTGGTTCCGTTTTAGACTATTTATTATTATTATTATTGTATATTAAAAAGATGTTGTAATCATTAATAATAATTTTCATTATATTGTTGCTATTTACAGATATTATTCGTTTTGAAAAAAAAATGTGTGTATTTAAACACAAAATATAATTTTTAAGAGCAACGTTTACGGAAAAACATTGATTCAGCCTAATGTAATTCTAAAAGTAAAATAAATTATTTTAACAGTGATATGAAATAATAGCACAACATATTATTATGTGTTTTTACTGGAGTAGACAAACCATTTCTGGTGACAATCTATTTTCGTGCACTTTAATTTACCATTGAAATTGTTTAGTATTTAGTAATTTAGAATTAAAAACTATGTTAAAAAAACGATAAGAATGACGTATAAGCTATAAATATTATATAGTAATATTATTATTATAATTTTATGTATATAATATCTATAAACAGTACGTAATAATTTCATTTTATGTATAAAATTATGTTTTCAAAATACCATTTTTAATTTCAATAAAAAAATTTTAAATGTATAATACTATATAATAACAAGTAGGTCAAAAGTATCTAGATATCAAAATTGATTGTATTGTATGGATAAAACCAAAATCATAATATGGTCCATTGATCATATTGTTATTTATTATCACCATGGGTAAAACCTAAGTCTACAAACGACATTGTCAAAATTTAACAGATCAACGGTATTAGAAATATTCGAATAGTGTCGTCAATGACATTTTATACGTCGTTGATTTATATGTCATTCACAATTCTCAATCTTACTCTCGACAATTTTCGTCTCTTTTAAGCTTTTCATATCATAATATTAAAATTTAATAATTTGTATTCATCTATACTTTTGAAAAATAAAAATATTTATTCATTATTAATATTTTATCTCTATTAAATCTTATTCAAGTAATAGCTAATGTATAGTCTCAAAAACTCATATTTCCAAAAATTAAATTATCTTTGTTTAATACTATAATTGATCATCACCATCCACCATATAGTATATATATTAATATATAAGAAGATAATTTTTCCAAGGATAAGAATTAATAGGATTTTATTAGTTCCCAATTTTTTATAATATTTTCCACGGCGAGCATTAAAGACAACCATCAATCTTATTAATCTTAACATGTTCTTTTACTTCAATCTATCCACACTTCAAAAATGTAAAAAAAACTTTTAATGTTTTACTCCTTACAGAAAATTGATAAATTATTTACATCAGGGGTTAGCAACCATTTTGTTTTCAAGGGCCAAAAACCAATAAAAAATGTTCACGGGCCTTATTTTATTTACAATTTACTTTTTAAACTTGAAATAAAGTTTTAATTAATTTATTTAAGTTTCATCAGTATTTGGTACTTATATTAATTTAACGTGGTATATATTAACAATAAAGGTAATCAACTAAAATATATTTTAATAATACATATATCTCAGTTTTATGTTGAATATAAAGTGCGTAAATGGTTACTTACTATTACACATAATAATATGTAACTGTAATATTATGTTGTGAACTTCTGTAAACAGTTTTATTCAGTAAATATGAGTTAGTAAGTAAGCGTTTATTATTGTAAACGGGTAGAGTGTTATGGTCCCACGGGTTTGAAGACATTTACTAGAGACAGTTCTGAGCTGAGCGAGCACCTTCCGTATCTTGCTGTCTGTATAAGAATCAGTGTTGTACTGTTAGCGCATGCAGTAGAGCCTCCATAAATTGTGATTCGTTCAATAAGATTATAATTTTTTTGACCGCGGCCAGCGTAGCAATTCACATCGTTGTTAATTGCTCCGCGCTATGCGTACACTACCTAGTGCAATTCGTAACCGACTTTATTCTAACTTAGCTCAAAATCTAAAGGAAGTTAATCCACGCACTTGCATAAAACTCTAATTCAAATCGACCGTAAACGAAATCCTACACGGTAAAATAAGTGTTAAAACTAATTAGATCGATAATCTATTAAGCGCATGGTTCAAACTAATTAGATCGATTAACTATCAAGCGTACGGTTCCAGGCACCGTGCTCGCACGCGACCTTGGTACCGTAGATAACATCGCGGCGCAATGCCGCCCAAGATAAACATACCTATCAACAAGCAGTTCTCTGCAACTAACAGCATACAGAGCGGTTCAAATACTGAAGTGAATCCATTAAAAATTGTCATAACTAAAAACATACAGAACACTTCGACTGACAGCACAAATTGGATAATTAAAACAGGAAAACACACGTCTTCTCCAGGTAACTCACCTACATCTAAAGCAAACAACAGCAACCTTAACAAATTTACATATACCTCTCCCAACCGCTATGAAGTACTCAACAACATAAGCGAAGATTCAAATAACGAAAATGATGTCGCAAATGATCAAATGCAAACTGAAAATATCATACAGCCACCAACCCCTCCACCAATTTTTATCATTACTAAAGTCAACTATCAAGATTTCTATAACCAAATAAAAAGTTTGGTTGGCAACGAAGAATTCTTATGCGAAACTACAACCAAAAATCTTAAGTTAATACTAAAATCCCCTCATTCTTTCCGTCAAGTAATTAAATTATTAAACGATAACACTGTGGAATATTTCACATACCAAGCAAAGGAAGACAAATCTTATCGAGTAGTACTAAAAAACCTACACCCCACAACGCCCACGGAAATTATTACTCATGAACTCGAAGATCTTGGATTTTCGGTCAGAAACGTTACCAATATAAAGAAGAAAAACGAAAACAGCAATCCACTCCTAATCTTTTACATCGACCTGAACCCAGCGCCAAACAACCCAGAAATATTCAAGCTTAAGACGCTATGCCACTCAATAGTCAAGATTGAAGAACCTCACTCCAGGCGAGACCTACCACAATGCCACAGATGCCAAAACTACGGGCATACGCGTACTTACTGCAATCGTACACCTAGATGTGTCCGTTGTGGTCAAGCTCATGTCTCCGACATGTGCGAAAAACCAAAGAACACCCCAGCAACTTGCGCTCTATGTGGAAAAGACCACCCAGCAAACTACAGAGGATGCGCGGTACACAAAGAACTTCAAAAGTCCAGAAACACGGTAGCCTCAACCACACATAAGAAACCAATGGCAAACATTCAAGTACCCAAACGACAAGGTCAAACTTAACAAATTGAACAGCAAAATAAAAAAGGCTATCCAACACGACAGTAACCAATCCTACAATAATTATGTGGAATCACTAACCACAAAAAATTCATCTCTTTGGAAAGCGACCAAATCTCTACTCCGCCTAAATCAACCTACCCCTCCTTTAAGAAACGAAGACAACTCATGTGTTATTACCGACTCTGACAAAGCAAATATCTTTGCTCAACACCTGGAAAACTCTTTTTCTCCTCATGATATCCAACCCAGTCATATCCAACTAAAAATCGTAGAAAAGTACCTTGATGCTCCTCTACCGATGTCCATGCCTGCCAAACCTACATCTCCCGACGAAATCAACACCATAATCAAAAATATTCCTACCAAAAAATCCCCAGGTCACGACCTAATAACGAATTATATAGTAAAAAAACCTACCACGTAAAGCCATAGTGTTCTTATCTCACCTTTACAATGCAATACTCAGACTATCCTTCTTCCCAAACTCCTGGAAGCACTCCATCGTAATACTCATTCTCAAGCCAAATAAACCTCCCGAAAACCCAGCATCATACAGACCGATAAGTCTTCTCCCTACCCTCTCAAAAATATTCGAAAAAATTCTCTTAAAAAGACTCATCCCTCTTGCCACCGAAGCTATTATCATCCCTCACACACAGTTCGGTTTTAGAGCTCATCACTCAACTATCCACCAACTTCATCGCACTGTCGACAAAATCTCTAACGCACTGGAGAAGAAAGAATTCTGTCCTACTGTATTTCTGGATGTCTCACAGGCTTTCGACCGGGTCTGGCATGAGGGGCTACTCTACAAACTAAAAAAGTTTCTCCCAGCACCTTATTTCTTATTAATAAAATCCTACCTATCTGATCGCTCCTTTAAGGTTCGTCTAAAAAATAGCTATTCAACCAGCCATCGCATTAGCGCAGGTGTCCCCCAAGGTAGTGATATCGCTCCCTTTCTATATTCTGTGTTCACTCACGACATCCCCAAAACACCCTTCACTTTTCTTGGAACATATGCCGATGACACACTAATTTCAGCATCACACCAGGATTCCGCAACCGCTTGTCGGATGATCCAAAGTCACCTTAACATGATAAATCTATGGACAAAACGGTGGAAAATAAAAATAAATGAAACGAAGTCTATTCATGTAACTTTTACATTGCGCAAATACGTTTGCCCTCCCGTCACATTTAACAACATAGTAATTCCTTCGTCAGACGAAGTAAAATACCTATGGCTAATACTGGACAAACGCCTCAACTGAAGCTCGCATATTAAACAAAAACGTAAATCAGTGAACTCCAGACTTCATCTTTTGAGACCCCTATTAAAATCAAAACTTTCCTTAACCAACAAACTTACGATATACAAATCGATAATCCGCCCGGCTTGGCTCTATGGCATCCAACTATGGGGGCCAGCAAAACCATCAAACACCAAAACCCTCCAAGCATTCCAGTCCATATGCCTACGCCTTATAACCTCTGCCCCTTGGTATGTTACCAATAAAAACCTCCATAAAGATCTGAACATGCCAACCCTTAACGACCTAGCCAAATCCTATTATTCAAAATTCCACTCAATGCTCCGCGCTCATTCAAACCCCATCATTTAAAGTTTATCCTCTACATCTATCATTCCTAGAAGGTTAAAAAGGCAATGGCCAAGAGATCTTCTCAACACCTAACAAAAAAAAAAAAAAAAAAAAAAAAAAAAAAAAAACAATAATTAAATAAACTCAAACCCAAATTTCTGGTCAGGTGGCACTGCTGGGAGCCTTCCTTCTCTTGTTATTATTATTTTTCTTTTCATATTACTTACTTACTCTGTCACCACACTTACTCATTATACACTTATGTATAGATTGTAAATATACTTTATTTTTAATAAAAAAAAAAAAAAAAAGATTATAATTGTTATATGCACAACGATAATCATCCTGTGCAATGTATTAAAAATAAAACAGTTTAATAAGCATAAATTAATTTATAATACAGGGTGTTGCACGATAAATATGTCAAACTTCAAGAGGTACTTCTACACCTCAAATGCAACAAAAAAACTCCTTATGACCATTATCGAACTTTCATTAATAAGGGAGAGGTGGGGATTTTTGTGTTTTTTTGATCGAACGCAAGTTTCATTCATAATAATTCGCATATCTGCTGAACCGTTGATCCTACAATAAATTTGAATACACCGCTGAAAAGCACATATAATTGGGATTAATAAAACTTACCCTTCAAAGTTCCTACATCATTTTTTGGGTTAAAGAAATAACACAAATTATTTAAAACTTTAAATTGTCAAAATTTTAATAAATTTCAATGTTGTTTAACAACAATTAATTTCCAAGGCAGTGCCAATTTCATAAAAACTTTAAAATTTTATAAGCTTTTGGACGGGGTACTCGAGTTTTTCATTCAACCATTTCGAGGGCCCACTATTCCACGTTATGTGCAGAAGTTTAGGTTAGGTCATAAAAAAAAACAATCTACCGTACCGACCTTACCCCTACCACAGTTCATAACCCCTACAACAGCTAATGGCCCTAGTCCCCGAAACTTAAGCTCAATACAAAAAAAAAAAAGAAACTCATATTCTACACTACATATTTCATAAATTTGTAGGTAAATTAATATATTATTATTATATAATTAAAATTAATATAATTATTTAATATAACCACAATAAATATACATTTTCTCGATTAACTATGTCTATTTAAATTCCTTGGCCTGTGCTTTGCATAATAATATAAATCAAAACTTAAAATAGAAATTATAATTATTATCTATAATATATAAATATATATATAAAATAACAATTAAAATCTTTAAATAAAGAAATTAAACAGCGATGTAAATGCCAAGGCACGACTACAAACAAGATTCTCATAAGCGCGACCACTAAGGGGCAAAGCTATACTGGATATTGACGTCACGCGTAGCCCACGCCCACTAAAAACGTACGCGAAATTTTTTTAGTTCAATAACTCAGTCAATTTTAATTTTTAATAAAAATTAAAAAAACACGGGTCTTTTTATTTACTGTCTGTAAGAGATTTAAGTAATAATAAAAGATATGTTCAAGTCCTAATTGTAGATTCCCGCTGTCATAAAGTGTTCAATACTTTTGTACGCCAATGTCCATTTTGTGGAAGGTTTAAGAGTTTGTGGTCTTTTAATAATTTTAGAGATAAGTTATCTAATATCCCAATGTATCTAGCAATATTTGGCTTAAGACTCTTCATTACATATTATCTAGTTATTTCTTATTGTGCCATTCCAGAGTCTATACGTCTACAAAGTGATTCAATTTCATTGATATATGCAATAGGTAGTTCATCATCTAATTGCTTTCTTTTTTCGAGTAATAATCGAAGCTTATCTTTATGAGCTATGGGTTCGAATTCAATTAAAAGTTCCTTTTCTAAATCATCTCATTAATTAAAATTTTGATTTTCAATGTTTTCATAAAAAGTTAGTGATGAGACCTCTAAAAATGTAGGTAAAAATTGTAATTTTTCTTGTTCAGTCCAACTATTAATTGAAGCTGCTCTTTGATTTTTTTTTTAAAATGCGTCTATGCTTTCAGATAAAGATCCAGAAAAAGTACCTGGTTTGAAATAGGGTTTTTTACTATCCATCGCATTTGTTTTAGTTTGATTATATAAGTTTTGACAATTGTCATTTATTGTTACAAAATCGTTTGAGTAAGATTCTTCGTTTAAATATTTTAATAATCTATTTTTAAGTTCTGCAACTGTTCCCGCACTATTTAAATTTCTTTTATTTAACTCTGAAATTAATTGAGGTTTCTTAAATTTGTTTATTTCATCTGATAGTGAAACAAAAATTGGTTCTTCTATTACATTCTCTTGATCAATATTATTTTGTGACATTTGCGACAATTTTATTTATTAATTAATTAATTAATTAATTTTATTATTATTATTTTTTTGTATCAAGGATTTTTAATCGCAGTAGGAGCTACTAGGTGGGCCTCATTTTGTATTAATTTGGAAAGGGATTATATACATATATATATAGGGTGTTCCAAATTTCATGTGACAGCAGATTTCAGCATGATATATTTAAATTAGGAAAAAATGACCTATGTGAAAACCTTTTTGAATCATATAAGCTAAAATAATTTGATATAAATTTTTTTTTTTTATTAATTAAAAAGGGGAAATTTTAGGGGTAACTTTTAAAATTCAAATGGGAACATATATTTTTGAAATACGATTTGTGCACAGCTTAATTTTAAATGAATTTTGACGGGTCATTAACAAAAATATCTTAATAATTGAATGAGTTATCGACATCTGAATATTGGTGTTAAATTATTAAATTTCTACAGTGAATAACACTAAAAGTGCTTCTGTTGTACAACCTTAATAATCTGGGTATGTAATTATCAATTTATTATAGTAAACAGTAGTCATTACAAAACGTATATCAGTATTATCGTTTGATATTATTACCAATTAGAGATTATTTTTATTTATGGTGTCCTAATTGCATTTCTTAATCTGACAATCAATGACTTTGTAAAATAAAATAATATATTAATATGTAGGTATAACCTATAAGAGTCTAAGACTGTGATAATAGCGTTTTGTATTATTCAATTATTTTATCAATGATAATAGTGATATAAGTTTAAAGATATGATTTATAACCTTAAAATTATTTTATTTTTATTTTTTACTGAAATACTATATGTGTAAATAAAAATAGCCGTTAACGCCGTTAACGAATTAATTTGATGACTTAAATTTAAATAACTGACAAACGCGTAGTGTGTGTACTCGTACAGTTGTATATTGTTACTGGGAATTTGTTACTAGAAAAACGTTCAAACCAACATTTAATCGTGAGAAAACCATTTGGAAAGTTTGATTTTTGGCAGGAAATTTTTCCTTAGTAAGTAGTTATTTTTTAAATAGATAATAGCCTTAGTTATAGTAACCTATTAACTACTTTATGAGTTACTTATAAATTAAATTGTATTACTAAAGACCAAGACCAGATTTTTGTGCACCAAATACCTAAAAATCAATTAAAATTTTGAACTATGCAAAATTCAATTTCATGTATTTGTGTTTAATAGGCACCCATAATATAATTTAATTTAATTTATAATATTTTGTTAATTAACTATCATGCTTTCATACTATAATAGCCAAATGGTTATACATTGTATTTGTATATCATGATCGTTAGTTGTCACATTTTTGCTATGCAAAATAAAACTATTAAAATTAATCGATTTCGATCCATAGAGATTTACGAATACATAGGTACAAATTCAATACAATTTTAGATATGGAATTACAAAGTGAAAATTTCAATTTGCACAAGAATCTAGTCTTTATAATTTAAAAATTAATTTATGCTAGGTACCTAATTGAAATGTTTTTTTTATTTTTTTTATGAAAGTTGTAAAAGCTTAAACATATTATGTTTATCATTTAGAAAGAATATTGAAGGAATAATTGAAATAAAGTTATATCTCTGTTATATCCAGTTCAATCAAATTAGATTACATATTACAATGAATACCAAATAATCACAACCGCAACAAGATTATATTCCAATTATTCGATTATAGAAGTAGGTAGGTATGAAGATCTTTATGTATGATTAATTAAATAAAATGTACTCGTTAAATTATTTATTGTGTAGTATCTATAAGTTAAACCATATCACTAAAGCATCTTACTAAAAGACACCTATTGCATTAGGTGTTCAAATTGATGTCCAGCTTCTAGTACACAGTTTTCGAAACGTTCCATTAACTTTCGTCCAGTGGCATTTTTTAATGTTTCTTTTGACAATTTAAAACATGCAGATTTTATTTTTTCTTTCATGTCATTGATGTCTACAGATTCAGTTTTATATACTTTATCTTTAAGATAACCCCATAAGAAAAAGTCTGGGCATGTTAAATCTGGAGACCTTGGAGGCCAGGAAATTGGACCAACTGTTCCAATCCATTTTTTACCAAATGTGTCATTTAAGAATGATTTTACAATCTAAGCATTATGAGCTGGGCAACCATCTTGTTGAAAGTACATATCGTTCCGTATGTCAAGAGGCACATCTTCCAATAATATGGGTAAAATATTTTTTAAAAAGTTTAAATATTTTTCCCCAGTTAATATACCTAAATGAAATATATTAATGTAGTGTTTAATATTTTTTTACAGATGTGGCTGTTTAATATATTTTGATTAAAAATATATGTACATACCTTCAAAAAAATATGGCCCTACCAAGCAATCACCTACAATTCCACACCACACATTTATACTCCACATAACTTGGAATTTACTTTCCCTCATCCAACAAGGATTCTTGTCACTCCAATAACGAGAATTTTGACGGTTCAATATTCCGTTATTTTGGAACTTACATTCATCAGTCCATAATACTTTCTTTATAAGTGAAGGATCATCTTCCATCATAGACTGTTTAAATATAGTATTATTGTTTAATTAAGTATCAATGTAACAATGTATAAAAATATAAATAAATTTTATGAATGTTTTTAAATAAAAATTCAATGAAGTTTTTTTTTTTATACAAAACATGATTACTAACCTGAAACCAAGCAATAAAATTCATACGTTTATCATAATCAGTAACACGGAGATGTTGAACTATATGTATTTTATAAGGAAACATATTTTGCCTTTTTAAAATTCTATGTATTGAAGTTTTCGGTATACCAAGATCTTTAGATGCTTTAGATAAAGAACTATTTGGATATGCTGTAAAGTATGTAATTACATTTTCTTCGGCAGGGATATTGGTCACAATTCTCATGTGTGACTCGTGTTTTCTGTCTGGAAAATGTCCTGTCTTCCTTAAACTATTAACTAAACGCGAGAAAATCATCCGAGAAGGTTGATTTCTGGTAGGAAATCTTTCTCTGTATAGCTCCAGTGATTTTCGACTATTACCGTTACACTCATTATATACAAAAACCATATCAACTTTCTCGTCGTTGGTATACATATTATGGCATGGAAAATTATACACTAACTTTGAAAATAAAGTTGGGTAAAACAATAAACAATAAAATAAATAAAAAATATAAAATATATATTTTATTAAAAACTATATAGTTTAAATACAAATATATATTAAATATATTAAATACACAACTATATGAATTATTATACAGAGGAAAAATGTTAACATCTGTGATTAGATTAAGTATAGGTTTTCCCTAAATATAGGTAAAAATGATTTTACAATATTATCTTATACATCCAATACAACAGTCTAGTATCTGAAGTCTACTTTACATGATATGTACATATTATTTTAAAGTATACATTAGATATTTTTATTAACATTTTTTCATTTGTATTAATTTAAAATTAAACATTGTTTTAATTTTAAATAAAAATGGATAAATATCCTGAGACTTATGAAGACTACCAAGCAATGAATCCAAAAAATAGCGTTTCAGAATTGGAATTTTATAAACATGGCTATTCATTATTGTTTCAATCATTGGAAACTAAAATGCAGGTAAAATATTTCTACTCTGCTATTTAAAATTAGTTCACTTAAGTCAGGTGTAAAATATCATTTTAATTTTTAAACCATATTGCTTCCTGTGAGTTAAGCACAATTAAAAATATATCAACCAAATATTAAAAA